>NW_026067944.1:23424890-23491514 GCF_014885135.2 Alexandromys fortis | reverse complement strand
CATTTGGAGGTCCCAGCCAAGATATCAGGAACTAGGAAACGCTGAGAGGTCGCCCTCAGAAGGTGAGAGGGTGGATTGGGGTATGTAATCCTGACGTCCTTCGCTCGGTTTGGCAGCAAGTGGAACCAACCCAGAAAGAGGGGTAAACGAACAGGGTTGTTCCCGGCCAGAGGGGACGTATGTATTGGGAAAAGAAAGAATGTATATAGCTTAAGAAGATAAATGTGTACAGATGTATGATATGTTGATTGTGTTGTCTTTTGTGCTCTGGACTGGAGAAAGATATTTGATTCTAGGAACTGCTAAGAAAGGTATCTTGACTTTAAAATATGGGCTTAAGAATTTGATGTTTTGGAAAGGAGGTTCTGTTTTTGTCTCCACAGACGATGAGAGCCTAAGGATTTATTCGATATTCGTGTGGTTTGAATTACCGAGACCTGATGTTGCAGTGGAGTATGAGCAGCTGCGGCTCCAAGGCCAAGGGGCTCCAGGTGGCAGGCCCTGAGGGGCTGCAACGCGTGCAAACACCTGGGACTGCCTTGAGGACCAACGAGGCAAGAACGCTAGGCCCGCTTCCAGCACGGGCCTCAGGGCGCAGAAGCGCAGCACTACCGGGACAAGGCCGGTTGGCCTGGACCTCTGATCCAGCCCGGGACAACGGGCCCGGACGAGGTCGTCGTTCTCCTCTCCCCCGTTGCTGTGACCCGCGTCCAAGCCCGACTGGAAAATGGCAGTAAATTGCAGTAAATACCCCTAAGAATGCAGCGTCCCGGCTCAGCAGGAAGTAGCCAGACAGACTGACTACGCCCAAATACCCTGAAAGATAATTTAAGTGGGGCCCCTTCAGTGGTTGCAGAGCAGCAAGCCTGCTTTCCTGAGTTCCCCTCCACTTCATGCACCAGTTTGGACCCAGAATGAATGTAGCTGGGGCTAGAAGGCAGCTGGAGCAGAGCTTTGCTAGGTGGCTGTGGTGGAAGGCACATTGCCTTAGCCCAGTCGGTGCCTAGCCTGGCAGATGCTACAGCAGTGCCAGGAGCATCAGCAAATGCAACAAGTGCTGGAGCTAAGACAAACTGGAGCAGGAGCGCCAAAGAGCTAAAGAGGAGGCAGAGCTGCTAGACAAGGAGTGCCGGGCTGCGGAGGAGGCCAAATCTGCCATAGCCAAGCAAGCTGTGGACCAGATGAAGAACCAGGAGCAGCTGGCTGCAGAACCTTAAGTTGCTCTCTTGTGTTCTCTAAACGCCAGTATTCTCCTGCGGAGATGCTGTCACTCTCTCCTGAGTACAGGTTCAATCAAAGTGATCAAAAGGCTGTGTAGTCAGGAGGATCTTCTGTTTTATAAAAAATTTAGGGGGGAGATGTTGGGAGCAGTGAGACCCCAGATTCTGAATTTCTTGTAATCCCCTGATCTAAGTGCCTACAGCTGCTCTGAGCACGAGACTTTCAGGAGTTCTGATGACAGGAGAGCGGTTTCTGGTGGGTTTGGCTGGGGCGTGGCTATCTCTATATAATCTGCCTCTGAACACAGTAAAGGGGGCATTCTTGGGGAATTCAAGGATGACCCGTGTCGCTGTTTGTGTGTGTGTGTGTGTGTGTGTGTGTGTGGTTGTGAATTTTAACCTCCTGCCCCTTGCCCGAAGCTTGGTAACTGGGTGCCAGCGCACAGAGCGCAGACATGGGGATGCGGTGCGCGACAAGTATAGTTTATTTAGAATCATGAGATTGTTTTACTTAACAAAAGTTTTGGATTTTTATGGGTGAAATTTTCTAAAATTCCTGCGTATCAGTATTTTGTCTTAAGATACTACAGGACTCACAGGAACACTATCACTTCTTTTCTGACAGGTTTTTTTTTGTTTGTTTGTTACTGTCATTATCCTCCTCAGTACTCTTCTCTCTCTTCGTAATTTCATCTTTAACAGGTTTTAGGGGACCAGATAGCTGCATCCCGGCTATCATAACAGTAATATCGGCTCCGCTACTGAGAGCTGAAGAGAAGGTAAACAGTAATCATTCAGCCAGAGAAAAATGCTTCCTCCAACTGTTCTGTAGGATTGTCTGATAAAACTTGCCATATGAAGTCTGAACATGGTTCAGACCCACCTGGTGCTCCTTTCATAAAATGCAGTTTGTGATTTAGGAAGTCTGTATGAGTTTGTAATAAATGCTCTGATGCTACTGATCAGTAGACTTTTACTTGAATAGCAAGGACTAAAGATGTTTTATAAAAATGAAATGAAATTTCAGGTTAATATGTCCCATTCATACCTAATGAGTCACATCTTCTGTGACCAGAATCTTAGAACACACACTAAAATTAGGTGTTTTTTTTTAACCACAAAGATCTAAAGTATTTAAAATACTGGTATAGTTTAGTGGATGTGCATCAAAATCTTTCCCAAATAGTTTTCAAACAGTACTAGTAGATACTGTTTCAGAAATCCTGGGCACCATTTCTGGTGGTTTTTTTTTTCCACATGCGACTCAATACATACTTGATTTAGCATATCTAAGTAAGGCAGTGCAATTATAGTCTACAAGAGGCTATGGCCTTAGTTACACCCCAGGGACATTATACCAGAAACCAAGAGTTTATTGTCAGCTACATGAGAAATAGTCATAGCCAAAACAGATTGGAATTTGTTGGAAAGAAGACCTTCAAAGTCAAACTCTCCCAATGAATTTTTTTGTCTGTCTACCTACCTACCTACCTACCTACCTACCTACCTACCTACCTTTCATAGTCTCTTTACATAGCCAGGCTAGCCTTGAACTCAGAGATCCACCTGCCTCTGCCTCTCAAGTGATGTGATTAAAGGTGTGCAGCCCTATGCCTGGCTCCAGTGAATCTCTTAAAAGAAAAAAATGCAAGTGATTTAGTACCATTTTCTTTTTAAAATATTGGCTTATCAGTTATGACACTATTTCTTAAGCTGAAGACTACAGGCATGCTTCGGGATTGTGAATTTTCTATAGTAACTTCTACTTAGAATGTTTTATTTTTATGTTAAACTACTACTAACATTCTTAATGATTTGAACAGATTGTTTATCCAAAAATGCTGCTATACAGGTTCAGTTTACAAAGTTGGGTTTGCGTTTATGATTGTTAATACCAAATACTTAGATTTTGTTATGGATTACTAACATATCAGAAGTGAACTATTTATGTGTTAGATGTTTTGCAACACAGAATTATCTCAGGGAAAAAAAAGAATTATCTCAGGGAACAAAGGAATAAGTATTGATTTAGTCTCATGGTTTCAAATGTATCAGTCCACAATTACTTGAGTGTTTCTGCACCATGGAGAGGCAGAAAATCATGGCATAAGGACATAAGTCAAAATTATTCATCTCAGAGAAGCCAGACGTGCCTGAGACAACAGGCATTCTCTCTTCTCTCTCTCCTTTTATCCAGACTCCCTACTATTGGATAGTGTCATTTATATTTAGGGCATGTGCTGCTTCTGTAGTTAATAATTTCTCTAAATATCTGAACAGATGCACAACATTAGGGCCAAAGATGTAGCTCAGTGTTAGAGCGTTCACCTAGAATGTGTTTGATGCTCATCACTATTTAAAAATATCTATCAGAAAAATCATTAAAAATTAACTCATGCCAAACCATGTAAAATAAGATATGACCTGCTATGAAAGAGTTTAAAGCAGCTCAGTTGGTAAAAGTGGTGAAAAAAAAAACACAAAGTACAAACACACCAACCTTGAAAGAACTTGGCCCCAAACCCATATCAATATTATGTTATAAAAATTCAAATATTAAATTACAGGATTTCTAAATTGAGTCTTAAGTGAGGATCAGGAAAAAATTTGATAGTCTGTACATTAAGTGTGAAAAACGCTTATGTTGTATATTGACCTTTAATAGTCTAAAAAGAACTTTCATCTTCATAATTTTCCTTACTCTCCAATGAGCCTTTTCTTTTAAAAATTTTCTAGACATTAACACACTTTGATTTTATTTTTTTGTGTATGTTTTTCATCACGTATGTATCAGATAAAAAGGATGGAGTTAGTTTTTATAAAGACTTCCTCAATGAAGGTTGAATTGTTGAGTGGGTGGAAAGCTAAGAATATCTAAATGCTTTGTGATAGTCAATATGGACAGGGAAACAAGATTATTCTTCCGTGGCTTACATATAACAGATTAAAATTATTTGCATATTAGGTGGCATTAGTCAAAATCAGTTACAAGTGAAGACTTAATAAATAAAAATTAAGTTGTATAAAGTTATCAAATAATTATTAGGATTATTAAGTACGCATAACAAGTATGTTCATACCCTTTGTCCATGTCATTCATCTAAGTAAGTCAACCTGCTTTGTTCGGGTAACGTTTGGAAATCTTATATGGTTATTATAACCCTGTACCACCCATGAGTGATGGGTGGCACAAAAGACCTCGTCTAGTTTCTTCTTTACTTACCATCATCAGGGAGTTACTTCACAGGCTAGTTCTTTCTGTTGGGATTTTTCTTCTGTATTTTATTCTTCCTGTTCTATAAGGTCTGTTTACATTGGAATTCTGCCTCCTGCTTCAGGTTTCCTTACTGAATGTGGCAGTTCTCAGATTTTATGTGCTAACTGCCCAGATGGCTGTGTCACATCAAGGTTTCCTTGAAGCTCTGAAACTGTTTTCTCTATCTACCTGTGATTTAGAAGATTTATTTCCTTGTGATCTCATAGCTACTTTAAAATGAGTTCATTTTCTATTAAAGGTTAAATTGATCATTCATTGCCTAGAAACAACACCATCAAGTTATTTCCTGTGTATATCCTTTGGAGACAGCAATTCTAGACTTCATGTTTTAGTCAAAGATTTCCAGTATCATGTAGGTTATTCATTAATTAGGAAAAAAATCAATTAACTTTGCAGTTGCTTATATCACAGCAGGTTTCTAATGATTTTAGTGTCGTGGCCTGGAGCTTTCCACAGGATAGATAACATTTGGTTCAGAGAGATGGGAGATTGAAAACTCGATGTGGCAGGCTTGAAATATGCACTGGATACACTGACTACTCAGTGTCGACTTTTGTACAATCACACTCGCACGTTTCACTCTTGTGTGCATTATAGAATGGAGTCACGTGAATTCACTATTCACATTCTTTTTAAAGTTGATCTGTTTGCCTAATGTCAAAATTTTGTTCAGCTCTTCTGATAGTTCAGTAGATAATCTTCCAGGTATACGCCAGGAAATATTTGATGCAGTAACATGTTCTGGAAAGAGATTATCTGGGAATTTATTGTCTTAAGAGTGTCTAGAAGAGCACAATGAATGCAAACCATGGACTAATTACAATGTTAATAGATTAGTCATTAAACTTCACATTACGTATGTAGTAGTCCTGATGGCTCTAGCCCTGCATTGGTTCTCAGAGCTAACCAGGAAGTCCATTACGAAGATGAGACTAGAATAATGAAACTAAAGGAAGTCCGGAAGCAGTGGCACAGGTCTGTGATTCAGCACTACTACAGTAGGATGGGAAGTAGAGGAAAGAGAATCCCACAGGACAACTAGCCTGAAGAATGCAGCGCTGTGGGATGTGAGAGAAACTCTGCCTTAAACAAGATGGAAATGGACCAGTACCTGGGGTTGTCCTCTGACCTCCACATTCACACTGTGGCACATGTAAGCCCTCACACACAAATATACATTTCACGTTGTGCGCGTGCACACACACACACACACACACATAGACACCACTAAAGGAAAAATAGAAGGCTTCTCTGGCCTTACCACCTTCCCCCTACTACACAAATGCGAAACATCTTCTGTAGATAACTACTACCTCTTCATGAACTCAAAAATTTGCATTCATTATGTCCCTAATTTATCTTTGAGCTGACTTTTATTTCAATAAACAAACTGTGGAGCTCAGTGTGAAGATACTAATTTTGTAACTGAACAGGAATGCTTTGCACCACTGTTTTGCACTTTGGACTTCAGCAATAATAAAGCAGTTTCAGTCTTATGCATGCATCTATACAGACAAAAACATTTATAGGACAGGTTTATATTGTATTTTGTATATAATATCTAGAGTACTTAGAGTTATCTCCATCTTAATAGACAGTTTTAAATTACCTTGTAGAATGCTTCCGTTTTCAAAGTAGATACCTAGTCATAGTTTTATAAGTATTATCAGAACATTTTCATTTTGAGTTTGTGTACTTTGTGGTTTAATAAAAATATCTTCAAAGAAAGTTCAGTTTTCTGCTACTGAAAAAGATCTTAGTTTCTTATTTGCATTGCTGTATTCAGAATGACAGATAGTGAAGTTGATCTCTTAGAAATAGTGATGAGAATGGTGGGTACCAGAAGAGGAGGCTTTGTAAGAAGGAAGGGTGCCAGAGAAAGCTGGGGAAGGTTGATTAATGGGCACTGTATGTCAGATATGAGAAGGAAGCTCTGAAATACTGTTACAGTGTGATGACCGTAAAGGACAATAATGTACCACCGTTATTAATGCTGGAAGAAAAGATTTTACATGGCTTTATAATTTAGAAATGATAAACCGGATTTAAATATTTTCAGTGTACATATGTATCAAAAATCACATTGTTTCCATTATTATTTACAACTTGTGCATTGGTCAAAAATTTAAAACTAGACACAGTAAATTTATACTTATAATAGACACTTAATAGTGATTATCATTATTTTTATTGATACATTATTTCCTATCACATATATAAATATAACTTATGTAGTGTGATGGGTGTAAGGAAAATGTATTGATCAAATGAAAAATTTAGATATTTTAATTGTAATTTTCTTTCTTTCAGAATTACTTACTGTCATCTACCTTTCCAGAGTAAATGGCTCTATGTTGGAACAGAAAGAGGAAATACACATATTGTAAATATTGAATCTTTCATTCTTTCTGGATATGTCATCATGTGGAACAAAGCAATTGAACTGTAAGTTTGAACTTGGTTGTCATTTTATTTGACTAAAATATTGCATATATTATGTGACCTGTTTGGATTATAATGCAATTAACTTAAATAAAATTGAACTAAAATAAAACCACAGATAATTTTAAAATAGATATAGATGTATCAATGTATTTTATACATTACAAATACTGTGAATAATAAAAGCTTACATATATCAACCATAATAATAAAATATAATAGCACTATAAAATGATATTGTAATTAACATTAGCATAATCATAGTGAAAATGGATTGTTTTATATGAAATTAATCAATAGACATCATTATTGATAATAGTTTATCTGTTGCCTTGTTAGAATATAGTTCTCAGAACAAAAAGAAGCAATTACTCAATCTCCTTCATGTTTTGATGAACAACTTGAACTTTTTTGTTTTATTTTATTACTTTATGTGTATGGGTGTTTTGCCTGCATGTTGGGGCAGTGAACAATATGCATGCAGGGCCTGTGGAGGCCAGAGAAGAGGGCACCAGATCTCCCGGAACTGGAGTTACAGGTGGTTGGGAGCTGCCATGTGGGTCCTTTGGAAGAGCAGGCAGGTCTCTTAACTTCTGAGCCATCTCTCCAAAACTACTGCTTTAGCTTTGGCAGTGGTATTTAAACTACTGCACATGTAAAATGGGAAGCATTTCAAACCTACAGTCTTATACACTTCAAGTATTTATTTGTGTAGTGCACACATAAACATAGTTTTGGTCTTTTTTTTTTAGCTTTTTTTTAAAACAACCTTTTATTTTTAATTTTACATGCCAATCCCAGTTCCTTCTTCTTCCCCTCCTCCTTCTCCCCCCACCTTTACCCCACCCCACCCCACCCCTATCCACTTCTCAGAGAGGGTGCGGTCTCCCACTGCGAGTCAACAGTCTGTCATATCACACTGAGGAAGCACCAAGCTTCCCCCAACCTCCCCTCCACCCAGTATCTAGGCTGAGCATGGTATCCCTCCATAGTGAATGGGCTCCAGAAAGCCAGTTCATGCACTAGGGATAAATACTGGTCCCACTGACAGTGGCCCCAGAAACTGCCTCCCCCCCGCTCCGCCCAGTCAGTTCAGAGTCAGTGAGCTCTGGCTAGATGTCAACTGTCTCTGGGTATCCTCATCATGATCTTGACCCCTTTGTTCATGTTATTGCTCCTCCCTCTCTTCAACTGGACTCCAGAAGCTTGGCCCAGTGCTTAGCTGTGGATCTCTACATTGCTTCCATCATTTACCAGATGGAAGTATGGTGACATTATGAATATCTGACATTATGATGACAGATGACAGTTAAGGTAGTCATCGATCTGATCACAGGGGAAGGGCACTTCAGGCATCCTCTCCACTATTGCTTAGGGTCTTAGCTGGGGTCATCCTGTGGATACTTGGGAATTTCCCAAGTGCCATGTTTCTCCCTAACCTCACAATGGCTCCCTCTATCAAGATATCTTTTTCCTTGCTCCCCCTCTCTGTCCTTCCCCCAACTCAGCCATCCAGATCCCTCAAGTTCTCCTTCCCCTTCCCTTTGTTCCCCTCCCCCCTCCCCTTCCATCCTCCCCCTTGTCCCCCATGCTGCCAATTGACTCAGGAGATCTTGTCGATTTCTCCTCTCCAGGGAGATCTCTGTATTACCCTCTTTTAGTCTATGTTTTAGTAAGAAACAGACTTATTTGTTGCTAGTTTTATAATACATGTTGAGTCCTTAGGAAGATAAGTTTGATTGATGCCGACTCATTTTCCTATGCATTCTGTTACTCACTGAAGTTTTAATTAAAACACTATTTTAATGAATCTTAAATCTGTTTAGGTAACAGTTATTTCTCTAATCTCAATGATTTTAATTATACTAGTATTTCCAAAGTGCATTCCATAGAATTTAATTCTATGATTGATATAAATTTAAATATCAACTCCCAGTTTCCTGAATTGTCTTTTAATCACTCTCTACTCCTTAAGATACATTAGAAATATCTATCTCAAAGTTTTTTCTAAGTTATGTTTTGCTAGTGGTACTTTCTGAGGTTTTGGAAGTTAATGTTAGAGAAACAGACAAAAAATAAGCCAACATGTTAATAGTCATTATCTTTAAGTAGGAAAAAGGCAGCATAAAATATTTCCCCTTAACTCTTGATATACTATAAAATAATTACTTTTATACTTTAAAATTTCATTACAAATAGCAATTTAATGTTTAATAATCTTTTGAAGCAAACCACTTTTATTGTATAGTAAGGCTCTAAGTGGAAGAGTCTAACATATGGTCTAACCTGTATTTCCAAAATATATTCCTCTAACATGATTTTATGACATATCAATAGTCATAATTGGAAACAATTGAATATATGGTTGTATTTGCATGCAGACTTACTATGCATTTTTAATAGGTAAAATATTTTACATTGTTTAGAGTTTCCAAACTTTTTGATTATAGATTTTTCTATGAAACGTCTTGTTTTCACTGGTTTATCATGCAATACATTTTAACAATTGTTGTTCCACCCAAATCCAATAACAGATGGCAGTTTTGGTTTATTGACTTACTATTTATTAGAGAATAATTAAGAATACTATTCTTTATAAGGAGCATTTATCTTTTCTAGAACACTACAATAATTTTTAAGTATTTATTACATATATAGAACTAAAAAACTCTATAAACCGTTCTTTGTAGCCTTGTTTAATTTCTTTGAGAATATATTCTTGAATATAAATCTGATTTTTAAGTAGAACAATGATCTCAAACTATTGAATGTGATCTATCTTTTGCCATTAAATTTATAATATACACACACATACTGAAAAAATATTTTTTCGATAAGGTCAATGGTACTATATCCAGTTTTAGATGAGAAAATACACTATCAATTGGGTGAATGAATCCATTCACAAAATTTCCCAGTATCTAATCTATGTAGTCCTTTGATTCACTTTGAGAAATCACTGAGAAGCCTAGAATGACTGACCACTTTACAATAGTTCCTAGGATTTAAATAGTCCTTACTTTTTGTAAAGGCTCTTTGTGGATTTTGTGTTCTTAAGAAGTAAAGTAGAACTGTGCCAATTCCGCTTCGCCCTACAACACTGGAGTGTATTCAAGCTTAATTTTAATTTTGTTGTCATTCTCTGGTGCCTAGTTTTAAATTATTGCTATTAATTTAACAGATCCACCAAGACTCATCCAGGCCCAGTTGTTCATTTAAGTGATAGCCCAAGAGATGAAGGGAAAGTAAGTACACTGCATCATTCTTGCTTTGGCTTTCCTCGTTTTTAGAAAAAGATGTTTTAAACTTTTTCTTGAGATTTAACATCTTAATTGGTTTGTAGCATTCAGTGGTATCTAAAAAGAATACTTAAAGTATGAATGAGCAAGTAAACAAATAAATGGATATACTTGCTACTAATGCTTTAAGTTTTTAGTTTGCCTAAAACTAAAATTGAATCTTAAATATGCATTGTTGAAAAGGTTACAAAGCAGTTTTTATTTCTAAATATCATATGATTTACCTTAGTAGTATGATTTTTGTCATTAATCATGTATTTGTTATTTGACTTTGGTATTAACAAAGTCATAACTAATATCCAGTAACACAAATTAGATAATTTTTATTTTAAGTATACATTAATATAGAAAATATTTGCCATTTCATTGGGATAAAGTCCAAGGGATTAGTGAAACTCACCTTTGAGTGTTTCTGTGCTGTAGTTTCTAGGGCTGGTTAGAAAATGAGGCCTCTGACTTGCTCAATGGATCAGTCCCTGGTGGGGTGGGAAAGGTAGGAGATAGTCTAGTAGGGAAGTAGCTCACAAGGGAGTTCTTGGGTCTATTTCTCCCCTGGCCTCTTCCTAGATGCAATTTCTTTGCTTTGTGGTCTTCCCTGACATGAAAAGCTCAGTTCTTCCTCATCCTCAAGATTAATAAGGACTAACTGTTTGAAACCATAAATCATAATAAATCTTTTCTCTTTTTAATTGACCTAGATATTTTGGTCACAGCTATGCATATGTAGCTAACACATTATTAATTATAAAAATCATTATTTCATAATTTCCCTTTGATAATGAAATACTTGGTAGCTTGAGTTCTAAAACATTGTCTTTATGGGTATTTTGTCAAGTATATAATTCTTAATAGGTACCATAAAAATTATAATGAAATATTTTTACTGTAGGTTTACATTTTTGTGAATTATTTTTGAAGGATAGGAATTGTGTAGTCAAACAAAGATCCAACATGGAAGGCAAGTTCAACTGATGAAGCAATATTAGGTACATCTAAATTGATCTATAATTAGAATGTAATGCTACTTGTCAGAGTTTATTTCTTGTTGACGAAAGCTTGCGAAGCTCCAACATATAAAAAGAACTACAGTTGAGGAAAGCTGAGAGTGGGAGAAAGTCTTCCCCGGCAATAGCGTTCCAACTGGCTGTTCAGTACCTAGTGTCAGTCCTTAACACACACATAAGTGACATTATACAGACTGAAAGGGTTGATCATAATGTGCAAAACTGTACAGAAGTATCAAGGAATATAGATAAAGATATATGCACACACACACACACACACACACACAAACTCCCATATGCATGTAACAACCGTTAATGAAAACTGAGGCCATTAATTCAAAATAGAGGAAAAGGGTACATGGGAGGGTTTGGAGGGAGAAAAGGGAAGGAGGAAATGATGTAATTATATTATAATCTCTAAAACAAATTTCAAAATAAATTGTCCTAGATCCTTAAAAGGCAAATGAGGCAAGCTTTTTCTGAAGTAAATAAAGTTCTATTTCATGTGCAGGTGTAGTTTCTACGGGGATGTAGAAGAAACACCCTCATTGGCAGTCAGGGAAATGTTACAACTTTCTCATCAGGCTGGCAAATATTAAAAATAATAGTACTAGATAGTGGAAAAGGCCATGCAGCTATGCAGACATAACTAACACATTATAATATTATAAAACTATCCCAATTATTTCATAATTTGGATTAGACATGCAAATATATAGGCACAGAAAACAGTGTTATTAAATAAGACACATGCTTTAAATAATTTGACTTACATAGCAGAAAAAAATGACATCTTGAAATTTGTAGGCAAATGGATGAATCTAGAGAACATCATATTGAGTGGGGTAACCCAGACCCAGAAAGACAAATATCACATGCACTCACTCTTAAGTGGGTTTTAGATAGATATACAAGGATCTAATCTACATGGGAAGCAGAAAAAGACATGATCTCCTGAGTAATCTGGGAGCATGGGGGGACCATGGGAGAGAGTTGAAGGGGGGAGGGGAAAGGCAGGGCGGGGAGCAGAGAAAATGTATAGCTCAATAAAGTCATTAAGAATATAGTAAAAAATAATAATTTGACCTAGATAATCTTCAGATATCCACACTATTTATGTGAATAAGGCATAATATGTCTATTAACTGAAAGCTAAATAAATGAATGTTGATACACAGATAATGGATAATTCACTTAAGGCACACTTTAAAAGAAAATTCCAGAGCAGTGAGGCATTAAACTATGTGAATAATGTATTTGTATTTGTATGTGTATACTACATACTTTAAAATATTTCTCATAAAAATTTCACATCCTTTTATGTTAACTTAATTCTATATACTGATTTAGATTTATTGCTGTTAGGAGTTAACTTTTTTACATTTAGTGTTTGTGGGAGTGGGGCATGCATCTGCCATGGGTGTGTGTGAAGTCAGAGGACACCTTGTGGGGTCTGTCTTCTCTCATAAATTCTGGGAATTGAACTCAGGTTATCAAACTTGGCTGCAGGTGCCTTTACCTGCTGAACACATATTGCTGGCCTCTGACTTAATTTTCATTAAATCATTTTGATAATAGCTGACTATTGTTAGTATATAAAATACTGTTTTATTAAATGGCCGCATCATTGAATGTTTTGTTTTTTAGTATCTGTTCTTAGATTCTCTGGTGTAAATTATTTATTAAAGTCTAACAAATATAGATAGCTTTTGCTTTTTCTACATAGAGTTATATGTATCTTATGTTTTGTTGGCCAGGACATTGTTGGATATAAATGATTTATTCCTGGGTTTAGAGTTTTAGCTAGGAAGTTGAGGCCCTAGATTCTGGCATCATCTACTCACCCCTCACTTCACAAAAAGAACAAAAATATTCTCAGCTATTTCTAGTATTCTGAGAGTTTTAAATTGTAAATGACATTGAATTTTGTTGAATGTGTTTCTACATCTTTTTGGATTCTCTAGTGTTGTCTCCTGACACTTCCCTGCTTGTCTCACTTTAGGTTTGGAAAGGTTAATAAACTTCTTACAGCCTTACTTCTTGAAGTTCACTAGCTATAAGCAACAACACCCCCTTCTCACTAATTCTAGACTCACAAGGGTTCTACAACATAAAGTATACCTTCTGCCTTTCCTAAAAATTGTCACAGGTGTCAAATAACATGACTCTCTAGTGAAGAGATATTAACTTCCCAAGAATCAATTTTAACCAATGTCAGACAAGAGACAGGGAATGAATTATGCTCTTCCCTTTAACTGGGTTGTTCTGTCATGATTTAGAGACAAGGCCACAAGTCCATACCTTCCAGATAATTATTGATGTGTCTCGTCTGACTCACCCCATGAAATAACGGTTGGCATAATTTTGAGTCATCTTGCTTCCTCTACACTTTTCCTTTAATAATGGGATCCAGAGAATATATTTAGATAATAAATCATAACATCTGCAATCTCTTTGAGTTTGTTGAGATTATTGCTCTCCATGGGATATTTATAGTTGGATTTTCTTCTCTATAAAGTCAAAGGATTTGTTGAAGATTCCAAGTGGAGTGACATTAAACTATTTGACATATGGGGCCGTTTTTTTACTCTGCCTACAGAAAAACATTGCCAAAATTGGGATCAAGAACGGTTTATGAAGAAACCAATTGTTATCCTTTTGATAAGCCCGTGTCATCATTATTAGGAAAGAACATTATCCCAGGTTCCTAAAAATTATTTTCTTAAAGTTACTATGGCAAATGAACACAGACTGAATGACCTAAAACAATAAATATTTAGTTTTTCAAAACTCTAAAAGCCAGAAGTCTTAAATCAATATATTGGTTAGACTGTGTTCCCTCTAAAGCTTGGGTTCCCAACCTGTGGGTTTTGATCCTGTTAGGGGTTGATCGTCCCTTTAACAGAGCTCTCCTAAGACCATTATATAAAACACAGATATTTACATTGATTCAAAACAGCAAAATTACAATAATTTAGTAGCAGTAAAAATAATTTTATGGTTGGCAGTCACTACAGTATGAAGAACTGTATTAAAGGGTTGTAGTTTGGAACCACTGCTGTAACATCTCTATGGGTCACTTTTCTTGCCTCATGTAGCTTGACTTGAAGCATAACTCCGACTTCTGCATTTATCTTCTTATGACTACCTTTCCTGTCTCTTTGTGTCTTTTCCTTATCTAGAAGGTTACCAGCCACTGTGTTTATGGTTGGGTTCACTCTAAGTCCAGGGTGATTTTGTCACAAAACTCTAATGAATTGTACATTTAAAAGACCTTATTTCAAAAATAAGGCTACATATTTGAAGTTTTGAATGAATATATAACTTTTTTAAAATCATGCTTTTCAACTATCATACCTACAACAGGGAAACATAAAGGTAACCCTGAGAAAATTGTAATTCTTTGAAACAGCCTCAACTTTCATGAACCCATTTGACCAGCAAAATTATCCCTTTCACTGTTGCTTAGAGAAAATAATTTTCCTGCTTTAGGAGACTATAATTATATTCACACAGATACATGGAGTCATGAACTCAGGTGTAAAACCAGAATCACACCTCAGATATCATTATAATCTAACATCGATACATAAGTCTTTCTCTATAAGGAAACAGAATATACATAAAATAAGTAGAATATATATTTACAAAAGAAACTGAGGACCTAATGTTGTTAGTCACCAAAGGAATACATTTAGCAATGATTTTTAAGGGTTTGAACTTGGAGGCTGTATAGAAGTCAGTGTATTACATAGGGCATGTTTTGGGATATAATCTTTTGGTGAGGACATGTGCCCTAGTAGTTTACAGGGCTAATCCTTTGAAGCCTTGTTTCAACAGAGACATATGGTAACTAGAGATACCAACTATACCTTCTAATGCAGTATTAAGGGATCAGCTCAGAAGAAGCAAAAATGGAGAGTATTAACTAAGTCCTCTCCTCAGTGCTGCCCAAGAGCCCTCTAAGGGTGCTGTTTCTACTTAGTAAGGCAGGAATACTCTGGAAAAGCAGGCACCACATTTACAACAGTAGGTAGTGGCTATCTTTTTTAGGCCTTTGTTGACAGCAGGAAATGATGGCAAAGAGCCAGTCTCCATAATATCTGTGGGGATTGAATATCTAGTTGTTAGAGGCCAGGTGGCAATATTTAACCATCTGGCAGTATGGGTATAAATTGCTGTAAAAAGCAGCTAGGCTATAAGGGCAATACATGAATCCATGATATTAACTAATAAAACAAAAGCAGAGAAACAATAAATGAAGCCAGGTCATTGTCTAATGCCTGTCTTCCCAGCTCTTTGGGAGGCTGGATCAATCAGATCACCAATTCCAGGTCTTCATAACAAGACCACACCTCAGTAAAATAAACAAAATGTGAAGGAGAAGTCACAAAAGACCACAACCAGTTTTTCTTTATACTTGGGATATAGTTTAACTTTTTAAAATCAGTATCTTTGCATATTAGCAAAACAAGAAAAACATAAAGAAAGCTGATACAAAAGAGGCTTTAGTAAAATTCCCTTCATGATGAAAATGATCTTTTCTCACTCTAAGGGAAAAAAGGAACTTTGTGGACCCTAAGCTGTGAAACTTACACAAAGCTGTGAATATATCCTCCTTAATGCTGATTTTGTTTTTCCCTTTGGGCAGAAGTGAGACAAAGATTCCTTCCATTTAACATTGTTTAGCTGTTGGCAATATTGGTAACTTTTCATATATATTTTTAAAAGTAGAAATTTCAATTAATATTTATGTGTATTTCATTAAGTGGTATTTAAAAATATTTTTGTTAATACTTTGAGAATTTTTATGTATTATTTTTGTTCATAACTGTCCCCAACTCTTCACATTCAATCCCATCTCCCTACCCATACAAGTTCTTGCTTTCTCTGTTTTTAAGCCCATCTAATCTGCAGTCTTATCTTCTGCACATTGGCCTTGACCAGTAGCAGCACTGTTTTAGTTCTCATTTACTGCACAAAACTTTTCTAAGGAGGGGCGAGAGACCCATTAGTCCATGGGTATAGCAGTAAGCCTTCAGGAGTCGGTAGTAAGCCTTCAGGAGTCGGTTTTACACAATATCCATTTAGCAAAATAATAGTGGTAGGTTCTCCCCTAGGGCTATGACTTGTACAGCCAACAGCTCTTGGCCCCGGTAACCCTGCCACCTAAGGATTAATCTCACAGAGTATCTCTCTGGGTCTGGGTTATCTCACCCAGGATGTTTTTTTTTTTCCAGTTGTACCCATTTGTCCTTTTATAAGTTTATTTTTCTTTATAGCTGAATAATATAGCATTGTATTAATGTGTCACATTTCATTATGCATTTCATCAGTTGATGGGCACTTAGGCTGTTTCCATTTGCCAGTTATTGTGAGAGCAACAATGAACATGGATATACATCTCTGTAGTAAGATGTACAGTCCTTTGCTTATGTCCATGGGTGGTATGCTTGGATGACACGGTAGACTATCTCCAGCTTTCTGAAGAACCACCATATATCTGCACCAGTCTACTCTCCCACCATTAGTGAGTCAGTTTCCCCTTTCTCCATTGCACATCAGCATTTGCTGTTATTTGTGGGTGTTATTCATTTATTTATTTTATCCTAGCCCTTCTGGTTGGGTTAAGATGAAATCTGAAAATGGTTTTCATTTGATCTTCATGATAGCTAAGGATATTGAACATTATTAAATTTTTTTCTTTTAATTTTGAGATTAGTACAATGACATTTCCCTTTTCCTTTCTTCCCTCTAAACTCTCAATTTAAATTTTTTAAAAATAATTTCCTTTAAGTTGGCATACCAGAAAGTTCAACACTTTTGTCAAATCAATTTAAACATTATCATGTGTAGCTCCTTAACTTTGCATTTGGATATAAGGTATAGCTAGATTAAAAATAACTCTAGGGGCTAGCAAAATGGGTCAGTGGTTGAGAGTACTTGTTACTCTTGAAGATGATCTCAGTTCAGGTCCCAACACCCACTTGGCAGCTCTCAACTGACTATAACTCCAGTACCAGGGACTCTGATGCTCAATTCTGGTCTCAACAGGAACCAGGCATGCATGTGGTCTACATACAATGCAGGCAAAATATCATATACATAAAAACATGAATAGAATAAGTAAAAATGTATTTCTTTGATAATGTTTCAATTTTGTTACATTCTTCTATTTTAAAAGAAAGACTATTGCTTTTCAAATACTTTATATTGATATTAAGTATAAGCACCATTGTATTCGTAGTTACATTCCTTATTGCTGAAACAAACATCTGACCAAAGCACCTTATGGAATTAGGTGGTTTTCGTTTGTGGTTGGAGGAAAGTCTATCATGTATGGAAGGCACACAGACATAAGAAGCATGATGCTGCAGATCACATTATCGCCACAGTCAGGAAGGAAAGAGTGATGCACGCTTAGGCTCAGCAAGCTTTCTCCTGGTTAGGGGATCCACAGCCTGCGACCATGGAATGTTGCCATCTACATTTAGAACAGGTCAACTCACGTCAACTAATCTAATTTAGAAAGTCCCCAGCAGACATTCGTCTCCAGGGTGCTTTTAGACCCTGTAAAATTTATATTGTAGGCTACAATTAGCTAATGTTAATTTAATAGAGAATTTTTAAAAAGCTTTAACTTCTAAAGGTTTATAAGCCATTAGTTTAAGCTATGTACTCAAGGCTTTGGATGTAGTTCAGTGGCAGAGATTCTGTCTGACATGTACAAGGTCCTACATTTGATCCCCAGAATGAGGGGCGGCACCAGCATCTTCAGGTGATAATATGATAAAATATTTGCTCAAAGTAAATAGAGTTGATATGACAAAATTTAAAACTATTTTATATTATATTTATATATTTATATTAGTAGCCAATTAAATATAACACTTCATCGATTATTTTGTCTTCATTTTCTATCTTTAAATTTTCACAAACTATATTGTATCATGTTTATTTACATGTTTCCTTGATTCTTTGAAACGGGCAGCGTTCTCTGGTTATGTTTATATTGCAACAGAAGTTATTTGTTAATTGCTGTATCAGCATCTTTGTTTTAAAAAACAATTTTAAAGTAGTAGGAAGCATATTTAAGTGCTAGAAAAGGTAGGACAAATCAGGCTGTGTTGTGTAGCATGCTTTTTCTTTATAGTAGTATTATAACTTTTTATTTGAACACCATTAAAATTAATATCAGAATTAAGAAAATGGTTGTTTTACTGTTTTCCAGCTTTTGATAGGTTATGAAAATGGTACTGTAGTATTCTGGGACTTGAAATCTAAAAGAGCAGAACTGAGAGTTTATTATGATGAGGTAAGTGATTTCTGCTGACATATTTGGAAAGTTTGGGGACTATGTGCCACTTTTCTGCTCTGAAATTTTGTGCTTTACTAATATTTTTGATCACTGGGACCATACTGTCCTTACTCAGTGTTTAATATTCTTTTGTTACTTGTATAAGTTCCAACTGTTATTTTTGAATGAGAATTCTGCCTTGACAGCCAACTGTGGAGATTACTGCCTAGTTTTGGCTTTTTATTTATTCTTTCCCTTATGACACTTTTTTGATTTGTCTCATCTCATTTCTTTTATGTAGGTTCCATACTCACATCTTGCTTCTTGACTTTCACATTTCTAAAGGCACTAGTCAAGGCTTCCTAAACAATTCGTTTTCTTTGGCTAAGAGTTCAAGACAGTTTGAAAAGCTTTTCCCCTTTATTATTTATCTTCTTAGAATAATGAAATTGTTTTGTGTATAAGAACAAATAAATGACACTATCTTGAGGTAAATTTTATTATATACAATTGATTCTTGATTAGGTTTCTCCCAGATGACATTTCAGCTGGACTCTTGATTCCAGGCCTTTATTCCCATTTAGAGGAAGCTGTATGAAGACAGTGCAGCTGAGAGAAGATAAAAAGGGAACTCATTTCTTGAGGCTGGGTAGCAAAGATGATCGTCTCCACCCTTAGATTAGAAGTAAAGTAGGGGTGGGACAAGACAGAAGGAAAACACTGACCCAAAATCTCTGCCTAGCTAGCACCCACTCTTATATGGATAGATGTCACATAATTTAAGGAAGCATGGAAGTAAATAGAAAACAGACTCATCTATTTCTTTTTAGAACACTTCAGTTTTAGATTAGAAGAATAAAAAATATCACCCAATGGACTTCTAGTTGCCTTCGAATACTCAACATTTTCTTTCCTGTTAAAACAATTAAAAATTTAGAGTTTTGGTCCCTAAAGATATATTTATTGGGCTAGAGAAATGTCTTAATGGTTAAGAGCATGTACTGCTCTTGCACAGGATACGGGTGTTTCCAACATCCACATCTGGTAGCTCACAGCTAATGTAAGTCCAGCTCTATGGATCTGATTCCCTCTTCTGCTCTCCTCGGGCACTATACCCGTGTGCACATACTCAACACATGTATGTATACACATTACTAAAAATCAAAATAAAATCTCAGTAGAAATTTTTATTTTATAAAAATCAGTTTAATTCTTAATGGTTCTCTCAAACTATTATTTTACCATATATATGAGATAGTTACATTGCCAAAGAGTCTAGAAGTTAATTGTGTAGTGTCTGAGCAATTTGGTCATAATTGGTGAAAAACAACCATGCAAGTAATAGCACAAATTAATTATGTTCTTCATATTCACTTTCAGTACATCTGAATCATAAGGAAAAATGACTCCACAGAGCAGAGCTGGCTGTTTGCTGTTGTTAAATACACAAAATGCAATGATACATTATAAATATTTCTCCCTTTTTTAAGACTAAGAGCTAGAGAAAAATACAAACACGGTTTAACTTGTTAGAGTTGGAAAAGACCAGATCAATAGGAAACCAAAAGGAAAATGCTGAAAATTATGCTTTCCTTAAGCCTAAACTGTAGAAAATAAATTTTCCAACCTTAAGAAATAAGCATATTAATTCTGAAACTGAAACTTTAAATAAAGATTAGAAATATTCTAAATTAATATAATATGATTGTCTATAATTTATACATAGAGATTATTTTATGTATTGATGTAAATCATACACACACATAGGTATTATACTACACATTTGTAGTTTATGTCGTTCTAATAGAGATAGTTATAAGCTTTATGTAGCTGAAAAACTTTTCAAACTTTCTTATTACTTTGTCATAACTAGAAACTATCTTTAATAAATTCATAAGATGGTTTTATAAATCATATATACTCTTCCCAGCACTGCACATAGTGGTCTCTGCTGTAATTTTTCAAAGTCCGTTCTTAAAATTGTTTCTTTGGTTTGTTTGTGCCTATCTCGTTTATTTGCCTCTTTTCTCCGTCTCTGATTCATTTAGATTATAGATTCTCAAGTCTGGAACACTGGGACATACTAGGCGTTTGAGGGACTAAGGCAGGAAGTCAGGTTGTGCCACTAGTTAGAGGCTGGCTCAATGATGTAGTGAGCCCCTCCCACCTCAAAACTATGTCTGCCTTTTGTTGCCTCCTCTAACTTATGTTTATTTGTACGGTCTCTCATTTCTAATACTAATAATACTTACTGTAGTAAGCAAGAAGCTTACTACAACTAACAACTCCCTGGCCTTTACTCCTCTCTTAAACTTTTAAATTTAAATGTCTAGCAATTTAATAGGTACGTCAAAATACATATCACCAGAACAGAATTTATATTTGATTACACATACCACTTTCTATGTTCTTTTTTCTTTTAAAACTAGTTTAGAATGTCCATGGTAATCCTATTTTGCTCTTCTTCATATATCATAAACAATCAGTTTTTATAGGCTTTTTGATTTTGTCTTTATTTTTATTGCCATTCTCTCAATTCCTCTCTGTCATTTCTATACCTAGTACTCTACGTGAAATTGCTTGACTGGTTATGAGTCTCTTAACATAGACCTTTCTGTATATTCTTCATTAATAGATTATCTTTCAAAGTTCTAATCAGATCATGAGATTCTCTACATTAGGATATTTGAATGACTCCCTGTTAACAGGGGCTAAAAAAATGAGAATTAAAGCTGTGGCACTTTTTTTTTTAAAGTATAATTTACTGCATCTTGTTAAACAGTTCACACATCTGGGACATGTTACTCACTTTCTCTTAATGATATAATTTTTTCTTACCTTCAAGATTTTTCTACTGGTAATTGCTTTCTCAATATGAACTCTCTTCTTGTCTCTTTTGTATTTTAAAATCCTATTAGTCTGTAGGCACCAAAAAGCTATTTGAACTGTCTAACTGTCCCTTGATGATTAGTCATAGATGAATTGGATTTTTGTTAGAAATCCAGTATTATATTGAGAAATAATTAGCTGCAAAAAATTGCTTTCAGCTAGGTGTTAAAGCTAGGTTATGCCTCTGCTCGCAGCCACGCGGGAAAGGCAGTTTAAACAAAATAGCACTTCTTCTGTCAACTCTGCTGAACTGCAGTCAGTTTCACATTCTCTGAAGCTACTTGATCTGCAAAAGTAGAGGGCGAGAAAACGTACAGACACACAGCCTTATCCCAATCCAGTGTAGGAGTTCCTCAAGTTAAAAGCCAACTAGAGCTACACAGTAAGTTTCAGGCCAGCCTAGAATGCAGAGTGGAAATTTTGTAAGTAATAAAAAGGCAAGGATTTATTTTACAATAGTTATGGTTTGGTTGTTTCTTTATATTGATATTTCTTCAATAAGCTCAAAGAAACCTTTCAATTTGGCATAAGGGTAATATTTTGATTCCATGGGAACTGTATATTTCCTTTTGTCAGATTGCTATATAGTTTTGTTTTGTTTTTTGAGACAGGGTTTCTCTGTGGCTTTAGAGCCTGTCCTGGAACTAGCTCTGTAGACCAGGCTGGTCTCAAACTCGCAGAGATCCGCCTGCCTCTGCCTCCCGAGTGCTGGGATTAAAGGCGTGCACTACCATCACCCGGCTTGCTATATAGTTTTTAAGCTTTTGTTTTCAAGAAAAAGTTAGCGTTGACAAAATATGACTCATATTTTTCCTTTAAATTCTTTGTTTTATTTCTTCTTGAATTGATTATTGATATTTGGTTTCCATTAAGTCCCTATTTTGATAGAAAGAATGTGATGTAACTCAATAAACAAAAAATCAAATACCCTCTATCAGCTCAGTTACCAGCTCCTTAGTTATACACTATTTATCGTCTTGATCTCTAAAACAAGACAATGTTTCATCATTGCCCTATTTACTGAAATTCTACTTCATTTATAGTTGTAGCTATATATTTTTTCTCTCCTCCCCAGTGGGTAGGATTTCACTGGGTTAGGCTGAGGCTTGGGGGCTGTACACTCTCTCATCCTCTACTGCTGACCAAGTAGTTTCAGAGAATTTTAAACTGAGGATCAGCAAATTTGACAAAAGAAGTGCTATTTTGTTTGAACTGCCTGCAGAAGGGAAAAGAAATAAACAGAGAAGACAATGAAGAATGTTTCTAAATGCTTTTGTTGGAGACTGTTTGGGGAAAAGTCTGGGCATAGAAATTATGCTAAACTGAGAAGAAACGAAAAGAAAAACAAAATCTCACAAGCCCAGGATATCATGTTGCATTTTATGTTCAGTTTAGTCTTATATTGAGGTCTGAATCATCTTTTTTTGTTGTTGTTTAATGGTTTGTCAAAACAGCAGTTAGCTGTAACTCTGATATAATATATATTGACTGAAAATTTCACACTTGGTTATGTAAAGAATTCAGTTACGTAACTGTATAAGCACACATACTTAATGTTCTGAACAGTAGATATGATTAATATTCACCCATATTGACCTCACTCTGTTTCTTGGGAGGAGATATTTTATACACCTTTTGATTTTCTTGCCCACTAGGACTTGTCTCATTGTATTCAACAGAATGGTTAAATTATTCACAAAAGATACAAAGATTTAGAAATTCAATATTAAATACTAATTCAGTAGATCTTACCTTAAAAACTATTTTATCGAAGAAATTACACTACTGTAGGGATTATTACAATTTTAAAATGAAATAATTACTGTTTTCAGAATATATGATGACATAATATAGCTACTTCCCCCTCTGTACTTGTTTTTTGTTGTTGTTATTTTACCAGGCTATTCATTCAATTGATTGGCACCATGAGGGCAAACAATTCATGTGCAGCCATTCGGATGGTAGCTTGACTTTATGGAACCTGAAAAGCCCAAGTCGCCCTTTCCAAACCACAGTTCCACATGGTAAGACACACACTTTGAAAAGAGACTGTGAGACTACAGTAGCGCCCCTCCACAGCTTTAATTCCTCCAGTTTTGCCTTCCTTTATGTTGCAGACTGGCAGAGCGCATCATTGAGCTCTTCTATTATTTTAGGTTTTCTGTTTTACTGTCTTAATGTTAGTCTGTTTAGTCCATTAACATTAAATATAATTACTAGTATGACTAGATTCAGGTCTACTTATTATTATTTTCTGTTGTTCATACTATACTCGTTTGTTTTTCTCTGCTTTTCCACTTTCAAGTAATTTAAATATTATTAGGAATACATTTTAATTCATAGGCACTTTATCTTTTTCTATTGTTTATTGTAAGTATCACAATGTTTCCTTAACTACTCAATAAGTGCTAAAACTATAACTTCATTTAATATATAGACATCTTGTAACCATGTAGATCTACTTATCTATCTTCATTATCATTTATACTATAATTGTATATCATATACAGATATTGTGGTTTTTAAATGGTCACATGTATTATAATTAAGAGACAAAATACTCTATAATTTTATTTGTGGATATTACTGCCATTTCATAGGTCTGGTGAAATGATTTCATTAAGCTTCTATTTGAAATTATCTTTTATCTCCACTTTCTAAGACTATTTTGCTAGATGTAGATTTATGGTCAACATCAGGTCATAGAGTGTGCTAGGTGGGAATTCACGTAATGTAACGACTGCTTTAATGATAGTCAATCATCTTCTAGTTTCAATGTTTTCTAAATGAGCAATCCTCAGTGTTTTGAACTTTGTGTCTACAATTTAGAATGTGTTTTCTCCTTCTGGTGTTTTCTCCTTCTGGTGTTTTCAGGAAATGTTTGTATCTTTTATTTGCAGCAACTTAAAAATGTTTTGTCTCATCTTGCCTTGGTTGTTTAATTTTTCTATTAACAGTTCTAAAAAATTTTTGGAACTTTTTTGCCACCTACCTTTAATATATTTTTGTCTGTTTCTTGTTCTGGAATATGATTCAGCTTTGTTAGAACTTTTGGTGTTGTTAAAGATACCTCTGAGTCTTAACTTTTGTATTTTTGTCGATATTTTTGTTACTGATTTCAAGTAGACCAATTCCAACTGATTCATCATCTGTTTAACTGCTTCTTGTTCCACATTTCCCTTCTATTAAACTGCTCAGATTTTTTTTATAGTTTCCCACTCAGTATCTTTTTGCCTTTTAGAAATAGTCCAAGAATTCTTTTCTGTCATTTATTGTGAGCATTTCACCTTTCTTTAATCTTTGAGCTTAGGTGCAATCACCTCCTAAAACCTTTCTTTGATAACATCACCTGCTTTGCCTAACTTGTATTGACAACAATGGCTCACCCTCTTTATAATATTTTTGTTTATATCTTATATAATGTGGATATAAAGTCTTTTTATTTTCTTTTTATCAATTATTCAGGATATACAGTATAAAAGTTTGTTAGAAATAAGAGTAAAACTTCATGTATATAAAGCTATATAATGTGGATTGATATAATATTTATACTGTAGAATGTATTTTCTCATCCCCTTTCTCAAAGAAATAAAACACTGATATAATGAAAGAAAATAGACACTATCTTTAACTAAGCGAATCAATACAGAAGAACAAAAACATGAAATTAAAAATTATATGGGAAATGCAGAAATTAAAAACTCAAACTCTCAAACTCATAATTCTGTACTATTCTATATTATAAAATTAAGAACATGGGTGAAGTAGATAATGTCAAGAGAAATACAAAATAATGAAAATTTTGTACAGTATTTTTATTATAAGTTCAAATCCCCATCTGTGGTCCATTTCTGAAAAACACCTTTTATTACTATATTGTTGTTAAGATAGTTCTGGGATGCAAATTCAGCTTTGTTTTAGGGGAAATGTTTTTATTTGAATTTATTGTTGAAAGATGATTTTGTCCAGCATGAAATTCTTAGTTGACAATTCTTGTTTTCATTTCTAATACTTGGACTATCTTGCTCTCGCTCTGGGCGTTANAAATAATTATAAGAGGCCATCCTTTAGGCAATAGAGAAGGCAAAGGAATTCTAGATTATAGATGATCTATTTGTTGACTGAAGTTTCTGTCCCACCCAGTCCTGTAGCTGTTAAGTCCCAAAGATTCACACAGAATCTACATTAATTATAAGCTGATTGGCCAAGTAGCTCAGGATTCTTATTAATTAGTTCTTACATTTCACATTAAGCCATTATTCTTGTCTGTGTTAGCCACATGGCTTAGTACATTTTTGGCGAGGCAGTTACATCTTGTATCCTCTGAGTTTGGGTGACAACTGCAGACTGACCATTTCCTCTCCCATAATTCTTAGTTGACAATTCTTGTTTTCATTTCTAATACTTGGACTATCTTGCTCTCGCTCTGGGCGTTAATGTTTCTGAAATTGACGTTTAATCTTACTTTGGGCTCTTTTCCTACATCCATTTTCACCTTGACTTTTCTTTCTGCCTTTAAGATTTTTTTTCTGTCTTTCAGCATTTTTGCTTGGATTACCTTGGCCTAGGGTTTTCTCTTTATCAATTTACCATGACTTCTCTAGCCTTTCAGTATTACACTTGTGTGTATGGTGGTAATGACTAGTGGTATTTCACAGTTTTTGATGTCCTTCACTTTCTTTCCTCCTGTTTGGTTTGATACGCTCTGGTTTGTCTCCAGAATTAATTTTATACAATTTTCAAAAATATTTTTTGTTAATTTCACCCATGTTCTGAAATGTTGATTTATTCCTATTACTCCCAAATTCGGAAGCTGTCCATGTTTATATTGAGAATGAGTTACATATTTTGTCACTAGTTGACTATTTTATACCTGGAGAATTTATCCTTTTTTCTGTCATTTATCCTTTTATGGAGTCCAACTGGTCTATCCATGCCCCTGTTTAATTACAGCTTCTACAGCATGTTGTGTCTGTTACTCATTCGCTTCTGGTGCATCATACTGTCATTTTTATGTTTGTATTGTTCAATCTAATAAATTCCAAACATATTAGAATTTAATTACTTCTATGTACCCTGACATATATCATATAATACTAGGAATATAGAGAATAGCAACAAATCAAATTGACAATTTTTATACAATGTTTTATACAGCATGGCACTTAAGCATGCTTTAACCATTGACAAGTATTGATATAATCAAAGTAAGAAACTGTTTTCTAAAAGTAAGTTGTTAGAGCTGAAGACTGAACATTAATGGGACTTGACAACCTTATTTCAATGCTTGGGACCCAAATCGCAAAAGAAGAGAACTAATAGTTCTCTTACCTCTATAATAAGTGCCCCCTCTCCACACAGTAAATTAATCATTGTAATACCATTTTTAAATGAAGCATGATTTTGTAAGTCTATCATATGCTTTAAGACAGGACTTTCTGTAATATGAAAGTTTACTTCTAGTATAGATAAATTATTGAGAGTTATATAGATTTTATTAAAAGATTTTATCTTTTTCTTTCTTTTCTTTTTCTTGTGGAGGGGAAGAGACTCTAATGTACTCTTTGATGGATTTGAACACTCAACTCTCCTGCCTCAGCCTCCTGACTGTTGATCACAGTCGTGAATAATATATTTCATTATGGATGTATCATGCATCCTAAACTTTATTTTATGAGCATATGTAACTGTGATAATTTTATAAGGAAATACATCCATATTTAGAGATTACAAAGCACCAAAAGGTGAATACTTTATAAATAACTTCATTGATTATATGGCAGTCTCTTGTTATTATCCTAAAGCATATAGATTTAATAAAATATTAGAATATATAGACTTATGCCAAATATGGGCACTTTAAAAATAAACCAGTATCTTTAGATTAAACTGATGTTACTATGAAAATGACCAGTTTAACATTATAATATAACTAAAGTAATAAAATTATTCCAAACTTAATCATCATTGATGGAAATATAAATTAGTGCTTGTCCTATTCTCTTCTGTAAGCAGTATCTACAATTAAAACTGTTATTGAGCCTTTGGCTTCAGGCGTGCTTGTATCACCTGCCAATGGAATCTGTTCAGGGGTTTTTGTAGTGCAGGAAGTTACGTGACTCACCCCAGAGGCTTGTAAATTTCATTTTTTCATTGTTATTGTTCCATGTTTATATCTCTTAATGGAATTTTTTTTAAAAAAATTCTCATGGGTCAGTATAATTTAAGTCAGATTTAATTATTTCTTTCTCTCATTAGGAAAAAGTCAAAGAGAAGGAAGAAAGTCTGAGCCTTGTAAACCGATTCTGAAAGTAGAGTACAAAACCTGCAGGAACAGGTATGTGGCTGTACTTGGTGAATATATGTTAGGGGTGGGATAATGGAAGTAACAATCTTTGATAATATCTTATACTGCCCTGGAATTATAAATTATTAATTCTCTAAATCAATAACTTATTTTTCTTGATAATTATGAATATTGAAAATAACAAATAGTGTACTTCATTATATTTATATTCACATCATATATATTCTAATAATTGAGGACTCTTGAATTATTTATAGAATATAGAAATATTTATTAAGCTTAATCTATGCATCTATTGGTATTTCTTATGACATTTAAATATATAGCCAGATCTCTCTGAGCTTAGAATCTGACATATTGAAATTGGAAAAGCTAACACTTAGTTGGAATTATAAAGTCATGAATATTTTCATAATGGAAAAAGCCTCAATTTTATGATTTATATGATAAAATAACATTTAATACAATTCTACATTTATAGATACCATGTCCAGTATTTCTGCATTTCCTCTTAATTTGTAATAATCACTAATGGCATTTTCCACCCAATATGAGCATAATAAGCCTCGCTTGAACATTATTGTTATTTATGATGATGATGATGATGATGATGATGATGATGATGCATATGTATAAGGCGTGGGTTCTGGGGATCTAACTCAGGAGACAGGCTTGTGCAGCAAGAATTTTGACATGCCATTTTGTCAGCCCCTAAACAGACTGTAAATTGAAAATTCCTACTTTATCTTAGTTACTTGCTCACATTGTAGTGTGCTATTAGCATCACAGATATAAATGTTTGTTAAAACTTCCTTTTCTGAAATTTTAATAGTATAAAATTGTGATGATAAATTTTCAATACCCCTTTAGCAGTCCAGTTTAGTATAATATAACTAAAAAATGAAATATTCCAAATTTTAAACATTGTGGATGGAAACAAAATCTTATATAACTATTGTCTTAGAATATTATAATTACAAGTTTTCTTGTGCCTTTAGATCCATTAGTGTATATCACAAGTTATGCAGTGTAAACTTTAAGGATCTTTGAGGGTCAGGAAATTATATTAATTTTTCCAAACAGCTTATAGCTTTATTTAGTTTTCCTTTTCACTTGTGTAATTTTTTTCAAAAGAATTTTTTCCTTACTTCAGTGTTGACTGTCCTAAAGTCTATAATATCTATTGAATTATCAATTAGTGTTCAATAGTTTTATAGATTACAAATCTTGAAAATAAATCAGCAAAATGAGAACAAATAGTTTCATGTGAAGCCTGAGATGCGTTTTTGCACAATAAATCTCAGGACCCATGGACTTCAGGGCTTTCTTGGCTACAAGGGTGTTGTTTTCAAAGTGTACTCCTGTGACATGCTCAGCAATGTTCAGGTTCAATGTTCAGGTTGATTCCATTGGTTTTAACTATATACTACACACTGTGTAATTTGATTTGTGAGCTAAAACATAACTTATTACCAGCTTTTTAATTTGGTAGGCTTTAGTAGCAAAGACCAAGACAAAATACTAGTGATTTTAAATAGCATGAGAAGTAGTTTGATGGATGTTTGTCTTGGGGGAATAGAAAACGGACAAGGGTATAATCGAGTTGTAAATATATATCACATTTCTAACTTTTTATTGGGCAATTAAAATTTTAAAGAAAAAAAATAAGGAAAAGGAACACCTAGCCTAAGAAGGCCATGCAGAGAAGAGCTATCAAGAGAGAGGTCAGGAAAATTCCTTAGGGAGAGAATTTGAGATAGGTGTTAAAGGCGAAAGTAAAGTAGCCTTTGGGAGCCAGGGCTCAAATGAAGCAGTATGACGCCACAGTTAACATCACTGACTTTGCAGTAACATGGCTGAGATTTTTAATTATATCATTATCTTTAGTTTCATCACTAGTAATACCTGAAATACATGAAAACTAGATGAAATAATGTATAAGGCATAGATTTTCACAACTAAGAAGGCATACTCAGGTTCCTAATAAATCAAATCACCATTATAATTATATTAAAACCATGGTATTCTACGTTGTTAGCAGAATTTCATTACTCTTAATTTGTTTTAGCACTTAGTATCCTAACTATAATAATTCTATTTATAATGTGAAATATGTATTTTATTGGTCATACTTACTTTCATTCCACTTGAATACAGTGCATGCAGACAATTTTGTTTTTATTTTTGTGATTATTGCTTTAAATGATCTCTGGAAATTTAAAGCAAGGGAAAAATTTGGAGGTGTACTAGTCTGAAAAAGAATGAAAGATGGGACCCAGAAACAGTCCAGTACTCTACTGAAAGTTATATCAAAGTTAGACTGTACCTTAATAAAGATACTGTCCTTTTCATTAATTGTTTCATGCATATATAGAGGAACACACACACACGTGTGTGACCCCATATGTTCTTGTTACCAGATAGTATTAGATTTTTAAAGCAAGACGTGTTTTGTTCTTTTGGTTTTTGTTTTGTTCTAAGCATAGAATTTGTTCAAATTCATTGCCACCCTCCCTGATTAATACTTCAGAAAGTTTGGCAGGGGCCTTGGGTATGTGTATCTGTAAAAAATTCTGGTTGGTACTGGATCACATTTTTAAAAATTGATACACTGATTAAAATAAAATGGTAAGAGATTAAAATAAACAAAATAGGGAGATAATGATGACACAAATATCTAGAGCCTAGAAGGATTAATAATGAATCCATCTTAGTCATTGTTCTATTGCTGTGAGGAGACACCATGGCCAAGGCAATTCATAAAAAAAGAATCATTTGTGTGCTTACATTTCACTACTTGAAAATAAATTTTGTTGTATGTACTGCAGGTTTATAATACAATGCTATAGGGTAGATATACTTCAAATGATAGGACGTGTGCTTCCTAATACCAGATTAGTGGACTCTTCACTTACTTTATCAAATTGCACATGCTAGGCCATTCACTAAAATCATCCCCAATGCAGACTCAGAGAACAGAAGAGCTCTTTGTCAAGACATAATTTTTAAAAATTAGAAAAGATATTTTATATGTAAATGTGATAGGTATATTAAAAATTCTATTGGTTTTGTTCTGTAGTCAGCATTAAGTTAACTAATAATTGCATACTATAAGACAGAAAAGAGGAGATACAGTGATTTATAGAAACAGGCAACTTCTTTTTAGCAGATAGAGTGGAAGTGTATTTTTTAGAAAAGCAGACTTTCAAAGGACTTGAAGCAAAGACTCTCTAGTTCCTTTCAAATGTATTTGGAGGGAAATATTCTCAATCTGGTATTTACTTGTTGAAAATACTTCTTTTTTAACATAAATATGTGTATTGAGTTTAGAATAGAAAATGAAAAGTTATTAAGCTATTTATAGAGAGCTACAATATTTATATTCATCAAAAGAAACCTCATTGAGTTCATCACTTTGTGTCATTATAAGAAATTACGAGAATAAATATCTTAAAGTAAGAAGACCCCTTTGGCTTTAGGTTGCTTTAGACTGTCACTGGGTGACTCCATTAATTTTAGTTTTATGTCAAGGCGAATTAAAACCTTCACAGCAGCAGGAAAGTAGCTTACATTATGTTAGCCAAGAAGCAGAGAGAGAAAAGAGGAAACCTATGCTGGTACACTTTCTCATTCTTTTATTCCTCCATGGACCCCACACTATTGGACAGCACTACCAATATTCAGCATAGGTCTTCCCTCACTGCCTGTACTTGCTATTCCACACGGCAGTTGTCTCTGTACATGCACTAACAGACACATACAGGAGTTTCTTCCTTTTCCCTTCCCTTCCCTTCCCTTTTCCTCCCTCCCTCCCTCCCTCCCTCCCTCCCTCCCTCCCTCCCTCCCTCCCTCCCTCCCTCCCTCCCTCCCTCCCTCCCTCCCTCCCTCCCTCCCTCCCTCCCTCCCTCCCTCCCTCCCTCCCTCCCTCCCTCCCTCCCTCCCTCCCTCCCTCCCTCCCTCCCTCCCTCCCTCCCTCCCTCCCTCCCTCCCTCCCTCCCTCCCTCCCTCCCTCCCTCCCTCCCTCCCTCCCTCCCTCCCTCCCTCCCTCCCTCCCTCCCTCCCTCCCTCCCTCCCTCCCTCCCTCCCTCCCTCCCTCCCTCCCTCCCTCCCTCCCTCCCTCCCTCCCTCCCTCCCTCCCTCCCTCCCTCCCTCCCTCCCTCCCTCCCTCCCTCCCTCCCTCCCTCCCTCCCTCCCTCCCTCCCTCCCTCCCTCCCTTCCTCCCTCCCTTCCTTCCTTCCTTCCTTCCATTCATCTCTGTTTTGAAAATGTATTCTTCTCTCATACATTACATTCTGACCACTCCATTTCCCCTCCCTCCAGTCTTCCCAGCCTCCCCCAACCTCTCCTCTCTCCCAGGTCCAAAGTCTCATTCCTCAATCCAAACAAGTTGAGAAATGAATGACACTCATTTTATTACTTATTCGTACTTTGAAAAGTAATATATAGACTGAGTAGTGTGTGTGTGTGCGTGCGCGTGCATGTGCGTGCATGTAAACAATTAAAGAAAAAGGCCATAATTTGAGAGAGAACAAAGGAGGGCATATATGGGAGGACAGGAGGGAAGAAAAGGAATGTAATGTATTTTAATTTCAAAAATAAAAGTACTAAAGTGACACACTAAAATTTTATATGAAATTACTTGAGTCAGCTAGAGCTTGCTAGATATGCATAAAATTGAGAAGATATTCTATAATAAATTATAATTCATTTACATATTTTTCTATCTCAAAAACCTTTTACTACAGAAACTTTATTACCTACAATTTTCATGTTCTCGTTTACCATTCTGAGCTTCCCACTGTGATATTTCTCTTTGTATTAAAATTTGCCTCTCTCTTTCATTTTAGGGACTTGGGTCCCACATTTCCACTTATTAGTTTAATATTATAACATAACTAATGTTCTAATGATAGTGATATAAGATTTGGTAGCCAAATAAAATATTAAAAAGTCCCTTTGAGAGCCAGTGACTCCACTCTCCTCCAGCTTGTCTTTCCCCAGTGCCACTCAAATATCTTTGCACTCACCCATAGTTATTCTAGTAGCTAGTGTGTAGATCCGGAAAAGGGGGATGATAAAATGGTCATTGTTAGTTGAGAAACTAGAATCAGGAAGGCCATTTGCATTGTAGATAATCTCCTCTGAACTTATTATTTCAAGGCTTATGTTTTGACTTCATGTTATCTTAAAGAATATAGTCTCATTACCCTTTTTCCCCCTATGTAGTGAACCATTTATAATATTCTCTGGTGGGCTGTCATATGACAAAGCTTGCAGAAGACCAAGTTTAACCATCATGCATGGAAAAGCAATTACAGTACTTGAAATGGACCATCCTATTGTTGAATTTCTAACTTTATGTGAAACACCTTATCCAAATGGTAAGTAGATAAAATGAAACATTTAATTTTAGAAAAAAAGATATCATTTTTAAATGACAAGTTCCTAATGAAATTAAGGTTAAATATTTTCAGTTTTGGCAGCAGGTATCCACTGTGGTACAACACTGTGAGCTACAGTTGCTGGCGCAGGTTCTGCATTGTACCTACTTGGCAAACTGGAAGTAAGACAGATGTAGTGCAGCAGTGCTGGCGTTGCAGGTTCTAATATCAGGTAAGTGCTTTAAACTTTGATAAGGATGGTGGAAGCTGAGCTGGGAGGGTCCGATAGGGGTCCAGGGTGAAATCACTTGGGGAAACTGAGGTCTCCTAATAGTCTCTCCTAGACCAGCTCCACCCATCCCATCCCAATACCAATCAAAGTTAAAGCACTTACCTGATATCAGTGATCTGTAACTCTGGTGGTGCTGCATCTCTTTCCCATCTGGCTTTGCTTCAGATGCAACTGCAGCACATCTGATTACTCTAGGATTGCTGATGTGTGGTTAGTGATTTATTTTAATATGGAGAAGAGTCATAAGACCTCTGGGAGGAGAGATGCATGTATATATTTATCATCTTGAGTAAAGATGCAAAACCTTTGTAAGCATGAAACTAGTTCTAAACTCATACAAATGATGAGATTCTAATGATGAGAAAATAAATATAAAAATGAAAATGGTTAAAACATAAACCAGAAATGAGTTTATGATAAAAACAATATAATAAATAGTACTACATTTCCAAAAGGGACAAAAACTTGGGACGGAATATTTGGATTTATGATTCACCTCTGGATTTATGATTCACCTCTGAAACTTATTAGCTGCTAAGTAAGATACTTACATGTTTTACTTATTTTGTGTAGGAAGGGAATAATTTTACCCAAATATGATTAGTGGAAAGGCAAATGAAAATATTTTGTTAACTATGAAAATATGTACTTCATGTTTCATTACTAAACATGTTGATTTTCTTTAAATTATTTTGCTTTATATTTAAAATATGTAGTAGATAGCAATTATGTAGCACTTTATTTCAAGAGTTACTAGAGATAAATGGCCTGCATTTTTTATCAACATATATTTATTGAACATTACTGTGGCCTCAATACTATAAGTACTTGTTAAGCTTATAGAAATATGAATGTAATCTTTACATAAATTGCATAAAGTCTGATGGGGTCTATGAAATAACCATAATTTATTAAAGTAATGCATGATTATAATGCTGAATTACATGGTTCATAGTATAAATAATCCATCTCTTTATAGCTGGTTAAATGACTAAAATATTAATGTAAAGCCTCAATAGAAAAATAGGATTTAGGCAGACTTTATTGAGAATATTGAGTAAAGGTTTTGTAAATTGTGCGGTTTGGTAAGACCAATTTATGGGAAAACATCTAAGGTTTTTGGAGAAATTTGTGAAGAAACAGAACTTTGAAGAAATACTAAGATGAAAGAAAGTACTAGTTTTAATAGTTTTTTTAAAGGAATATATAGGTTTCAAGAGAGATTCTTAAAATCTAAACTGTAGCAAAGGCATTTGTAGGTAATATATATATATTTATTGTATCTGGGCATGTTGTTTTATTTATATAATCTCAGATCTGGGGAGACTGAAGCAAGAGGACGGCCATGAGTTCAAAACCAGCCTAGGCTACACAGTATGTTTTAGTACAGTCTCCATAGTAGTGTAAACTGTTCATTTTCTTCAAAGTGAACAAAACATTAAAACAAACCCAAACCACAACATGTTTCATACAGTCACAGCGTTTAAAAGAAAGAATAGTAAGAATGAGTAGTTATTAGAGAACAAAGAAGGAAAAAAATCTTACAATATTTGTTCATGATTTATCACACTATAAATGTTCTTTGGAGTTATGAATATAGTTGACAAAGGAACAAAGGTTAGAGTCACCTAGGAAGGAAATGTGGAGGAAACAAAAAGAAAAGTAAGGCCACTGGACTAAAATGCTCCTATAAAGAGTATTGAAATGTATCTGAAATAGAAGTTGAGAATTCATGGTTGCAAAGATGAGACATATGTCTCATATGTAGTCTCCTGAACATCAGTAGCAATATAAGGATAATTTATAATGATTCTTAATAAAGTATAAATCTGCTAAACCCTACCTTTTCTCCTCTACAAGTGGATTAATAAATTGTTTTTCAGAAAACTGATAAGGATAATTGAACTTTTCATTTGTCAGATTTGAGGAGAAATGTTGTTAACTATACTTATGGGAATATAAATATAGTAACTGCTCAAATATGTGTTAATTGTTCAAACATTGAATATATCAAAGCACCAGAAAAGAAAGCCTATATTGTACATAATGAAGTTTCTCACGACCTTTCCCAAGTCGCCCGGTGCTACTCACCTTTTTAATTCTTCTCTTCAAATATGCATATACTTCTTCTTTCTACAAATGACCTAATATTCTATGTACTGTTTATATCCTTGTGTTAATATATTTTAATTATTTCATAGTAGTTGATAGGGAATTCCAGTCTTTATAGCTACATAGTGATAAATGTCATTCCCAGGCTAAACCAAGTTATGAATAATTTTAATACTGCTGATACTTTTATGACATCTGATGCCATGACTCATTCTCACAGCTCAAATGTTTTAACATTGTTAATGGGATCATCACCTAGAGTAATAACTGTAATCAGAGCTTGTCAGTTCCCATCTATATTTAGTTGGCCAGTCATCTCTAAGCCTTTCAAATGATGCATTCTCTTCAGAATAATAGAGATAGAACTTCTCTCACCCTACCTGGTAGGAACAAGGGTTAAATGCTGAGACACACCAACCTAAATAGGTACTTCTATTGTTATCTATTAGCTATAAATATCACCGTATGTGTTTTTTATATAACTTTATAGCAGCTTAAGGTACTTGTAATTGTGCCATTTCAGTGAAAGAGGAGCTTCATGTCAAGGAATGTAGTTAATCTGCCCAAGACAAAATTTTTTAGTTAATAGGCAAAGAATTGAACTCAGCATTGATTCCCAAACAATTTTTTTAGTAGCCATGACAGTATACAGAGGGCTTCTACAGAGGTGAAACTTCTGCTGCCAGTTTCTTATTTGTGTAGGAACAACAATAACTTTTGACAGATGTAACAATCTAAAATTTTAATTTATCTGTGACTTTAATTCACACGTGGTAATGCTTTGGTTATTTTATCTTTTAACACTTGCTATAAACCTAGCCAATGATGTTCCTAAGAGGAGCTGACAAGGAGAAAATGACTAGTCATATGGAACCCTGCTGCTCTTCAAATTGAGAGCTAAATTGTATAAAAACAACACTGAGAAACTTAAATCAATGCTAGAGATAAATAGTAGGAACCATGAGAACGGTTTGAACCTTGGACTGCAGCAGACTAACTATTGTCATAGAAATAACTATCTAAGCACCAGCAAGTCCTAACTCTTGTTGTCATTTACGTGTTTCCTCTTGTGTTTTCCTCTCGTGTACACGTTGGTTGTAAATATGAACTTGTGTAGGTACTGTAACTTCTCAGGCCTGGAAGTTACTCTGAAGGCTGCCTACTTCAGTATTTAAATTTCCCACCCAAGACTTCAGTCCTCCCTCTGTAGAAGACATCTGTTGAGTGATTATTGAGTTTAGGATAAAAGCTTTCCAAACTAGCCATTAGAAACTTCTGGTATAATGAAAACCAGATGGAAGTTAGAGTTTAAAGTCCTAAGTTTAAATTTCAGTTTAACCACTGGTCGATAAACCTATGCCTCTTTGGCCATGTTTTCTCAACACTATTGAAAAATAACACTCTTATAGCTACTGAGAATCAAAGATCATGCATTAAAATGTTTTCTTATGCAGTTATCTAAACCTGAGAACTTCACTTTCCCCGTTTTCCCCGTTTGCCCTTTATTGTAAATAGAATCCAATGCTCTCTTTGCCTCTTAACTAAATCCCTGCTCCCTATCTTAACACAAGTTACATTTTATACCATTACCCTTATTTACTCATAGCTCACAGTAGCTCCTGAATTCTTACTTCTTCACTGTCCACAGCTTGCAAACATCCCTGGAACAAAAACTCCATGAGAAAGATTTATAGTCAGTCTTATTCCCCACCCAGCCTTTGGGTTTTGAGATAGCTCCTAGGATATAATGGAGCAAAACTAGGTGGGAAAGGAACAGTGGGATATAAATGGATCAAGAATATGGGGGAAAGGAACAGTTGGAAGAGGGTTGGATTTAGAAATGTGAAATTTACCCATGATGCTGTTTGATTTTCGTAGGTTTGTACTCATGCACACAGGAATAGTCTATAGGAGTACATTAAACCATATTGACTCAAAGTACACACCCAACTACATGTGTTTTCCTATCATAGTGAGGTGATTGTGTATCATATCCCAGAGAAGCAGAGTTAGTGCAGTCTCAGTGTGACTCCTAGTGGGCATGGTTCAAATCTAAACCACTAAGGTTATGGATGAGTCTGATAGTGACCATAAACTTGAAGTGACACTCTCATTCTTTGTTAGGCAGGATTGCCATCACTTCGTGATTTTTGGAATGTACTTGACTATGTACTATACACATGTTCATTTTTCCTAGTTCTATTAGAGATCTTAACATTATATTTGTAAAATAAACATATTTTATTAAAGTATTCTTTGTCACCTTAGCTCATATTTTGGTTTTCTCATCATTTAAATAAAATGTATATATGATAAAGGAAATGCATTGTTGGTGGTTTAAATAAAATATGCAGTATGGAAACTTTTCAATGTTTTTCTTTCTGTTGTAGAATTTCAAGAACCCTATGCTGTTGCTGTACTTCTAGAGAAAGATCTCATTGTAGTCGATCTGACACAAACCAAGTAAGTTGGTCATAATAACACCAATTACTTTCAAATTCTATTCAGTACAATAAAAATGCAGGAGCACATTTTAGAGAACTGGCATTGGAATTCTCTAGATATTAAGTTTTTTCTTATGTGAAATTTGTCTTGCTAAAGTTACAGAATGTGATTTGGTTAAATGATGAAAAGTGAAGTAGGAAAATTTGTGTAACAAGAAAATTTCTATTTATCTTAAAAGCAGAACAGATGTTTGGACACAGCATTTATAGACATCCAGAACAAAAGGAATAACATTTTTGCCATTGTTTTAAGCAAAAGAAATTGTTATAAAACATGTACAATGTAACCGCTGTCTGTCTGTTACTCTATTGACTGAAGGAAAACTGATAAAAGAAAATTACATGTGGTGAAACTATTTTGAGACTACCACAGCAGACTGTTGAAGCCTGGGAATTTTAGGGACAGAAAATGTAGTCTACCTTTTATTTCTATTTTTAAAATGAGGAAATATTTTCACCCCTGAGACATAAACATGCGTAGCTGGAAGACAATGTTCATCACTTTTAAGTCTACTTTTACAATCAATATAAAGGACTAACATACACCATTGTAAGAGCAGCGCCTTTTTGTTTCATGTTGCATGTATTCTCTTCCTTCCTGTGTCCCTTGCTCGTCTCTCCTTATGATAATTCTTCCACTCTTGTGAACTCTTTCTAGCTTCATCGCATAAAACCACACCCATTCAGCGCTCGATTCTGAATATAAGAGAAAGTAGGCAGTCTTTGTCTTTTTTAGTCTAGCTTACTTAGCTTTGCATGATGATTTCCACATGCACTCATTTTCCTACAAATGTTAGGATTTAGTTTTTGTTTAAGATAATAAAAGTCTAATTTGTATAGGTACTATACTTTATTTGTGTATACTTTATTGTGTGTGTTAGAACTATCCATTGGAACCTGGTGGAATCATCAATGAACACAGACTTAAAGACAATAGCTCTCTTTATGCCAAAATCTATCAGTAGCAAATAGTCCAACTGTGAAGAACAGACCCTACTGAGACCCTCCTCTAGCTATACTGGATTGTTAAAAGTTCCATTCTTGCACATACTTAGGGAAGGTATCCTTGCTTGCTATAAGTTTGCGGTTGCATAGCTATATCTTTCTGGCTGACATTTTATAGCCTTTCCCTGTATCAGCTCTTACATTCTTTTCCACTCTGCTTCTATTTTCAGTATCCCATGAACTATGGACATGATGGTATAAATGTCTTATTTAGGGCTGAACACTCATCCACACATGTTCTCAGCACCCTGCAGCTATAAGTCTGTTTTAACCACATGCCACTGGAAAGATAAGCTTCTAGAGTAAGACTGAGAGTAGTTATCTCTGTGGGTATAAACAAATATTTAGAAAGTAGCTTGATGTATGTCAGTACTCTGTTACCTATAGAGACGATGATTTCTACAGTTAAGGGTACAGATTAGATTTATAGAAATAGACATGGATTCTCTCCAGTTGAATGGGTCTCAAATTCAATCAGAAGCTATTTATCCATGTAATGGAAGGGCCCTCTATTGCACAAATGGGATCCTCTAGCTCTCCAGGTTGGTGTTTTAGGTCATAGAATTCACAGCTGTGTAAGACGATTGATACTATTTGTACACCAGTAGTCTATATAGGAGCTTCTAGAACTACAAAAACTACCTGTCAGGTAAAGGATTCAGATCACTTCCAGTTTGACTATTTCCAGCCCCTGTGACCATTTCCACCATGGCCCCTTTCTAGGTTCTGGTCTTATCCTAGTATTCTAAATTTGAACACACAAAATTAGAGATTTGGAGCTGGGATCTTCATATGAAAGAGAATATGAGATGTACATGATGGGTAGTGTGGTGTTGGTTTTCCTGTGCCTGGCTAGCCTTAAGTCGGGCTCTAATTTTTTAGAGACACCCATTTACCTGCAAATTTCAAAGCCTCGTTTTCTTTGCAGCTGAGTAAAATCCCACTGTAGCACATTTCTGTTATCTAGTCATTAGTTGGGGGACATCTAGACTGTTTCAATTCCTTGGCTATTTTGAAAAGAGCAAGTAGAAACGTGGACAAGCAAGTATTTCTATAGTAGGGGATACGGTATCATTTGTGTTCTTGTCTAAGAGTAGAACAGCTGGAGCGTGTGGTAGTTCTGTCTTTGACTTTTAAAGCAGTGGTTCTCAGCCTGTAGGTTGTAACCTTTTGGGGATCAAATGACCCTTTTACAAGAGCCAAATATCCTGCATATTGGATATTTACATTATGATTTATAAAAGTAGCAAAATATAATTATGAAGTAGCACCAAAACCAATTATATAGTTGGGGTCATCACAACATGAGAAACTGCATTAAAGGGTCACAGCATTAGAAAAGTTGAGAAACACTCTTCTAGAAGAATCTCCACACCAATTTTCTTAATGACTACAAAAGTTCACATTTCTACCAACAGCAAATCCTATTTCCGCAAATCGTTGCCAGCATTTGGTTTCTTGATGATGGCCATTCTGACTAGGGGTGAACAGAATCTCAGAGCAGTTTTACATTTTGCATTTCTCTGATGACTAGTGATAAATACTCTTCAAAAGCGTTTATTAAGCATTGATATTATTTTGAGAATTCTCTGTTCAGACCTATAGCTCATTTTAATTGGTTTTTTATTTCCTTGTTTATTTAGTTTTTCATGTATGCTAGACATTAATCCTTTTGAAGATATATAGCTGACAAAAGAATTGTTTCCATTCTGTAGGTTGCCTCTTCATCATATTGACTGTGGTACAGAAGATTTTTAGTTTCATGAGCATCCATTTGTCAATCTTTGGCCTTATTTCTGAGTGATTGTAGGTCTAATTACAACATTCTTATCTATTCCTGTTTGTTGTAGTCTACTCCCTTCCATCTCTCCTAGCAGTTACAGAATTCCATATAGTGGTTGTTTTTAACAGGGAAGGTCTACTTTCATTATTATGCATGTAGACATTTAGTTTTCCCAAAACTATTTGTTGACAATGTTGTCTTTCTTCCAGCGTGCATGCTTGTCAAAAATCAGATGTTGGTAGTTGAATGGACTTCTAGTTGGGACTCTTAGGTTGTTTCATTGATATCTCTCTCCTTTTCTCCCTCTGGGTGTGTATGTGTGTGTGCTTGTGTGTGTGCCTGTGTGCACATATGCATGCATGGGTGCATGTTACTACAATACTCCTTAGTACTATAATTCTGTTAAATAACTTGCTATCTGGTATAATAATGTCTCTATTCTTTTTGCTCAGGATTTCCTTGGCCCTCCAGTGTCTTTTATGTCTCTATATTAATTTTAAGATTTTTTTTTAAATTTCCGTGAATAATAGCATGGGGATTTTGATTAGGATTGAATGAATCTGTAAATTTTTTTGGTAGGATTATCATTTTAACATTATAACAGTCCACAAGCATAAGAAAACTTTCCATCTTCTAATGTATTCATAAGGGTTATTTATTTATTTTGGTTTTTCAAGACACAGTTTCTCTGTAGCTTTGGAGCCTGTCCTGGAACCAGGTCTTGTAGACCAGGCTGGCCTCAAACTCACAGAGATCTGCCTGCCTCTGCCTCCCGAGTGCTGGGATTAAAGGCATGTGCCGCCACCACCTGGCAAGTTTTAAAGTTTCCACTGTAGAAGTTCTTTACCTCCTTGATTAGGTTTATTCTGAGGGTTTTTTTTTTTAAAGACTATTACAAATAGAATTAATTCTGTGATTTCTCCCTCAGTGTGTTTCATTTTGGTATATAGATAAACTTTTGATGTTTATTTTTAATCCTGACACTTTGTAGGAAGTATAAATTTTAGTTCTAGGAGTTTTCTGATTGACTCTTAGTGTTTCTTATATGTAGCATCATATTATCCAAAACCAAGTTTGCTTTGAGTTATTTTCCTATTTGAACTTCTTCTCATCATAATAGTCTAGCAAGACATTATGTATTTTATTGAACAGTAGTTGAGACGGTGGACAGCTTAGTCTTCCTGATTTTAATGATATTACATTGAGGTTTTCTCCATTAAGATGACACTAACTTTGGATCTGTCACATGTAGTTCTTACACATGAATGCACATTCATGCCAACCTTATTTTCTACGAAACTTCTCTCATGAAAGAAAGCTGAATTTAGTCAAAGTACTTTCTGAATCTACTGATGACTATATGAGTTTTGTTTTGTAAGTTCAAAGAAAGAAAGGGTACAGTCAATGTGAGGACTCGGGGGAGGGCAGGTGAGGAGTTGGGAACTCTAGGGAAGAAGAAGAAGAAGAAGAAGGAGAATCTACTTAGAGGCTAGGTCTGCTCAGGGTCCTAGAAAAGACCAGCAGTGAGTTTGGTGGTCAAGAGAAAAGGAATAAGAAGGGACTGCCTAGTGGCAGGGGGTTCTGAGAATGGGCCAATGGGAACTGGGTGGTTTAAGGGTAAGAAGGTGAGGAGTTTTACCTGGAGGCAAGAGTGGCAGTGGAGTCCTGAGGAAAGGCAGGCTTGTCATTGGGCAGCCTATGGGAGGAGAGAAGGTCCTACTGTAGTGGAATTTCATCTGTATTTTAATAAATAATGTTTGTCTGATGATCAGAAAAGTAAAACAGCCACACTGGCCAGCCTCAGACCAAGCAACAATGACACACACCTTTAATCCCAGTAGCTACAATGACACACACCTTTAATTCCAATAGCCACACCAGCTCATCCTAGAAACCAGTGTTAGTGGTGTATGCCCTTAATTCCAGAACTAGAGAGGATTATAAGACAGGAGGAGACAGCTTTGTCTTGGTCTTATTCTGGGATTCCTGCAGGCAGGATTGCCATTTTGGACTGAGAGTGAGGTAAGAGCCGGTGGCTGACTGTTTTGCTTTCTGACCTTCAGGTTGAGCCCCAGTTTCTGTGTTTGAGTTTTTATTAATTGTGCTTCACCATGCACAGCATTTGGATTTGGCCATCAGGGAGGTGAACTGGGTAGCTTAGGGAAGACAAAGGATGGGGGTCAACCTGGCAGCAAAGTAAAGGCACATCCAGGAGGGGCAGGTAGAATTGGGTAACTTAGGGACAAGGAAGCTCTGAAAAGTGGAGGGTAGTTGTTTGGCCTAGGTAGAAAGACTGTCCGCGTTTTTTTTTTTTTTTTTAAGTAATTGCAAATGTAATCATTTCCTCCAGCTCTTCCTCAGTTTTATTGGTCATGGTGTATTTATGCCTGTTAATTTTTTGTCTTACCACTTTTCTCAGAGTATCTATCAAACTTAACAGTTTTCTGATGGAATATTTATGGGTTTTGTGCCTAGAATTACAGCATCTGCAGATTAGGATACTTGGTTTCCTTTTCAGTTTTTCTTTATACTTCTTTCTCTTGTATTCTTGTTGTTGATAAGGCTTCAAGTTATGTATTGAGTAAGAGTGGAGAATGGGGACACTTGTCTTTTTATTTCAGTGGAAATGCTTTCTATTTTTCACCCCAGTTGGATAATGTCAGCCATAGATTTGTCATATACAACTCTTACTATGTTGAGATTTGTTCCTTCTATTCCTAATCTCCTCAGGGCTTTTATTATGAAGAATTAGATTTTGTCAAAAAGCCTTTTCTGTACCTACTGCAATGATCACTTCATTTTTATCCTTGAGTATACTTATTGATTTATACATTTGTTGAGCTATGTATGTTGAAGCATCCCTTACTCTGTAAAATGATTGTAACTTGATTACATGAATGATCTTTTTGATGTGCAGTTGAATTCAGTTTGCAAGTCTTTCATTGAAAAATTTGTGTTTATGTTCATAAAGGAGGTTGTTCTATATTTTTATGCCTTTATCTGATTTTTGTAGCAATGGCTTCATCCAAAGAGATATTAGTGAAGACTATAGGGTGTCATGTCTTGAATTCTATCATCTCAAATTAGGGCACTTCCTTTTTTGTTGTCTTTATCTAGTTTTGTTATCCAGGTACTGCTGTCTTTTTACAATGAGTTTGGTAATATTCCTTTAATTTGGAGGACAGTACTTCCTGAAGGGTTTGGAATAATTTGGTAGTAACTGTGTGTTCCTGCACTTCTTTGTGGGAAGAGTATTACTGCTTTAATCTCATTGCTCATTGTGAATCTTACTAACTTATTTATAGCTTACTGATTTAATTTTGGTATATCATATGTATATCTGGGAATTTATACATTTTTCTAGAGTTTCCTTTTAAATACTTGCCCAAGTATTCCCTAATCATCTCTAAATTAAGGTTTGTCATGATAGAATTTTTTCCACCTCTCTATGAGTTTGAATCTTCTTTTTCTTTGTTTGGTTTTCTAACACTTTGTCAATCATTTCTTTAAGCTTTCAAAGACCATTTTGTTTGACTGATTCCATGTATTGTTATTTTTATCTTTTTTTATTTTACATACCAACCCCAGTCCCTTCCTTTCTTCTGCTCCCCCCAGCACCTTCCCTCTTTCCCATCCCCCATTCACACCTGGGGGGGTAAGACCTCCCTTGAGGAGTCAACAAAGTCTAGCATACCAAGTTGAGGCAAGATCAAGCCCCTCCCCCTGTTTCAAGGCTGAACAAGGTATCCAACATAGGGAATGGACTCCAAAAAGCCAGTTAATACACCCAGGAATAAGTTCTGGTCCTACTGCCAGGGCACCTTGAAAAGATCAAGCCACATAACTGCCATCCACATTCAGGGGGCCTACTTTGATCTCCTGCAGATTCTTAAGCTGTCAGTCCAGAATCCTTGAGCTCCTACTAGCTTGGGTGGGCTGTCTCTGTGGTTTTCCCCATCGTGATTTTGACCCCCTTGCTCATATGATCTCCCTCTCTCCAACTGAAATCCAGGAGTTCAGCCCAGCTTAGCTGTGGATCACTGCATGTGTGTCTGTCTACTAGATGTAGTTTCTATGATAACAATTAGGATAGTCACTAATCTAATTATAGGGGAAGGCCAGTTCAGGCACCCTCTCCACTATTGCTAGGAATCTTGGGTAGGGTCATTCTTATGGATTCCTGGGAATTTCCCTAGCACCAGCTTTTTCCCTAGCCCCATAATGGCTCCCTCTATCAAGAAATCTCTTTCAATGCTCTCCCTCTCTGTCCCCCCAACTCAGCCATCTTGAACCCTCATGTTCCCATTCCCCATCCCCTCCCTTCTCACCCACTCTCAGTTAACCCAGGTGATCTTCACTATTTTCCCTTCATGGGGCCCTCCATGTGTGCCCCTCTTAGGGTCCTTTTTATCCAGCTTCTCTGAGGTTATGGATTATATTATTCATGATAGCTAAAACCTGCCCCTGGTTATCCGTTGCTTTATATCTAATATCCACTTAGGAGTTTTGTACGTAATACCGTATTTGTCTTTCTGAGTCTGGGTTATCTCAATCAGTTTTTTTTTTCTAGTTCCATCCATTTGTTTTCAAATTTCATGTCATTTTTTAATCACTGTGTAATACTCCATATATAAATGTACCACATTTTCTTTATCCATTCTTCAGCTGAGGGCAGGTTTTACAAATAAAGCTGCTAAGAACATAGTTGAGCAAATGTCCTTGTGGTAGGATTGTGCATCCTTTTGGTATATACCCAAGAGTGGTATTACTATGTCTTGAGGTAGATTGACTCCCAATTTTCTTAGAAACCTCCATATTAATTTCCAAAGTGACTGTATAAGTTTGCATTCCCACCAGTGATGGAGAAGTGTTTCCCTTAGGCCATATCCTCTCCAGAATAAACTGTCTTCAGTCTTTTTGATCTTAGCCATTCTGACAGGTGTAAGATGGAATCTCAGAGTCATTTGTATTTGAATTTCTCTAATGACTAAGTATGTTGAGAAATTTCTTAAATGTTTTTCAGTCATTTGAACTTCTTCTGTTGAGAATTCTGTTTAGATTGATACCCCATATTTTAATTGGATTGTTTGGTATTTTGATGTCTGGTTTCTTGAGTTCTTTATTCTGGATTAGCCCTCTGTCAGATGGGTTGGTGAAGATCTTTTCCTCTTCTGTAGGCTGCCATTATGTCTTATTGACCATGTCTTTTGTCTTGCAGAAGCTTCTCACATTTAGCAGGTCCCCTTTAATGGTTGTTCTCAGTGTCTGTGCTACTGGTGCTATTTTTAGGAAATTGACTACTGTGCTGTGTCAATACATTCAAGGCTGCTTTTCACTTTGTCTTTTATCAGGTTCAGTGTAACTGGATTTATGTTGAGGTCTTTGATCCATTTGGATTTGAGTTTTATGCATGGGGATAGATATGCTCCTATTTGCATTCTTCTACATGTTTACATCCTGTTATGCCAACACCATTGTTGAATATACTTTCTTTTTTCAATTGTACAATTTTGGCTGCTTTGTCAAAAATCATGTGTTCATAGGTGTGTGGATTAATATCAGGGTCCTCAATTCTATTCCATTGTTTCATGTGTGTGTTTTTATGCTGGTACCAAGCTGTTTTATTCCTATAGTTCTATAGTTGAGCTTGAAGTCAGGGGTGATGATGCCTCCAGAAGTTCCTTTATTGTAGTGATGAAGCGAGCAGGCCTGCTTTTTGTCCCGCCCGGCTTCTGTATGGCTAGCTTTGCCCCAGAATAATTACACGGAAAGTGTATTCTCTTAAACACTGCCTGGCCCATTATCTCCAGTCTCTTCCTGGCTAACTCTCACATCTTGATTAACCCATTGCTATTAATGTGTGTAGCACCACAAAGTGGTGCTTACCGGAAGGATTCTAGCCTACATCAGTCTCGGTGGGAGAATCATGGTGACTGCCTCACTTCCCTTCTTCCCAGCATTCCATTCTGTCTACTCTGCCCACCTAATTTTCTGCCCTATCAAAAGGCCAAGGCAGTCTCTTTATTAACCAATGAAAGTAACACATAGATGACCCTCCCCCATCACTTCATTGTACAGAATTGTTTTGGCTACCCTGGGTTTCTAACTTTAAGCCATGGTGATCCAAAATGTATCTGTTGAGGTTTACTTTGCTACCAAGTATGTGATCAATTTTAGAGAAGGTTCCATTAGGTGCTGAGAAAAAGGTATATTCTTTTGTGTTTGGGTTAGATGTTCTATAGATGTCTGTTAAGTCCATTTGAGTCACAACATCTGCTGGTTTCCTTGCTTATCTGTTAAGTTTTTGTCTGGCAGACCTGTCCAGTGCTGAGAATGGGATGTTGAAGTCTCCCACTATTAGTTTGTGAGGTTTGATATGTGATTTAAGCTTTAGCAATGTTTATTTTACAAATGTAGGTGCCCAATTGACCTTGCACTGTAATCAGACTGATGAATATCTTAACCATCACCATCCAGCAACTGATACAAACAGAAGCAGAGACCCACATTGGAGCACTGGACTGAGCTCCCAAAGTCCAGTTGAAGAGTGGGAGGTGTCAGAATATGAACAAAGATGTCAAGATTATGATGGGAACCCACTAAAACAGCCTACTTGATCTAATGGGAACTCACCAACTTCAGCCAGACAGGGAAGGAACCAGCATAGGTCCAAAGTGGTCCTTCTGAATGTTGGTGACAGTTCTTTGGCTGGGTCAGACTGCAGGGCCACTGGAAGTAATATCAACTTTATCCCTGCTGCTTCTACTGACTTTTTGCTAGCCTATTATCTTTGGATGGATATCTTGCTCAGCCTAGATACAGTAGGGAGGGACTTGCACTTTCCTCAAGGCAATGTGTGGACTTTCCCCAAGGCAATGTGCCTTACCCTCTCTGAGGAGTGGATAGGGAGGTGGGATACTGGGAGGTGGAGGGAATGGAAGAAGGGGAGGGAGTGGGACTGAGATTAGTATGTAAAATGAAAAAAGATAGCTTGTTTTCTTTAAAAAAAATTAAAAAAGAAGTATGGGAGGAAGGTAAGTTGTTGCAAGCATTTTTTTAAGGACTAAATCTCTGATGTTTTGAGAACTCTAAGAGATAATAAACACGTATAAACATGGAAACAAAAATTAAAAAAAGTGGGTGCCCTCATATTTGAAATATAGATGTTAAAAATTGAGACTTCATCTTGATGTATTTTTCTTGTAATGAATATGAAATGTCCTTCTCTATCTAATTTGATTATTCTAATTTGAAGTCTATTTTGTTAAATTTTAGGATAGCTACATCAGCTTGTTTCTTAGGTCCATTTGATTGGAAAATCTTTTCCCAAACCTTTACTCTGAGGTAATGTCTATCTTTGAGGTTGAGGTGTGTTTCTTGTACACAGCAGAAGGGTCCCATTTTTGTACCCATTCTGTTAACCCATGTCTTTTTAGAGGCAAATGAGTACATTGATATTAATTATGAGATATTAATAACCAGAGTTTGTTAATTCCTGATATTTTTGGTTTTGTCGTTGATGGTGATAGCATTAGTCTGTTGACCTTCTTTGGGGTTTGTTGGTGTAAGGTTATCTATTGCCTGTGTTTTCATTGGCTGTAGTTTAACTCCTTGGGTTGAAGTTTTCCTACTATTAGTTTCTGTAGGACTGACAGGTATTGTTTAAATCTGGTTTTGTCATAGAATATCTTGTTTTTCTCCATCTATGGTGACTGAAAGTTTTGCTGGGCATTGTAGTCTCGGCTGGCATCATGTATTTTTTTTTGCAGCTCTTAATATTCTTTCTTTATTCTGTATGTTTAGTATTTAGATTATTATATGTTGAGGGGACTTTCTTTTGGTCCCATCTATTTGGTGTTCTGTAAATTTCTTGTGCCTTCATAGGCATATTCTTCTTTAGTTTCAAAAAGTTTTTTTCTATTATTTTGTTGAGTATTTTTTCTGTACCTTTGAACTGGAATTCTCCTATCCTATTATTCTTATTTTGGTCTTTTCCTAGTGTCTCAGTTTTCCTGGATGTTTTGTGTTATGAATTTTTGAATTTGTCATTTCTTTGATCAATGAATTTATTTCCTCTATTGTATTTTCAGTGCCTGGGATTATCTCTTTAATCTCTTGCATTCTGTTGGTTATGCTTGCATTTATAGTTCCTGTTCATTTACCCAGATTTTCCATTTCCAGAATTCCCTCAGTTTGTTTTCTTTATTGCCTCTATTTCAATTTTTAAGTCTCAAACTGTTTCTTTCATGTGTTTGATTGTTTTATCTTGGTTTTTCTTGGCTTTAAGGGATTTATTTCTTCCTATTGTTTTATTTGTATTTTCTTACGTTTCTTTAATTTTTCATTTCCTATTTAAAGGGCTCTATCCTCTTCATAAAGTTATGGTTAAGGTTATTTTCTTCTGCTTCATCTGTGTTGGGTTATTCAGGTCTTCTGTTGTAGAACATGTAGTTTCTGGTGCTTCCATATTACTCTTTATGTTATTGAATGTATTCTTACACTGCTGTCTACCCACCTCGTCTTCCGATCTGTGCAGGTAGGGCTTATGGCTCAGGTTGTCATTCTTCCTCCATGTGCAAGTGTGGCTTATGAATCAAATGGTTGCTGATGCAGCAGACATGGTGGGGTGGAGTGGGGAGGATGCTGCTGCCTGTTCACTGGGGTGGCAGTCGGTGGGAGAGGAGCACAGGATGTGCAACTAGGGGTTAGGGCCTAGAGAGCAGGGTTGTTCAGCCTGGAGCTCAAACCCTCTGATCTTCCTCCAGGTGCAGTAGATATGTATTGTTTTTTTAGTTTCCATTTCATTAATTTCTACCTTAATTATTATTTCCTACCAATAGCTATGTTTGGATTTGGCTTTTTCTTGTACTTCTAAGTCCTTGAAGTACATCGTTACATTATTTATTTGATATCACTCTGATTTTTTAATACTTATAACCACACACTTTTCTCTTGGAACTGCTTTCACTTTGGCCCAGAGATTGAGATGTGTTATGCTATTATTTTCATTTGATTGTAGGAATTTAGTAATTTCTTCCTAACTTCCTCAGTGATTCCCTGGTCATTTAAGAATTCATTCTTTAGTCTCTTAATATTTGTGTAGCTGTTTTGGTTTCATTTGCTTTTGGTTTCCAGTTTTATTCTATTATACTCAGATAAGGCACATGGAATTGGTTATATCTATCAAATAATTTGTATTTTGAAAACTTGTTTTGTGACCTATAATGTGATGCATTTTGACTTATGGTATTTCTTTGTTGGTTTTTAATTAGGATAACCTATCTAAAGATGAAAGTAGGGTGTTGAAGTCACCCACGCTTGTGGTCAGACCTATCTGACCTTTTGCTTCCTTTAGGGTTTATGAAATTGTGAGTCTCAACATCCTATTCATACAATCTACAGTTTTTATTTTGTCTTAATGAACTATTCACTTTGTTAATGTTTAGTGACCTTCTTTATCCTTTTGGTGAATGTTACCAAGGAGACTCCTTTATCGGCTAGTAGGATAGTTACACAAGATGGTTTTTACTTGATTGATTTTTCATTGTTTAACTATAGATCTGAGGTTGCCTTTGCCAATGAGGTTTGTTTCTTGGAGACAATAGATAACTGAATCTTGTTTTTTAATCTTGTCAGCTACTCTCTCTCTCTTGTTTTATGATGACTTGGAGCCATTTATATTTGAGATTTTATGGAGAGAAATAAATTTTCATGGTTTGTGCTTATCTTTAAATGTCCTCATTTTGGTGTGTATTTTTAAAAGGTGGTTTTTCTATATATAGCATTCCTGTTTTTCAGTCATACTATCAGGGTTTGAAATATATCATTCTATGCTTTCCTGAATTTTAGGATTGCTGGTGAGCTATCTGATGTATTCTGATGTGTTTGTCTTCATAGGTGAGTTGGTAGATTTTCCTTTGTCTTTTACACTGTTTCTATGCTTTGCATTATTGACTTCTTAACTCCAATATGTCTTGGAGATGTTATGCTCTTCACTGGTCATGTTTGCTTTAAGTTCTAGATTCTGCCTGTGTTTGGATATAGTTTCTTTCTCTACATTTGGAGAATTTTCTGTTTTAATTGTATTGAATTGATTATTCATACCTTTAGATTTTATCTCATCTCTTTCTGTCCAGTGAATTCTTAGTTTTGGTCTCTTGAATATATCTCAGAGGTTTTGGAAGTATAGCTATGCTCATTCTTTCATGTGTGTGTGTGTGTGTGTGTGTGTGTGTGTGTGTAAATGGATATATAGAAATCTATTGATCTAAGAACTATAGGCAACTAAGGACTTTTAAGGGTGAGGGATTAGTCTTCCCCAGGTTACCCAATACCAAGAAGTGAACTCTGGAGTCATATACATATAAGTAGCACTAGATGGACTCAGCAGGTTGTTTTTATATATTTGTACATACATATATAAAAGAACAATAGTTATAAGTAGAGGAAAAGTACAAGAATCTGAGAAGGGAGAAGGGCAAAGGCGGTATTGGAGAGAGGAAAGGGAATGGTTAAGTGATGTAATTATACTTCAGTTTTAAAAAATGCAGAAAAGTAAATGTGTTGTTATGAGACTGTCCTCCATCACTAGGAGTAACTTTTTCTTTCTTTTCATCAATTAATCGTTAATTTTGTTTTACGTAATATAATCTGTTCATACTCATTCTTCACTCTGCCTTATCATCCTCCTACTCTCCTCCCTCCCACAAGGTCTAGATCCGTCTTTCATGTCTTTTTGTTTTGCTTTGTGGTCCACTGAGTTTAACCAGGGTCTGTCTCATGTACTGGGTTGAGACTGCCTATGGGAACTTGAGTAACTCATCAGTCACTACATCACTGAAGGCAGGTGTTTTTCCTTCTTCATCAGTCCTCAACTATCATTTGCTCACCTGTGTGAGACAGGACCCCATGAATACCTTCATTTCTATGGCTGAATGTGTACTTGTTTAGTCTCTTACAGCTCCTATTTAGGCAACCCAGATGTTGTGAGTTTGTGAGTGCTTTATGTCATGCTCATAAGGCAATGTTTCACACCCCTTTTTCGTCTGTCCCTTTATTTCCACTCACACGTCTGCCATGTTCTGTGAGCCTGGGAGAGGGTTTAAAGCTGAACACTCAACTTATTTTTAGCATCTTGCCCAGCCTTGAGTGTCTGAATTAATTACCATTCAGTGCAAAGAGAAGCTTCTTTAACCAAGGACAACCATTGTCTATGGCAGAAACAAATATTTCAAAGACAGTTTGACAACATGTCCATTTACAAAACAACAGAAATAGGGTCACCCTCGAAGGCCATGACTCCCCAGCTATGGACCCTCAACCACACAGTACTAATCATGAACTCTCTCCTGTGGAGTAGGTTTCAGGTCCAAACAGGTACCATTTGCTTACTCCCATGGCAGTAGTGCCATTCTTTTATAAGTAAAACTATGTCTGGTAAGTTGTTATTGTAGCATACAAGGTCTACGGCTGACTTTAGATTGTTAATAACTTTACTCCCCCAGCTTCCTACATGGCAATTCCCAGAACTATGAAGGCTCTCTAGCAAAGAGGGAATTTCCAGCACAGTTAAAGTACAGTTTCTTTGTGTTGTGCAACTGAAGTGTGTGATATTTTCATCAATAGATCCTTTCTTTTACTATTCAATTACAGTGGGTGACTAATGGAAATACCTATCTCCTGTATAGTTTGGGAGACCTATGAGGACTTCCTGGCCAATAACTATAAGGGAGGAGGCTCACACCTGGAACACAGGGACTTTCATTTTATGACCCTTGGCATCTGAAATCATCTATCTATTTATGGTTGTACCTCCATTCAAAGTCTTTAAAAATTATATTTTAATTAGTTTTTAAAGTAGTGATTTCTGCATGGTTTCTTCATGCTTCCATGGTTTTTGTTAACTTTTTTCCTGTACCCCATGTTGGCCTCAGTATTAACTGCTATCCCTGTTTTCATAGTACATATATTTTACCATGCCCACTGAATTTGACCAGGGCCATATGCATTTGTATGGGAGTGAAGCTTTCCACTGGAAGGATGGACTTGCCAGTGGCTACACCAGTAAAAACAATGACCCTCCTTCCCCAGCATCCATCATGAACCAATAATTTCCATGGAGGAGGAATGGTCCTATGAGAATTTGACCCAACAATAGCTGATGTTGACAGGTTCAGTCTAATGCAGGCTTAGTTCAGGCAACCACTGCTGCTTTGTGTTAATGATTGCAAAGGTCCTGTCATAGCCAGAAGGTAGTGTTCCACCGCCCTTCTCTTGACCTTCTGGTCCCTATGTTATTTCTGTTCCCTCTTCCAAGCATTGGAAGGGGTGCAATAAATATCTCATTTATATATATTATAACTATCTATAATTACTTAGTAGTACTCAGCAGTCACTTGTTCTAAGCACTGTGAATCTCTGCATTTGCCATTATCCACTACACAGAAACATCTCTGTTTAAGTCTGAGAGCAGCATTTGTTCTGTTCCTTTTTTCTTTTGTTGCCTCATTTTATTAGATTATGTTTTTTAGGGATATTTCAAAGAAAATTGACTGAAGTTAACAGAAAATTGATATTTGACTGCAATCCTAATTCTAGCAAGTAGTAACAGATACTTTATTACTTATGTTTCTATCAGAAACAGAGACACAGGGTACCCCTAGGGGAAAAGGTAATTTATAGTTTTCAAGGTAAGAGTATTAAAATTTATGAAGTACAAGGAGGAAGAAATTGCAAAAATGGGAGTCGGGAGGAACAAAGTACAAGTTAGAGGGAAAGTATAAGTGCTGGAAGAGTAATAAGTAATAGAGGCAATATTATAGAATAGGTCATACAATGAATGGACAGTAGTAGAAACCTATTCATGAAAGGTACAAGTTACAACAAACCACTCAACAATTGGAATAAAAGTGTAAATTAAAATTAACTGAAATAAATATAATGAAAGCCCTTTGGGGATTGCATATCAGATATTTTCATTATGATTCATAGCAGTAGAAAATTATTTATTCTTATTCTGTCTCTGTGTGTGGTACGTGGTACATGCTTGTGAGTATACAGGTGCATGCATTGAATTTTCATGTAAGTAGAAGACCAAGAGTTGGTCCTTGGGCATCCTCTCCTATCACTATCCTTCTTACTACCTTTAGCCAAGACTCTCCTCTGAACCGGAAGCTTGCTGCCTTTGCTAGGTGGGTTGTTAGCAAGGTTCAGAGACTGACCCATTTTTCCCCCTGGTTGCTGGGGTTATTGGTGTGATCAGCTTTAAATCTCAGTGCTGGGGATTCAGACTGAGTAAGATCTTCCTGTTTTCAGAAATAAATGTTCTTATCCAGAGTCATTTCTGCAGACCTTGTTCTTATGCTTCTTATCATCTTAAATATGTGAATAAACATTTTGTTGGCAAAAAAAAATTTCTTACCTTGATAGCACGATTAAAACTTATGTAAATTCCAATATCAAATTTGAAATGTTTTATTTCCCTCAACCACATTGATGTTAAACAAGTTACAACTTTAGAGTGCTCTCTCCCTGTTTACTTCCTCCACCCTCTCCCTCCCCCCTCCCACCCTCCTTTTACTGCATCCTCTACATTCACTCTTTCATTCTTCCCCAACATGAAGGCAAGCATGATGATGAACAATTCTTCCATCTTTGTTGGTTCTTAGATTTTCTTTTGGGAAGTTATAACTTTTTATTATATTTTATTATTTAAGGCAATTTTAACTTTAAATATATTTTGATATATTCTCCCCCTCCCCCAAGTCCTTCCAGATCTTCTCCCCCTCCCCATTTATCCAACTTTAAGTTCTTTCTCAAAAAGGAAACAAAAACCCAATACAACAGCAAGCCCCCAAAACAAGAAACAAAATAAAACACCCCCCCAAAAAACACTCACCAAACTGTAACAAAATAAAAGCACACACACACACACACACACACACCTGTAGGGTCCATTACGTGGTGGTCTACTAATCTTGAGCATGAGACCTTTCCTAGAGTGGTTTGTTGAAATAGGAGCGGCGGGGCTGCGTCCCCAACACCCCGGCCGCTTGGCTAGCTCATGCCCGAAATAACAACACACAAACTGTATTCATTTAAGAACTGCTTGGCCCATGAACTCTAACCCTTACAGGCTAATTCTTGCACCTGGACTAGCCCATTTCTAATGATGCGTGTAAGCACCCCAAGGTGCGCTTACCGGGAAGATTCTAGCCTATGTCCATCGTGGGTCTCAGCTTCATGCGTCTGCCTCAGAGCGCAGAGCTATCGCGTCTACCCGGGAGAGCTGAGCATGGCGTCTCTGCTCCACAGCAGAGCTGTCGAGACTGTCCAGGAGCAGAGCAGAGTCTCTCCAGGAGAGCTGAGCAGATTCTGACCTCACTTCCTCTTCCGCCCAGAATTCTATTCTGTTTCCTCCTCCCATCTATCTTTTAACCTATCAGGACCAAGGAGTTCCTTTATTGCTTAACCAATGAAATCAACAGATTGATATGTGACACTCCCACATCAGTGGTTGATATATCCAATGTCACTCTGTTGGAGAAAACTAATTTTTTCCCTCTCCTAGCAGATACAAATGGCAGTCCAGTTGTTAACCTTTACCTTAGTGCCTACCTATTTATCCATCCATCCATTCATTCATTTACTTTTTAAAATAATGTAAAATAAAATATAATTAAATAAAAGCTGTCACATTGAAGTTCAACAAGACAAACTAATGGAAGGAAAAGAGCTCAAAAGAAGGCATAAAAACCAGAAAGATACTGTTTCGCACACTCAGGAACCCCACAAAAACATTAAATTAGAAGCCATAATATATACACAGAGGACCTGATGCAGACTTGTGAGGCTCTGTGCATGCTGCTTCAGTCTCTGAGTTCCTATGATCTTTGATCATACTCATTTAGGGGGTTTGCTTTCTTGGTGTCCTCCACCCCATCTGGCTCTTACATTCTTTCTGTCTCCTTTTCTGTAGGGTTCCCTGAGCTCTGAGGGAGGGATTTAGGGCTGACTGTTCCAAGTTCTCTCTTTCTCTGCAAAATGCCTGACTGTGGGTCTCCTTTTTTTCCCCATCTACCACAGGACAGTGCTTCTCTGATGATGAGGCACTAATCTATAAATATAGCAGGCTATCATTAGGAGTCATTTTATTACTACACTTAAAATGTTTTTAGACCAGTATTATTTAGGATTAGTATAGGTCTCTGGGCTATCAGTGTTGGGCATGATTCCATCTTGTGGAGTAGAGCTTAAATCAAATCAGTTATTGGTTGGTTATTCCTACAAGCTTTGTGCCACCATTGCCTTGACATAGTACACCATTGTAGATAAAGGGTTTGTAGCTGGCTTGATGTTTACATTTTTCTTTTGCCTAGCATACAGAGTACCTTCCTGTACGAAAGATGCTGAAATGTAGAGCAAAGGTTTATGTAGGCACCAGTTTGACGTGTGTGTGTGTGTGTGTGTGTGTGTGTGTGTGTGTGTGTGTATAAAATGTGTGTGTGTAGATGTTATCTTCTGGTGTGGGAGAATTGTCTATATTCTGTCAATCATGTTATAAATAAATGCTGATTGGCCAGGCAGGAAATATAGGCGGGAAAACCAGACAGGAAGTAGAAATGATGTAATGAGAACAGGAGAATTCTGGGAAGCTGATTACTCCCACTGCTGTCCAGACCACCGAAGCAGCAGGATGTGATCTGCCCCACTGAAAAAAAGGTACTGAGCCACATGGCTAACATAGATCAGAAAAATGGGTTAATGAAAATGTGAGAGTTAGCCAGTGAGAAGCTAGAGCTAATGGGCCAATCAGCTTATAATTTATGGAGACCTATGTGTGATTTTTCAGGTACTAAACAGCTGGGGGTACCTGGCAGGACAGAAACCCCAACAAACAAGCCAGCCGCTCATGTTACAATCTTCAGCAATGGGGTCTTGCTGTCAGTTTCTGGAGAGCAACCTATAGTCTTGCAACAGTCTGGGTTGTTTGGGGGATTTCTGTGGGGCCCCTTTGGCCTACAATTTAACAACCCAATCTCAGTACTGAAACTTTTATTTGGTGACAAAAGTTAGCCAGTTGGGACTCTGTCTCCCCATAACTCAGTGATTTCATTTAGGTAACCTTCATATATGTATATATTTCAGGAAGTTTCTGCGGTATTAGGTTTCATGCTACCCCTCAAAGGTTCCTTATTTTACAGTCTCTCTCCCCTTTTATCCTCCCACAATCTCTTCTTCCCCCTCCCCACTTGATCCTTCCATTCTGCCTCTGCTTTTATTTTCACTTCATATGTTTACATCTAAGGACTTGTGGTAGGGATGAAGTTTAGTGGTAGAGCACTTGCTGAACATGTGAAAGGCTCTGGGTTCAGAATAAAAAATTCAATGCCTAAGCTGTGTTTTTCTTCCATATATTGTGCTTGCTCTTTACCTATAGTCTAAAATAATGTTTCCCAAATACCTTCACTGTGTTGTTACTATTTTAGGAGCTTGTTATTGTTCCTTTCTGCTGTGGTCTAATTCAAGTGTAGGTCTGGTCTTTAAAGTGATTCATTCTTACTTTCCCCCTAACTACTCAACCTTAACAATGATCAGGATATATTATATGAAAAAAAAATCTGTTTTCAATAAGAGAGGAAAAAAATAATGATACAATTAACAATTTGTACTCTGAATGAGTTGCTAAGTTTACCCACGTGTCATTAATTAAATATGATTTGCTCCTCCCCATTTGCTTTTACCTATGCTACTGTGCTGATGTGAAACACCGTTCTCTTTGCAGCACTTCAGATTGGCAGAAAGAACTCTTGCACTAATAGAATGGCTTAGTGGATAAAGGCACCTGCCACTAAGCCTAACAGCCTGAGTTCAGTCTCCAGAACCCATATATATCTTATAGCTTCTACCACAAATGTTTTAAAATTTTTATGTATTTCTTTGAAAAAATAAAAATTTACAAATGTTTTACTTTTTAAAGCATCTTTAAACAGTATATTAATTGTAATATATTAATTGTATTATACCTTTAAATAGTATGATGGTATAATAGTGTATTATATTTAAAGTTATATTTAAATAGATGGTATACATTTAGGACATCAGGCTTATTGTATATATTTTAGATTAATACGGTTATTGTATTTATATTAACAGAGCATGTCATTATGGCATGTTGGAAGCCTGGAAAGGAAATTAATTTCTATCATTATTAACATCTCATTTTATAGAATAATTATATTTTTAAAGTATTCAAATAAAATGATTTTTATGGTGCTAAAAAGAGTGAAGTTTATAATGTTTATAAACATTTTAGGGTTTGATTATGAAAATTACTTCATGTTTTATCTTTGCAGAGTGACTCTAATATATTGTCTTTATCTATTAGTTTTCCAATCTTTGAAAATCCATACCCAATGGACATTCATGAGTCACCAGTTACATGCACAGCATATTTTGCCGATTGCCCTCCAGATTTGATTCTAGTACTCTATTCTATAGGAGTCAAGCATAAAAAGCAAGGATACAGTAATAAGGTAAAGTTTTTCCGTATTTGTATGTATGGTCAAGCTTTTTTTTTGTCATTTTATCTGACGGTTTGTTTTTGTTCCTACCTTGTCTTGATTTTGCACACAAGATGACTCAAATAAAACTTCCGAGGCTGTAAGAGGACACCGTCAAAGATGTAACGAGTGAAATTCAATTTCATGACTGTGGCATAGCTCTAATCCTATGGAGTTATAAATTTCCCGTACACTAAATATGTAATTACATACTAAGATAAACTTTATCAGTCATGCTTATTTTATACTACATATATAAAGTATCAGAGTCATAATAAGCACCCTTTGTTTCTTTTACATGGATCATATTTTAAGAAATTTGAGAATCAGTTCTTCCTTAATTTATCATTTGAAAGATATAATTATTAAAACATTTGTTGCTAACATAATGAACTTTTTCTTTAAAGTATTTAAAATACAAATATTTATAATTATCACAAACTTTCTAATATGGTTTATGTAATTGGCCCAGGATAACTAAAATATACAATTCAAAGAAGCACTATTTCCATACTGTTCTGGTGTTAAATGATACAATAGCTTGCTGGCAACACATACTACATGGCATATGGTGCAACATTGTATTTATCCAAATAAAAATACTTCTCTTACTGGCTTGTATAAGTGGTAATATTTGTTAAAATATACTTTTAAAGGAGTTGTTATTCTACATTTACAGATCTGTTTGTTTAATATCATCATGACAAGGCAGACAGTAGAGCGGTGGCATGCTTCAGCTCTTGGGTTTGGATGGAGGTCAGCTCCTTCCCCAGTGGAAGCAACTAAGGTGGTCTAGGTGATAGGCGCCATTCTTGTATATGAGGAGCTGCTCACCAATGGCCAGGAAATACCCCTGGCAGATGAATTGTGGCAGGGCCAGCAGAGGTATCCTAGCAGTCCTCACAAAGCTCAGGTCACCTAGCTCCACAAAACAGTCCACAATGGAAAGAACCTGGATGCCAATCCACCAACTTCATGGCCTTTATCATGTGCCCAAGTCAGAAACTTACCACAGAATCGACAGCATGGAACAAACAGCATTTGGAAGTGATGCTTGCAGTACTGCTGGCTCTCAAACTCATACCAGAGCCAGAGGCACGGTGCACACACAGAGCATTGCTCCTGGTAGAGTACCCCATTGCTGTTGATGACTTGCTCTGTAAGGACAATTGGGCCTGGCAGGGCTGGCACGTGACATCAGCCAAGTATTCAGACATGTTGCTTCCCATTGTGGTGACTGTGTGCCTGGCTCTGGTTGGCAATCCTAGCTGTCTTCAAGGTTTTCTGATATCCAATCTTTCATTCATTATTACTTTAGTTTTATGTACGGGAGGCCTGTGCCCTTTTGTGTCTCTCAACACTTTTCCTTGGTGTTTACCATTGTGAAGTTTGGCCATGATATACCTTGATGTGGATGTCTTGGGTTTTATTCCAATTTCTAGACTCTGTAAGTTCATTTTTTTTGTCAAATTGAAGACAACTATGCACTTGTTCTTTGGCTGTTTTGTAATGATGTGATATTAAATATTTTTTATTATTTTGTAACATTTAATTCTAAAACCTTAAGCATTTAAACTGGAAAAAAATAAACTCCTATATTTTCCTTGATAATCTACTTAGGAATGGCCAGTCAGTGGAGGAGCTTGGAATCTTGGAGCACAAACTTACCCAGAAATTATTATTACTGGGTAAGTCAGAAGTTTTCTAAGTTGTAAATTATAACAAATTATGTTATAAATTTTAAAACAATAAAAATATTTGTTTAGCCTTGACAATTTTATGAAATTATACACTATGCAGATGAATCATTTAAGTAAAAGTAAGAAGAATCTGAGAAATAGCTTTAATCCATAGTTCTTAAAACTTTAATGAGAGGAAAAATCACATTGCTGAAAAAAGTATTAAAACAAAAGAATTATACTTAGATTATACTAGCAGAAGAAAGTCATAGGAAAATGATGAGATTCAGAGAATGCTTTATTTGGAAATCATAGAATATTAACTTCAGGAAAGTTTCTTCCTCATCAATCGTGTTTATTCCTGAATGGCTGATGTGTTTTTGTCTACTGTCTTTCTGCATCATTTGGAATAACCAAATGGATTTTCTTATTTTGGATAATTAGGTTTTCATTCTGGATAATTAGAGTTTGCCAAATGATTTTTATTAAAATGTTTGATTGGTTTTACATTCCTAAGACGTTTTTGGTTATAAGGAATTACACTTTCTGTTTCTCTCTCTCATTCATATTTTCTTGATAATTTTTTGTCTATGTTTAGTAAGATACTGTTGAATCTTTTTTCCCACAATATTTTTTTCTGAGTTTGGTTTCAGATAATTCTGACTTTCCCAAATGTATTGGGAAGTACTGTGGACTCTTTGTTTTGTAGATAAGTTTGTATAAAATTGGTAGAAATTATTAATCATGACAATTTTAATCAGTTTAAATATTTGCTTTTATATTCTGATAAATATTCAAGTTATCTTTTTATTAAATGTTCAATTTCATTTCATAAGCTATTTTACTATTCACTATGATATATATAATCTTCCAGAAAAAAATCAAAGATTTTTCTTTCTCTTGTCTTCAGAGTACAGTGTATATTTTTTAATTGCTTTTAATGGACTATACATTTTCTCCACTTCCCTTTCTTCCCTCTTCCCCTCTACCCTCTCCTATGACCCCCATACTACCAATTTACACAGGAAATCTTGTCTTTTCCCAATATATCTTTTTAAAAACCATTTTAAGCTTAGAAATGGTTTGTCATATATCAATATTCATTTTAAAAATAATGATAGCAATAATAACTCAGTGTTGTATATATTTAGAATGGCTTTTGATTTACTTTAATTAATATTAAGTTATTTTCATCTAGTCATGCTGATGGATCAATAAAATTTTGGGATGCCTCTGCAAGTAAGTTTTATGTTTATCTCCATTAAACAGAAAACATTTTGTTAATATTTATTCATGGCCATCTACCACTTAATTTTGAAAAATTGCCACTTCAGAAATATATTAGCATAATTACAATTATATTGTTTTGATACAAAATTCATTTTCTGTGTTTTAGATCAGCTTAAAGTATATCTACCTAACTGTATTCAACAATATTAAATAAACAAGACTATGGCCACTCTTTCAACAATCCTGTGCAAAAAAAAAAAAAAAAGTTACATCAGGAAAATAGCCAAGCTTTGCCAGATTAATTGTTCAAGGAATTCCCTCTGTGTCCTACATGCATATTATATGACAGTGCTTTTATTCCTCTGTTCTCAGCTTCCCTATTCAATTCTATGTTGATTCCAATGGAACATTATAAATTATTTGATAACATAAAATATCTTTTTAATTTTTGACAATTAGGTAATTTAAGGAATAGCATGTGGTCAATGTGGAAAGACCTATTAACTTACCTAAGTCTTCATTTTACCCATATGTCATTCACAAACCATGGTTGTAAGAAAAGTAAAAGAAATGCACATGTATAAATACATATCAAACTAAGAAAAATCTAAATGTATTGTAATCAACTGCTATTTTAATAAGAAATTGTAGAGGTTTATTTGAACTAGTGAATTTCAAGGAAGATTATATATGTATGTGTTACTTATTTTTCAGACAGAATAGTTTTAGGTAACCTATTCTGGCCTCTACGACCCTCAAGCCTCAGCCAATCACTTTTTAGGATTACAATTACCACCAGCCCAGGTAGAAACATATTTTAAGGAATTAACAGCTAATCTGAACTTTTTATTAGGTAGTTAAAACTCCAGTGGTTCTCAACCTTCCTAATGCCACGACTCTTTAGTATAGTTTCTCAAGTTGTGGTGACCCTTAACCATAAAATTATTTCATTTGCTACTTCGTAACTGTAATTTCCTACTGTTATGAATTGGAATATAAATATCTGATATGCAGGATATCTGATATGCAACCCGTGCAAAATCATCAATCAACCCCCAGGAGTCACAGACTCACAGGTTGAGAACCACTTCCTTAGACAGTTAAGAATAGGAAGAGAAAAACAACTTAGCAATACTTTGTTTCTGCGAATGTAACCAGGAGGCAAGAATCATGAAAATAAGGAATACAAGAAAACTGACTAATGTAGTAGGAGGCCTCTTGTTCGTCCCCAGCAGCTCAGACCCAAAATAACTATATTATTTAAATCACTGCTTGGCCAATCAGCTTATGAATATTTCTGGATTACTCTTATATCTTAAATTAACCCATTTCTATTCGTTTTTATTTTACCACAAGGCTTATGGACTAACTGGCAAGGTTCCAGCTAGCAGCTCAGGTCTTTCCCCTCTGGTGGCTCGATGGCATCTCCTTGACTCTTCCTTCTTCCTCCCAGCATCAGTTTAGTTTTCCCAACCTTAGCTTTATTGTGCCTTATCACAGGCCAAAGCAGTTTCTTTATTCATGGACCAATAAAAGCAACACATATACAGGACTTCCCACACCAGACTAATATGACACAAAGATGTTGTCTAACGTACAGTTTCTATTTCAGCGTTTACCAGCTATCTCAATGATGTCCTTTACAATAGCAACAACTAGAAAGGATCATTGTTTTTAATCTGGTCATATTTCAAGGTCTTTAAAGTGTAGAGTGAGCCCAAATATTTCATGTCGCTGACAATGTTTAAAGTGCAGGCTAATTGTTTTATAGAATTGCTTTGGACTGGACTGAATACTGCTTCTTGTTAAAGCCAAGCTGTGCCCTTCTCGCAGGAGCTTCTGGCTTTTGAAACTCTTCAAGACCATTCTCAGAGCAAGAATCTTTTATTTTGTATGGGGAATTCTGTTTTTATTGTGCTCTGAAGGGAAATAACTTCCCCTGAGTAAAAATTTCTAAACTAGAAACACCAGATGAAATCTTTCCTAAAACAAGTAAAGAATTCTGTCTAAAAAAAAAATCTAAAATATTATATCAACCTCTTATCAGGCAATTGCAGATATTATTGTGAAAAAAACATGGCAACGTGCTACCTGGGAGAGGTTTGTGTTCTGATTTCCATTATAAGCTTTTATAATTTCAATGCTCATACACGCTTTTTCTCATTCTCTTTATAATTTCCCTGTTGATAGTACTTACAATGAGGGCCTGACCCTTGGGGTTTGCTATGTAAACAGGATTTACCCTACTTGAGTTTTACTTTTGTGGGTTCAAATGTACTGACTAAACTTGAACAATGTCTAAGAATTAAAATCAAATTAGGATAACTGCATTTTAATATTTTATAGTGACTCTGCAGATGTTGTACAAGTTAAAAACTTCAAAAGTATTTGAAAAGCAGAAGGTAGGAGATGGCAAACAAGCGTGTGAAATTGTAGAGGAAGATCCATTTGCTGTGCAGATGGTTTATTGGTGTCCAGAGAGCAGAATATTTTGTGTATCAGGAGTCTCTGCGTATGTCATAATTTATAAATTCAGCAGACATGAAATTACAACAGAAATTGTGGTAAGTTACTCTAAGTTTAACTTTCCTATTTATAGTCACTAAAAGAAGGCAATTATGTATTTGAACTATTGCTTGGTATGGTTTTTAAGTAATCAAAAGACAGCATAAAATCTATATATTCTATAGTATTTTAAATTACTATTACTTAGTGTATTAGAAAGTAGTTTGTTTCAAATTAACAGCTTTCTAATAAAACTTCAGTGTCAAAATGAACTTGTTATCTAAAATTAATCTCATTACAAATTGAACATCATGTTGTTCTCTTCAATTTTGTATCTACCTGACTGAACAAAGTCAATTCCTAAATATTAATTGTCAATATAATATCAGCATTATTCTTACTTATAAAGAAAAATTCCTTATTATAGTGTATAACACATTTAAAGTAGGTATTGTATAGGATATAAACATGTATATGCATATATGGATTTAATTAGATAGTGTAGAGTTTTGCTTTCTGTATATGTGTCAATTTAGTGTAGACTTTGTTCTTTTAAAAATGTAAATGCATTATGTTTTCTTGTTAACTAGCTGTCATAAATGATTATTTCTCAACTATAATGTTACTCTAAATAGTTTTTTATATACTAAAATTTTATATGGTTAAAAATAATTATTACCAAATTTTTAATTTCTAAATTCATTACACAAAATTCTGATTATGCAAAATGATGATGTTACTATGGATGAATTACATCTAAGTTAATATATCTATAATTTATATATATAATTTACCTTTTTGACCAGAATATAAAGATTATTTCATAGAGGACTTTTTGTGTTTTTACTTCAACTAAAATTAATTTTTCTTTTACTGTATACTGAAAGACTAGGGTTTGGGATCACAACCCTAATTTTACCATTGATTATCTCTGTGTGTGTGTGTATAGCTCTGAGCAATTAATAGGCAGTAATAGAATCTTGGTACAATATATACTCATACATATGTAATTTCTTGTGTAAAAATGGCAATTGAAACATAAAAGCAAAGTGGAAATACTGAAGCTAATTTTATCAGGATTTTATAGTGGTGTTGTAGCAATCAGCACTGTGTATTTTTAGTAAGTACTCAATAACACATACTCAGACTGTCACAGTCAAAAAGCTTCTGGTGGTTTAGAGATTGCTATTGTAATAAGTTCAGTAATATTGCTGTGTTCATGACATATGAATATTATTTTAATCTACTTTTAGATATCAAAATGTACATGCTACAATATAAATTAAATACTTTTTATAAATCTGTTTAAATTTCTTTCATTGGGAGAACTGTCAATTCCTCCTTTTATTTTAATCATCTATCATATAATTTATCATAAGAAAATGTCTTAGTTAGTGTTTCAATTACTTTGATTAAACACCATGACCAAAAGCAACTTGGGGAGGAAACAATTCATTTCACTTACACTTCCAGATGTTGTCATCCACCAGAGAAGTCATGGCAACAACTCACGCAAGCAGGGTGTGAAACTGTAGGCTAGAACAGATACAGACATAGTGAAGGCACACTGCTTACTGCCTTGCTCCCCAAGACTGAGGCATCCTGCTTTCTTATATAACTCAGGACCACCTTCCCAGAATTGGCGCCACCCACAGTGGGATGAGCCCTCCCCGGTCAATCGATAAGAAAATACCCCAGGGGTTTGCCTACATGCCAATCTGTTGGGGGACATTTTCTCAGTTGAGGTTCCCTCTTACAACATGACTTTAGTTTATGTCAAGTTGACAAAACAAGTTTGAGAAATCACAGGAATATTTATTATATAAGAATTTATTTTCACTAGTAGGCATCTTGCTTATCAATTTGAGGAATTAAAAAGTATGGGGTTTTTTGGTCATTGTCATTGAATAGTTCATATAATTTACTCCTTAATTCAGCTTAAAATAATTCTCAAAGTGTAAGTTACTGAATTTACTGGTCTAAAATTTAAGAATAGTTTAAAAACTCTCACATATATTAATGTAGTTACTATTATTATTATAACTTAGACTAAATTAAAATCTGACTTTTTTTAGTCATTAGAAGTACGACTTCAGTGTGATGTTGAAGACATTATCACCCCTGAACCAGAAACAAGTCCTCCATTTCCAGATCTCTCCTCTCAACTCCCCTCTTCAAGGAGTCTTTCCGGAAGCACCAATACTGTGTCTAGTGAAGGGGTGACGAAGGACAGCATCCCGTGCCTCAGGTAACAACTACTACCAAGTGCCTAAGCATGTTCCTATGTTAGTTATAGATTTCTTGCACACTGTAACAGATAAAGTTATTATTGTCTCTTGTCGTTAAATTAGTTATGAGAGCATCATTTTTCTTTGAATAACTCCAACAAAAAGGGCACACAGTGTTTTTATAATTCATTTGCCTTTTTATAGTTTCCCAGAAGGATTCTAAAGAAAACATGACTTTGATAAAATGGGAAATTTAGCAAGTCAAAACCCTGACCTGTTTTTCTAATTACTAATTGTTGTTAAATGTTTTATTCAGTACATCTAAGTTAAGCTTTAACATAAAATTTAAAAGATTATTTTGTTTTTTATTATTAATTTATTTGTTTATTAAAGATTTCTGCCTCCTCCCCGCCACCGCCTCCCATTTCCCTCCCTCTCCTTCAATCAAGTCCCCCTCCCTCATCAGCCCAAAGAGCAATCAGGGTTCCCTGCCCTGTGGGAAGTCCAAGGACCTCCCACCTCCTTCCAGGTCTAGTAAGGTGAGCATCCAAACTGCCTAGGCTCCCACAAAGCCAGTACTTGCAGTAGGATCAAAACCCAGTGCCATTG
>NW_026067944.1:23332670-23422765 GCF_014885135.2 Alexandromys fortis | reverse complement strand
CACCTTATTACTTAGCTTCTCTAGGATCATGAACTATAGCCTCAATGTCCTTTGTTTATAGCTGGTATCCACTTATGAGTGAGTACATACCATATTCAGGTTTTTTTGGATATGGGTTACCTCACTCAGGATAGTGTTTTATAATTCCATCCATTTGCATACAAAATTCAAAATGTCATTATTTTTACCGCTGAATTATACTCTAATGTGTAAATGTGCCACACAGCAAAAAGCTCATAAATTTATAAATATATTTGTTTTCATTTATTTGTGTGCTGTTGGGAGGAGGCCCACTTGTTGGTTCCTGGCCACCTGGAACCAAAATATCCATACAGAAACATTAATTAAAACACTTCTTGGCCAATTAGCTTTAACTTTTTATTGACTAACTTACATTAATTTAATCCATTTCTATTAATCTGTATATAGCCACATGACCAGTGGATTTCTGTCAAAGTTTCAGCATTTCTAACTCTGGTGGCGGCTCTATCACTTCTCTCTGACTCCAACTTCCTCCTCCCAGGTTATAGGCCAAACCAGTTTTTTATTTATTAACAAATAAAAGCAACACTTAAACAGAAGGACCTCACACATCAGTGTGCATGTACAAACTCACCCCACACACACCCTATTTCATACTTGTGAATGTCAAAGGACAACCTGTAGGAATCTATTCTTTCCTTCCACCTTGTGGATCATGGGGATGATGCTCAGGTCTTTCAGTTTTGATGGCAAGCACCTCTACTTGCTGAACTACCTTTCCAGCCCATTTCTGCCTTTAGTTTTCCTTCATACCACTTTACTTCATTTAAGTGAATTCAAAGAAAGTGAAAACCAATAAAATAGCAGAACATTTTAAATGTCACTGTAAACCTAATTGTTCCTAAGAAGACCTATCACTGTTGAAATCTGAGTGGCCGCGCTGCGTCCCCAGCACCCTGGCCGCCTGCCAGCTTATGCCCCGAAATAACAACACACAAACTGTATTCATTTAAACACTGCTTGGCCCATTTCTATCTAGCCTCTTCTCAGCTAACTCTCGCACCTGGACTAGCCCATTTCTATTAATGTGAAGATTCTATCTTCCTTCCATCCTGGGTCGGAGCTGCCTGGGAGAGTGGAGCCTGGCATCTCTGCTCCAGAGAGCAGAGCTGTCGAGTCTGAGCTCACTTCCTCTTCCTCCCAGCATCCTATTCTGTTTACTCCTCCCACCTATGTTTTAACCTATCAGGGCCAAGGAGTTTCTTTATTGCTTAACCAATGAAATCAACAGATTGATATATGACACTCCCACATCATATCACGAGAATACAAATCTTCTAACTACCTAGATATTTATAAAATGTAGAAGAATTTGAGATAGGGATGATGGAGGAAAACCAGTGAAATAAAGGTCTGGTTTGAAGATGAAGTTAGCATTAACAATTATCAACTTGAGAAGCACTTAGTAACTCTCATCTGCGTTCTTGCCCCCAGTGTTAAATATTTTGGAAGCATGATTCTATGTAAATTCTTAAAGCACATGAGCATGCTAAAGCTGTATGTGCTAAAATTATGTTTTCTCCTTCTAGTGTTAAAACACGGCCAGTGCGGATGCCGCCGGGCTATCAAGCAGATCTTGTTATTCAGTTGGTGTGGGTCGATGGTGAGCCTCCTCAGCAGATTACCAGCCTTGCTGTAAGCTCAGCGTACGGAATGTAAGTGGTTAAACTTTCTTTCTGGTCAGTATTACTGAATTTTAAACAGCTTACAAATGTTTCTTTTAAAATATTAAGACTTAAAAGAGAAATCCCTTAGTTCAATTTTTATTAGATTGACCATTGTATGATATAGTAATAATTAAACTTATGCTATGATTATATTATTTGTTTTCTTTTCCTTGATTTCATATTAGTGGCAATGTTCCTACTTCAGATTTCTCTTTTTGGATTGATTTGGAATTTTTGCCTCTTTTCCCTTACTTTTCACTCTTGGGCACCTTCTTTTGACCAGTCTTGTAGAGATCACTTCTACTTTAATTGATAGTGGATCTGCCTGTAGAGCTTGGCTTCAGGTACATTTGCAAATAGAGCAAGTTTAGGTTTCTCACGACGACTGACTTTCATCCTTCTGGGGTATTTCTGATCTCAGTTGTAAGGTACTTGAATGGTATAATCCATCCACATTACTTGATGTGGAAAGGGCAGGTATTATTTTCTGCCCCAGTTACCTTGAAGATGGGTGAATTCAAGCAGTTTTAAGATACCCTTTTCAGAAGACTGGCCTTCCAAGGCAGGAGCAAGAACTTAAAAGGTTGTGGAGACATGCCACTCAGTTCAAGAACTGAAGAGAACTAGAGAAAATCATTAGAGAAATAATTTCTGTTATTAGAATTCCACTGAGGAGCATATGAGAATGACAGCTAGGGTGATTGCCTTATAGAACTTCAGTCTCTAAAAAAAAAAAATCCCACATCAAATCATCATCAAAGTGAATTCCACAAAATATTAAAGAATAAGTATACTTATTATACAGAATCTTTCTGAGATTTATGAATGATAAAGTAATACTTGTTTCATTTTGTGAGTTAATATAAATTTGAGGACTTGAAAATGTTATTACAAGAATGGAAAATTATGTCTATGACTTGAGCAGTATGAATTAAAAATTCTACTAAAATATAAATAAATCTATCAAGAAAACTTATAAAAATTTTCATAACCAAAGTTCAATTATATTGGGAATAGAGATAGTTTTATCATTTTAAATGAATCAGGGCAATTTATCAAATTAACAGAATAAAGTAGAAAAATCATATGATAATATCAGGGATGCAAAAACAAAAAGCATATGAGAAGCTGCCCATGCCCCAGCAGATAGAGTTGCCCCAGTCACATACTGGAAGTACTAAGTAGACTCGGAGGTTAAAACAGCATGGCCACTTGAAGTTGGGAAGAATTGGAGCAGAGAGTATGAGGGATAGACTTGATCCAAACACACTGTATACATGTACAAAGTTCTCAAACAACAACAACACACACGCAAATACACACACGATGTTCAATACCCATGGTGAGTTTAAAAGAAGCTTCTAGCTAAGAATATGAAGACAATTTTTTCTTACTCTAATATGTTGCAACAAGAACTATACTTTATGGTGACATGATAGACATTTTACCTCTTGAGTTTTAAAAATATAAAAGTTTACTTGGGCTGCCATAATAAAACACCTTAGACTGGGTAATTTATGTATAACCGAAGTATATTCCTCAGTTCTAGAGACTGGGAAGTCTAAGATCAGGGCCTGAGCAGATTCAATGTCTGACAAACGCTCACTCTTTTAGAAATGGCATCTGGCTGCATTCTCATGTAGAAGATACAGCAAACAAGCTTTCTTTCTTCATAAGGACCTAATCTCATATGAGATGGAAGTCCTCAAGACCTAAAGACTCCACATCTCAATACTATCACCTTTGGGTTTTACATTAAACATCCTTGATAATATTCATTACAGCTATTAATTGCCATGTGCCATTTAAGCTTATTGAGAAGCTAGCTCTGAGAAAAATGGTTGATGTGCTCTCCAAATTAATTTCAAGCCTAAACATTTTTTCTCCAAATGCCCCTAGACAAGGGATAGGCTGGCTCAAAATCCTTGTGACATTGGAAAAAAGCAACCAGCAAAGGGTTCTGAAAACACTGTGTCCTTGAGAACAGCTAGGAAGAAAAACCATTTTCAACAGCAGTTTCTGCTAATTATCACTCTAAATGTCTTCAGTGGGTGTGAGAAGCCAGGAGCTCATCCAGAAAGAGGAAGTACAATCTGGAGCTCCAGCTGCCTCAGCTTCCAGAGTTGATGTCTGTCAGAGAAGCCCTAAACTTTATATTATCTTTGTTCTCTCAAGCTGGGTACTCCTGAATGTTCTCTTCTCAATGTTGTGAACTGAATTGATGGTGTTTCCATAATCTGTTGTATGCCTATTTGTTCTTTCACTTCTGCTTGCTATGAAACTAAGAAATTAACTAATTCAAAATTGAAAGTATTTCTAATGTAAGTCAATTTTAGCACATAGAATACATGATTTGGGGGAGCTACAGAAATTCAGACCATAGCTTTTTGCTCCTAATTCCCCAAAATTCATATATTTATCACTTGTAAAATGACCTTTATTCAACAACAGCACCAAAAGTCTTAGCATTTCAGCCTTAGTCTATAAGATTTCAGACTGAAGTTTCATCTAGATGTTATCTGAATAGATAGGTATAAGACTCAAAGTATGGTTCATTGAGAAGTAGACTCTGCTACCTAAATGTTTCACTCACCTACCTAAAGTTATTATTCATGAGTCAAGCTTTTCTCTAGCCATGAACCTATGAAATTAAATGCTTCCAAAATAAAATGGCAATTATTTGTCCCACCATTCCTAAAGTCATAAATATTAAGTGGGGGATCATACTATATTCCAACTAGAAACAAAGTATGACGTGGAAACATTAAATTTGAAGTCTGGTTAATAACTTGACTTCATATTCCACCTTTTAAACACAATGAAGCGTAGTTGGGCCTGAAGTTTTAGAGTAACCTTGTAGTGGAGAATAGTTGGTATTGCATCTCTAATGGGCTGATATCTCATGCCTGAAACTCTCTGATGCTAAGTAGATAGTGGTATACTCTCTAGCAGGGAGATTACACTCCAGGAATCATTGCCCTCATAGGTGCTTTCTTGCTCTTCTTTATCAGCTTTCTGGCTAAAACCCAAAGCTTCTAGGGTGACTTCCTTAGAAATGTTGGTGAAGAGAGCAAACCCACGTTTTTAATTTGTGTGCCACCATGAATTGGATATCATCAAGTTTTGTGACCTGAGTACTCCTCGGGGACAGTTACTATGTCCCACAATGCACCTGAGGCTACTGGAGTCATACGTGAAATTGATACGAACCACTGTTAAAGAATATGAGTAGGAGAAACACACTACACACCAAGATTCCTTAGTCTTTTAATGTCCCTGTTGTGATGAGTTCCATGTTCTAAACATTCACACTCTAGGACTGTGATGATTGTGTTGGCCCATTTATCTCAAAACTGCCTTTAGATCATTCTTCCAATATCTTGTTGTGATATGTCTGCTTACTTTGTGATTATAATTTTAAATGCAGTTTTCACTCTTGCCTTGAAAAACAGAGAAACTATTCTTTTTTAAAAGTTATCCTTAACGTTAACATCTTAAAATGGATTTCAAGATGGTTTAGAATGTATCACCCACATTTTTTTCCATTTTAATTAAAATACAGCAATCACACATACATATGGAATTAGTAATATTTCATTAGCTATATGAAATGTGTAGTAGTCAAATCAAATTGGTGAGCATTTCTATCTTATTTATTTCCATTTGTCAACTTTTGCTTTTGTTTACTATTCCTTTTAGGCTCTAACTAGAAAAAATATTGCTTGAACCAATGTGTTTCCTTTGTATTCCAGTATTTTTAGAGTTTCAGGTTTTACACTTGGGTTTCTCATTTATTTTGAAGTAGTTTGAATACAGGCTGAAATGCAGTAGTTTTTTCAGTACTCTATGTGGATATTAAGTTTCCTCAGTACTACTTATTGAACAGGCTGTCTTTTCTTCACTATAGATTTTTGGTTCCTTTGTTGACTGTTTATGTTGTCTTTCCACCCTGAATACATGTACATTGACTTCTGGGATCCCTCTTTTGTTGGGTGACATGTCACTTTATGTCAGGCTTATTTTGACCACTATGATTCTGTAGGACCTAAGATTCAGTACATCATTCTGTGCTTGTGGAGGCTAGACAAGGGTATCAGATACCCTGAAACTGGAATTGCAGAAGTTACTAGGAATTGACCCTGTATCCTCTGAGAGAGTAGTCAGTGCTCTTAGCTACTGAGCCCTCTCTGATATTAAAATATTACTGCAGCTAAGACAGATATTTTAATGTTAGTTCTTCCATTCTAAGAATCTAACAGGTCTTTCTACTTTTCTACCTCCCCCGCTCTCTCTCTCTCTCTCTCTCTCTCTCTCTCTCTGTGGACACGTGTGTATGTATACGTGTCCAAATGTGTGAGGGCACACCTGCACATGGAGGCCAAGGGTTAACATGCCTTCTTCAATCACTCTTTACTGTATTCGCTGAGACAGTCTTTCACAGATCCCAGAGATAGCCAGTTTAGCTAATAAGATTATCCCATTTGTCCAGTCACTGGGGATCCAGTCACTACCTCCAGAGCTCTTAGGTTATACACCCACTCAGCTTTTACATGGGTGCTGAGGGTCTGAACTGCAGTTCTTATGCTTGCAGAGTCTTCTCTCTGGTCCAGAGAATGATCCATGATAGCTGTGCTTTGCTTTGAATAAGTGAGTTTATTAAGTATGTAGAAAGTAGAAATAAAAGAAAAAAACATGAAATACAAATAGATAGAAGTAACAGATGGATAGCAAAACATCAAATCAGTTTACACCATACAGCAAAGGCTACAAGAGTAGCCTGGTTTGGGAGAGCAAACAAGCGTAGTATCATCAAATCAAGGACCTAGTCACATAAAGCAAAAATCAGCTGGGGAAGTTGAAGCAGTCAGTTCCAAGAGTTCCAGGTTGAGTCCTCTCTCCCTGGACCAACTTCTGGCTTGCTATTCCTGTTTTAAGCATTGTTATACTGTGAGATAATAATAGTAACCTCTATGGCTCTCAAGAGCATAATGTTTTTGTTCTTGAACTATTTGCTTCTCTTCCTCCTTTATAGAGCCAGGGAGGAAGCCTTATCCAGGATAGGGATTTTACAGAATGTTTGACAAAAACATATTTGAGTCTGAGATGAGGGAGGACCTCTATACTCCCCAGAGTCTGCTTTTAACAAACTTAAACAATATATTACCAACTTACCAATATAACTGACTTTATTTATACAGGGCAAGCAGTACATCTACTGAGCCATATCCCCAACCCTCTCCCCCTTTGCAATTTCTTTAATGCAAGTTCTATGGTTTTCATTGTAGAAGCCATTAACTTCCTTTATTGTTTCCTCTTAGATTTTTAAAATAGCTGTTATGAACTTGATTGCTTTCATTATTGGTTTGTAGAATGACAAAATTTGTTATTGATGTATAAGATAACTAATGACTTATTTTTATTAACTTTATATCCTTGAAATTTATTGTATTTGGCACAAATGGGGTGATACTGTTTCTGTTAGGGGTGAATATTGCCCCATTGGTCTTTTCTGGAAACAATTATAATACTCTTAAAGATGTGCCTCGCCAACTTCTAGGTGATTGTAGTTTCTAATCGTCTGCTTTTCTTTAGAATTTGCCACAGGCTATTGTTTAATCACAGATTGTGAAGGTTGTAGATTTTCACCTTACAAACTAGTTAATTAATCTGCACAATTGTAGGAATTTGTGAAGAAAGAACAGAAAGAGAAAATGAACAATTCTCTGGATCAGAAACCAGGGTTTTTATCTACAGCCTAAATAGCAGTATCTTTTGAGCTCTATCCATTAGTTATCTTTCCATTATTATAAGGAAATATCTAAGATAATCAACTTAAGGAAAAAAATCTCACAATTTGGAAGTTTCAGTCAATGCTCTGTTTTGGGCCTATGCCAAAGTGCCACATCTTTGTGGAGAGCATGTCATAGAGCAAATATTCTTATTTGCTAGTGACCAGGAAGTGAAAAAGAGGAAGAACAAGGATTTGATCCTACTCTTTCCTTCAGGAACATACAAACAACCTACGTCCCCCAGGAGGGCCTACCTCTTAAAGTTTCCATTAGCACCCAGAAGTGCAAGCTTAAAATCAAGCCTTTACTATGTGAACCATTCAGGGACTTTCTGGCCCAAGATAGAGTAGTCTACCCCTGGATCAGGAAGGCTTATATCTAGTTTACAATAAAAAATACATTCAGTCCATCACCAAGAAACCCCCCAAAGCTTAACCATTTCTGCAGTTTTCAAAAGTCCCAATCTAAAGTCTCTTCTGAAAAACTTAGTTGTAAACTTTTACAAATAATAAAGTTGTTGCCAGTCCCCTTTTGGGGGTAACTTCTGCCATGGTCCAGTCACAGTGGGTTCATACACTCCAGGGTAGGATTGTGAGGATTATAAATGTTAGGTGGGGGAACAGATGTCAGAAAGAAACACAGGATAATACTGGGAGGGTAACTCAGTGAATACTGAATGCTGAACTACCTCTGCCCTTATTTTTCATGTGTGTTTATACCCCAAGGCAAAAAGGTGGAAGAAGGCAAAGACTGCTTTAACATGATACAAAGAACAACCATAACAGTTACCTGCTCCAATACTTGAGTCATCAAGCCACTAATTCCTGAACAAAGCATTTTTTTGGGACAGTGAACTCACCCTAGACCAAGTACCCTGCAGGCAGCCACTCCCTAAGTCAATCCTCCTATTTCAAAATAAGTAGCCGAAGTTTGCCTGAATTCTCTGAGATTTGGTCAGGATGGAGCAGATCTACCTCTATCGTCCACACCCTAGGTCAGGATATCTTGTTTTGTAGCCATACCTGTTGTCAATAACTTTGAAAGAGCAAAATAAGCTCAAACTCTCTGACCTTCAAACATGATGGAATAAGCTCACATTTTTGAGTTCCCACAATAAGTCACATACTTCCAAGAAACAAGGAACAGGATAAACATTCCCAGTTCAAGGAGATGTAATAAGAACATAGGAAAGGAAGGATTGAGTCAAAGCAAGACTTTTTACCCAGTAAAGAAAACATTAATTTCTATAGCTCTGTATTCAACACTGAGGATACTCAGGAGAGCTTTGGATGGTCTACCTCCTTGATTTAGCAATCCCAAATGGCCAAGTATAGTGGCTTTGGTTGTCATCTAGAGCTACCAACAGAAGACTTCTTGGCATCCTTATTTTCCTTTTGTCTTAATAGATGCTTCAGCTTCACTTTCATGGATTCTTATATCATCCTGTTAGCAGATCATTACAGGGACTCTGACTTGGCCTTACGTTTGCCTTTCTGGGCTTTCCTCTTGATATCTTGGTGGAAGCCTCTAGAACTCTAACTCTTGTACTCTGTTTGGTTGATTCATGATGTGATCATGAATCATGATCATATTGACAATGAAAATAAGATAAACTGTCTCAACCTAATAAATAAAAACAAAACCTGCACGATTCCCCTCCACTTTGGATTAACCATCTTGTCTACCTTGCTTTTGGGGCTGGAGAGATGGCTCAGAGGTTAGGAGCACTTGGTTAACATCATACTTTTCTAAGTAGATATAGTGAGGGAAAATTTACCTGTGGGTGATTGCAAAGATACCAATTAGATGGGGTATAGAAGGTTCTGCTCAAGAAGGATACAATGGTATAGTTTCCAAGTTACCTCTGACTGTTGAATTCTTCCTTGGTGAGGACTCCAGGAGTCTTTAGCTGCCAGTTTCCAGTATCTGCAATAGCTCATCGAGTTCTAGAAGGTTCCTGGTTTTCACTTGTAGTTCTTTTCTCTCATGCATGGGAATTCTTTCTAAGGGGATTCCTCATTTTATGTCTAATGTGCTGGCATATGCACATGATCTAAGTTGTAGATTCACTTTTAGTAGTATGGTTGGCAGTATTTGATATGGAAGTACTCAGAAGTAGGGGAGCCAGGATACTGTGAACAGAGGCACATAGAATTGCTAGAACAACTGGGGCACAGTCATAGTTGATTGGAAAGCAACACTAATGCATGAAGTATGAGCATATACAAACATCTGCCGTATCTGAACCGAGGTCTCAGGAATGTGATGTGGTTATTTGGATATGAAAAAAAGAGACTAAACAGGATTATGGGTTCAGGGATGAGAGGTAAAAGGGGATCATAGCCGGTGCTGGATACAGAACAGCAGCATATGAAGCCCCAGTAGTAGATAAAAGTCAGAACCAAAGACCCAGTGAGATTTAGCCAATTATTTACTTATGAATGCTCAATTGATTCATCATCATCTATTAAAAACGTTACATTTTTCTCTGCATTCCCTTTGCCGTTTTGTCAAATAGTGGCCCACAATAAATGCACACGTTTGTTAGACATGCTATTACCCACATCAGTCTTTAAGTCAGTAATATGCTATCTTGATTTCTATTTAATTTTTTATTTATGCATGTAATTTTAGGTTATTTCTGTAGGAGGGCAGAATTAAGTATTTGCTTCCAGAGTCAGAGATCTGTATCGGGGAATAAATCACAACAGTGCGAGGTAAGGAGGGACCAAATTTATACTTGCTTACTAAACCAACACAGCAAACATTCAGACATGTATGCCCTAGAAACTCTCTACATATAATGTTCAAGAGTAGGATAGGTGGATCTTGAGGTAAATCTATTCCTAGCTTTCTCCAGAACCCCCACACTGATTTCCATAGTGGCTGTACAAGTTTACACATTTTTCCATTTTGACCATCACTATTTGTTGAAGATTCTTTTTCCAGTGTGTATTTGTTGTTGTTGTTTTTTTTTTTTATTCAAACACCAAGTGTTTATAGGTGTGTGTACTGGTCTGGGTCTTCAATTTGATTTCATTGATTGCCAATATCGTGCTGTTTTTATTACTTTAGTTCTACAGTACAGTTTGAGATAGGGGCTGGTAATACTTCCAGCAATTCTTTTATTATTCAGGATTACTTTAGTTATCCTGGGATGTTTTTTGTGCTTCCATATGAAGCTGACAATTGTCCTTCCACGTTCTGTGAAAAATTGTGCTGGAATTTTGATTGGGATGCATTGGATTTGTAGATTGTTTCTGGTAGAATTGCCATTTTTGCTATAATAATCCTACCAATCCATGAACATGGGAGATCTTCACATTTTCTGATATCTTTAATTTCTTTTTTTCAGTGTCTTAAAGTTTTGATTGTAGAAGTCTTTCACTTGCTTGGTTAGAGTTACCCCAAGATTCCTATAGGCTAAGTAATCTTAAAATTATTTATTTTAAATCTCTTAATTTTTCTCTTATTTTTCTAAACTGTTTAGATTGCTCTTAGTCCTTTATATTTCCATATATGTCATACAATCATATTTTCAATTTTTAAACAAATATAAACTAAATCTATCTACTAAGATTTTCTTTGAAATTTTTCTGAATTTGGAGGAATATTTATGATCATTAACAATATTTAACTCACAGTTAGCATGGTTCAAATCTTCATTTATATGGATAATCTTTAATTTATGTTTATAATGATTTAAAACTTGAGTAGTTTTTTTTAACTTCTGTTTCTCACTTTATCATTTAATGTATTTTAGCCTTATGAAATTATATTGGAATATATATATGAGAGAGATACTATATATATAGAAATAACTTTTAATATCTTTTTTCTACTAATTATTTAATGTTTCATTCTCGTGTTCAGTCAGTTTTCCTAATTATTTCCATATCCATTGCCTTTTGTACACTAATTTACTACAACATTTTATATTTTTGATATTATATTGCTAGATTCTTTTCAATGGTGTCAGAATGTTGTTTTGGACAAAAACGTTATTTGTAATTATTGTTCTAAATCTTTTCTAGAGTAGGTGAAGAATTAATTCTATGGTTAATTTATGCCAGTACTGATTTTGACACCTTGAAGTCTCCTCTGTGTGTAATATAATAGTTCATAGTAATATGAACTCTTTTAGCTTTGTGAAATTTGGAAGCCACTCTGCCTTCTTTTTTGTTTTTTCTCCAAGCTTTTGGTAGTTCTTCACATGGATATCCACATTAACATGTAGCTCTGATTTGTAGGAATGGTTTTCAAATCCTTGGTATAGTTACTATGTGTAGCTCTCGCTAATATCCCTTTTTATGTTCTAGCTGCTTTGCAGCCTTCCCTCCCGATACCTGTCTCTTTGATTCAATGAGATCACAGGTCTTTTAAAATTTCTTTCCTTTACCTCAGGAAATGTTTGCTAAGCTAGAATGTTTATGAGGCTGTCATCTTCCTCTCACCCCTTCCTTTGACTACTGCCTAATATGTAAAAATTGTTTAATATATCAAGTCCAGTTTTCTGGCTGTTTAAAGTAGACTAAATCCAATTTCTTCACAGACTGTTTAATCGCTACTTCCTGGTTTTTCCAGTATTACAGTGTAACTTTGTAGTTCCTTCTATTTTAAATCCAACACAAAAAATTATTTATCATTATTATACACTCAAATTGAGCATTGTTTTGAAAGTTTCATTATTGCTTATAATAGAAATAATTAGCTACATTTCAATACCTTAAAGCCTAAAGATTTAAATACATATACTCTTACATTTACTCAAATTAAAATTAATTTTTATTTCTATGAAGAAACCTCAGAGTACTTTAAAACAATTTTCTAATTTTATTCTCATTAAAAAACTTATAAACTAGATTCATTAATTTCTTTCCAAGTTATATAACCTATAAAGCAGACAGGTAAAATTCAACCCTGGATATTCTGAGTCTTACTTATATCAATACTTTTTTCTAGATTTCAAGGTCTGTCTTACTAGAATATGTCGAAATTCATTTGAACTAGGAAACCGTTTTAAGTGGATAAAAGTTTTATTCTGACTTATTATGTTTGTAAGAATGGCAGTGTGGCAGAATGAAAAGAATAAGATTGAAACTATGCATATAGTTTATAAACAAGATTCAATCTAAGTAATGAAACAGTATGAAGCTTTTAAACCACACACAAATCATGGCCATATAGAGTACATGTCTAGTTTAGGAATCAAAAATTACAGAATGTTCATGTTTAGCTAGGCAGCATGTTGTAAATGGGCAGATATAGGACTTAATATGTACTTAATGGTTCAGGTGACCAAAATGCTTAACCAGCCTAGAAAAGCTGCTCTAATTTAACAACTTGTTAGTCAAATCATATTTCTCTTTTAATACATCGGAGACAGTAATGAACAAAATTTGAGAAGAAAATGTTTTTTATAAATTAATCTGTATTTCTTTAAACCTACCTGATATCGAACCCTACTTATATGCCAAATGTAGTGGTGCACACCTTGTCTCCTGGAAGACAAAGGTAGAAAGATTATAGTTCAAGGAGGTCTTGGATACCTAGGATGTCCCTGTTCTAAAAATGAAGGAGGAGGAGAGAAGGAAGAAGAGGAGAGGAAGGAGGAGGAAGAAGAAACCAGAGGACAGATAGGGGAATGGGTTCAAAGGAAAAGATAATTATTAATTTGGAACAAAATAATCACTATCTTATTTGCAAAAACCATTTGACTGTTACCTAAGCAACTGTGTCTATTTAGTGTGTCGATTTCTTGACCTATGACCCTTTGCATAGGAAAAGAATTTTGTCATTCTTTAAAACTATAAAATCAAGATAAAGACCATGTGACTGACCACAGCTTAAATGATAAAACTTGCAATTCAGAATGATTGCAGACCATCTCTGTTGTTTGCAGTAATCCGTCATGGTTATTATATTCAATCTATTCTATGTATAGTGGATTTATTTTCTGACTTTAAATCACTAATCATGGTCTCATGTCCTCAATCTTAGGTTATTTTCCAGTAATCTTCTATTTAACTTAAAGATAAATAATCACACTTATGATACATTTTGGTTGCTTTTCCTCCCCTCAGAGTCGCATTTGGAAACTGCACTGGGTTGGTTGTGGTGGATTTCATACAGAAGACAGTGCTATTAAGTATGGGAACCATTGACCTCTATAGATCAAGTGACCTGTACCAGCGACAGCCCCGGTCTCCTCGAAAAAACAAGCAGTTCATTGCAGGTAGGAGACAAACTAGATGGGTTTTGAACTCCAATTGTTCACTTGTTTTCTTTCAGATTGGCTTCCTTGCATGATGCCATCCAAATGCATGGAAATACTGATTCAACATGTAAATAAACAAACTGGGAAAAAACAGCAATAACCTTTAAACAGGACTGAGCAGTGCTTAACGTTCAGTTTGTTGTTGAAGTTAGGAAGCATCTTAAGTTTCTTAGGTTGGATTTTTAAGAAGTAACAGAAAATAACAACCTATTGATACAAAAATTGGGACTCTTGTTATGAAAAGCTGTTAAAAAATTTTTGGACTTAAACAGTTTAACTTTCTTCTAAAATGTCTCACTTTTTTCTAATACAGTTTAAGGTCATTATCACTTTTCATTTTTTTAAGTAGCTATAATGTGACCATCATCTTTATTTTTACTGATGATGACTAAATTGGACATATGTTTATAAGCATAATAAATACCATTCTCTGATATTTTAAGTGCAGTGAAAGATGGCAATTTTTCATAGCAGGACAAGAAAAGTAGCTTAACTGCAAGAGAAATGAAATATGAGGTTTGATTAAGGCATGATGTCAAACTGTGGCAGCCTGAGTTACCCAGAATTTTACAGGAATTTCAGTATACCCTTATGAGTGGCTTTAACATCCATACATTTTTGTATTTTTATTATCTAGTTAGTTACTTTACCAATAATTAACTGAGTATTGAGACCTTTACTAAAAATGCCCATAAAAAGAGTATTTTATAATATATGGTAGTTGTTGTTTTCCATGTGCAGAAGGGTCCACTTTAACATTAACTGAATTTCCCATTTGAACCAATGGTGTTTGGTTGACATTCTTCTTTGTTAACTTTTCTTTGTAAACTTTATTGCTTGCTGCTTTAGACCCTTTGCAGAGGCACAGCATTTGTCCTGGCTTGCCAGGCTTTGGTTTGGGACCTCAGCTTTCAGTATTATCTTAGTATCCTGGACATTTTAGTTCTGCAGATTCTGCCTCTGTCACCGATAGCTTTTGAAAGACAACCAGAGTAAGAGATATTGCCTCGTGTTTGGAGTAGAGGCAACTGGTTTTGAAAGTTCAGAGTGTTTAAGACAGGAAGCTATAAGGGGCAGGTAATGAGAAGCTGCTGCTCCAAGAATGGAAGTCCCATTGTTCAGAAGAGCTGTAGATCCTCTGCCAGCACGTCAATGATTTGTCTGATATCCTCTTAGGTATAGAAGAGTGAATGTTTTGACTAGGAAAGCGTATGTAGTTCAAACCCGCTGAGTTTCAGCTGTAATGATTACAGATTAGAATTTTGATAGCTTAAATATAGATTAAAAACTGATGAAGTTCTAAACTCAGTGTCTATTTTATTTTATAATATAACTACAGTGAGTGCATACTTTATATTACAGAACAAAAATTAAAGTATCTAAGCTGCCTTTTTAATTGATGAAAGATTAAATATAATAATTTTAACATGAACAAATTATTGTACATAGTCTTACAAATGAAATAATTCCACCATGGTAGACCCATGTAAGAAGAATATGCCACCAGCTTTATAAGATATGTGGTTAAATAAAATGGCTACAGCATTCCCATCATTCATCTATCACCTTTCTAGTTGATTTATTTTTAAAATATCTCCTCTCTAATTTGATTGCCTAATCTTGCTACAATTTCTCCACCTTGGCTGTTCTAGATTCTGGTATGATATCACTTCCTTTCACTTTAGACTATTTTCTCTCTTTCCTCTGCCTGCTGCTGATGCTGATGCTCTGGCATGTTCCAAAGACAACTTTTGCATGCGTGGGCTGTCTAACTTTTATCCTGATTTAACGAAACGGATCCGTACTTCCTATCAGAGTAAGTTCTATAAAGGTTAGGCAAATAACTTTTTATTTTAAGTCATGATGCTTGAGTTAAATCCATTCATGAGTGCTTAGTAATGTGTTTTTTTATAAAAACACATTCAACATGCATGCAATTTTTTGTTATGGAAATGCAATCTGATGTTTTAATTTCTAATTTTCATAATTTTATTTTCGATATTCCTGATCATTATTGTCATGTACCTGCTCTCTCACCCTTTGTTTCAGTGTACATTTCAAATCATGTCCTGTTAGTTCAGTAGTATTGTGTTTTCTCTTAAAGGAGAAAGAGTTGTGGTTTTCTTAGAAATTATAAACCTGACTTACTGTGTCAATGAAAATTCAATGCTTTCATATTTTGTCAGTGCTGTGATTTGACCATTTTGAAACTTTATTCTAACTAGTATGAAAATAATCTTTTATAGTTCTTGGGGATAGCTAAATATTTTTAATTTATGATGTCTTTTGTTAAAATAGAATACCCTCAAACACATTTAAATGGTGATTTTTGATACCAAACCCTGTTAGAGGCATTAACGTCATAACTGAAAGGTGAAAATTAACAATTCCTATGGTAGCAATGACGATGTAAAGATGAGTAAATGAGCAATTCTAAACATTGGTACAGGGAGTGTGAGGGGGTGTGTCACTAAAAATATAAGAATGCTAGTCATCTTGTGATTATAGGTACTGATATGAAAAATGGTTATATCATACTAATATATTTTGTGAAAATCAGGTTGCTTCCCAAAATATACAATATGGCATTATAGTTGTATAAAAATACACATATGCAATAAACACACACACACACTTGACCCTGTATACTCTTGTAACCTGAACAGTTTCAGATACTCTCTTACTAATAAAGCCCATTACAGAAGTTACAACTGTACAGATGTAATGCTCCTGGCAGGAAGCTGGTTGCTGTGAGGCCTCCCAATCTTCCTGAAGTGTCCAGTGTGACTTGCCTTTGCTCATGCTCTTGAACTTTCTACTCCACCAGTCATCTTTTTGGTCATACGCCCACCGTCCCTGCTCAGGTGACTTGTGTCACTTTTGACATCTGTCTTGGCGTCTACTACTCATAAAGCAGGAAGAGATATTACAATATTTTTGACATTCTGAAATTCTGTGAAATTCAATTTCCACAACAAGCTTTTATTGGAGCATAGTTATCCTTCACTGATATGTCTTCAAAGGCTGATTTTACATTTCAGAGGCAGAAATGAGTAATCAAAAAGTCGCATGGCCCACAAGCAGTCTCTTGAGTACATTTTTTGAAGTTTGCTAATCCATACTCTGTACCATTTTCCACACCTATCCTGTACAACCACATAGAGTTTGCAACTTGAATGGTTTCCATTTTAGCCTCCTAAAATATTCGAGAACATGAGATTCAGGTTTTCCCAGTTTCTCTTGGATTTGCTCCCTGGTGTTTTCTATAATAAACATGTGATGCTGTTAAAGTTAAGAAAGTCCAGAGGACAAATGTTGGCTCTGAACTTGTCAGACTTCCATTAGAAAAGTATTAGGAACCTTTGAAAATTGCTGAATATTTTTATATTCCCCCCATAAAAATAAGGTCTAAGCTTATATTCCAAGTCTTCTAAAATGTAATTTCCTTTTTCCTGTGTATAAAAACATGCTCCTTAACCAAACTCTATTTTCCTACCATTGTGATTTACTCATATCCCTCTTTATAAATGCCCTGATTAAGTTTCATTTCCTATAATAAACCATTTGTACTGCTGTCTAAGCCATATTGTACTAATCTCCTTAATTAAGTGCCTATGATATATATGCGTGTACACAATGTCTGTGTTGCTTCAATTCATTTATATAATGATGTATTTTATACTTGTATGTTACATCACAAGATTCTGAAAACCACATTAGTTAAACTTTTGAAATTTAAAATCAACAGATGAAAATTCAAATTTGAAAAAAATTAAATTCTTTATGACCTCTACATCCAGTACAAGCTCTGAGCTTAGAAATGAATGATTATGGAGTGAGAGAGAGCGTGGCAGAAAGCTATCTCATTGCATGAACAGTCAGGGAACTTCTCGTGTTAGATAAATAGGAGAATTAAGACTTGTTAATACTGGATTGATTGGAATTTTGAAATGATTCAGATTTTTTTCTAACCAGAGATGCACATAAACAAAAGAGAAGTAAAACTTGGTCCTTACAATACAGGACCTAAGTAGGAATTCCAGTCTCTACCACTGGTCTCTGTGGCAGCTCGTATAGCTCTCAGACTTGGAATCAGATGTCTCAATGATAAATATTTTCTGTCATGAATGGTGTTGATTTAATGGTTCAAAACTATTTATTAGAAATAAAATGTATAAAAATGTGGCTTAATGGTTCAAAACTATTTATTAGAAATAAAATGTATAAAAATGTGGCTTGAATTTTTAGTTGATATAATCTGATTGTATTTATATAGTCCTATATTACTAAAAGAGAGATAGTAAATGAAGTATTTCTCTTCACCTTTAGAAATGGATGTCTGTGTTGTCCCTATCTGGGAAGGGACAACATGGACAGTTTATCCAGTTCTGATTGGACTAGTCCAGTGGTTCTCAACTGCTAATGCTGTGACTCTTTAATACAGTTCTTCATATTGTGATGATCCCCAACCATACAATTATTTTTGTTGCTACTACCTAACTATAAGTTTTCCACTGTTATAGTTCATAATGTAATTATCTGTGTTTTCTGATGATCTTAGGCAACTATTATGCTAGTCAGTTTAGTTTTAATTGCCATTATAACTCTTTGAAGGAAATATGGGTTAGTTGATACATTCCTCTGTCGATGAGAAAATTAACATTGGAAGAGATGAATTTCATTTTTTCAAATCCTAAAGGACAGTCAGGCAAACTCACCTCAATGAGGCACTAAAAAGATCTTTGTGCTTTCCACCATGTTATCCTGTACCTCCTCTTGCCTCTTAAAGTTTTGGTCACATTGAGAAGCAAATCCATCATTCTATAATCAAAAGCTTTTTCTTTCCTTCATATTACCTATTATCAATAAAATAACATTCGAAATTGAAACAATTTGAATTTATTTTTTTATTTTTTAATTAATTTATTTATTAAAGATTTCTGTCTCTTCCCCACCGCCGCCTCCCCTTTCCCTCCCCCTCCCCCATTTTATTTTTTATATCTTTGAAATTTATAATTATGTAAAATACTCCATAAATGTCTCTTAAATATCTAAAAAAATTATTTTTTATTCTGTCATATCAATTTTGGTCTTGAAATAATGTCATATTCACATGTGAACATTACAATTTTAATTTTGATGAAATATCTTAGTTTTAATCTTTTTTTGGTCCATTTTCCTTAGGGTATGAGATATTGCCTTTTATAAGCCTTTAAATCCATGCCTGCAAATTTCCTGTATCATAAAATAATACAATCTTATAACTTAAATAAAATCCATATATTTAATAAATTACTGTTTGTGGAAAGTAGCATCATGCTTTGGAACAAGCTGTAGACACATATTCAAACTTAGATCAAGTTCTACTTTTTTCAACTTATTGACTAATTATTGTAATCTTAAAGGAGATACTTAAATCATTGAGATTTATTCTCACCTATAAAATAGCATAAAAGTCATCATCTCTACTCCCATTTAAAGAGTTGATCTTGTAAAAGAACTCTATAACTATTAGACATATTAGATACGTTTATCAGACATATCAGATATGTTTTATGATTAACGTGTGATACAATCGAAAAGCAGATGGTTAAGTAACTTCCACCATCATGATCATTGTATGGAAGTCATTGAGTTGAAACTCCATCTGCGTGTTAGTGCCTTGAGCTTTGTTTCTGAGAATGTCAGAAACGTTGCCAGGTTAAAATTGATTGTATGCCATGTAAGTCAAAGAAAGTTTGAAGATACATTTAAGGTAAAGTGTGGCTAGAAACATTTGCTTGTGCATCAACATATAATTATACAAAAAGGGATACTTTGAGTTTCCAGTTTTTCAATGTTCACCAAATGAGATTTTTCTGATTAGGGAATGGCAGGATATCCTCAAATTGTAAGTAAGAGAAAACAAGAAAATGAAACAAGAGGCTAACTATAAAGAAAAGGAGATGGTAAGTGTAAGGGAACTAGTTAAAAAAAAAAGGCAAAAATAGACACCTGAATGCAGAAAGTCCAGAATGGAAGAAAAGTAAATGGAAAAGGGATAAGGAAAGAAGGAGTGTCTCAGACCATAAAAAAAAAAAAAAACTATTAGCATAAATTGTGGTTAACAAAAGATCCACTCATTCAATTTTTTCTTTGTTATTTATTCTTCTTGTATGCAATAATACATCCCAATTACAACCTCCCCTTCCTCCATTCCTCCCAGTCCCCCTCCCTCTCCAGTCCAAAGAGCAGTCAGGGTTCCCTGCCCTATGGAAGTCCAAGGTCCTCCCCCTCCCAGACCTGTGACCTTGAATTTTGACCCTACCATTTGTATGTTTAGAAACACACTCACAATTGTGTCACAGTGGCAATAGTACAGTAACATACTGTTAAAAGTGTGCAGACAAGGAGGAATATTTTAAAGGCTATTCCACCCAGGTTTGTATAAGTGCAATGTGTGACGTGTGTACAATATCAGGATCATCTAGGGATATGTCTCTCAGAACATGCTCTGCCTATAAATGACAAATAACTATAATTGTAGGTTTGTTTCTGTTTAAGCTCTATCGTTGATTTACAACTGTGAATTTGTTTACGCAAAAAGTATTTACTCTTTGATCTTATAGTTTCTCACCTGTGAACATAGGGGTTAAGCCACATTTTCATAATATGACACTACATTTTCAGTTGCAAATTCTATGAGGATTCTTTTTTCTGTTCCTATGCCAGTTTATTTTCTGCTGCTGCGATAAAACACTCCGACAAAGCAACTTAGGAGAGGAAGGGTTTATTTCGGCTTACAGTTCAGGAGATGATGCTGTCCACCATGGCAGGGAAGGTGTGGCCACAGGGAATGCAGCTACCCAGGAGCCAGCCTATAAAACCTCAAGATTCTCCCCCAGGGACACACTTCCTTCTGCAAGGTTCCACCAATAAAGATTCTCTAACCTTCCCAGACAGCACCACCAGCGGGGACCAAGCAGTCAATGCATGGGCCTATTGGAGACATTTTACATTTCAGCCATAAAATTCTGCCCTTGGCCCCCATGTGTTCATGGTCATCTCATGACGCAAATGCATTTAGTACAACTTGGAAAATCCCCAGAGACTTTAATAATTATACCAGTGTTTAAAGGTCTCATCTTAGAAGAGTCTTAGACTCCTCTTAGATTCAAGGTAGTCTCCTAAGTGCAACTCTCTGTAAAATTAATTTCATTCTTCTAATTTAACAATGGCACAAAGCATACATTTCCATTCCAAAATGGAGAAATGAGAACATAGGATAGATTGGCCCAAAGTAAGAGCAAAACCCAGCAAGGACACAAAAGCCCTGTATCTCCATGTGCCGTATCTAGAGCGTTAGTTTCATAGGGCTGAGGTGACTCCACCCCTACATACGTGCTTCTTGCAGTATGATCTCTGTCCAGGGCAACTTGTACTTCTGTATGAGGCCCTCCTTGGCAGGTATCCCTTGGCTCTTGCATATTCAACATCTTTAGGTCTCCATCACTCACTCCATCCTAACTTGGGCTTCATCGTCACACAATGGCCCCTGAAGGCCTTCATGTACTTATGCAACCCTGCCACACATTGCCTAGCCTCAAAGGTTAAAACCATGGGAGACGAATCCATGATCCCCTCAGTCCTGTATCTCTCATGTAGGCCCCCCTAAACCAGTACCACATGGCTAACACTCCCAAGTTCTGCTTCCAGCTAAAATAGAATATAGTCCCTTTGGAACACAGTTACAATATCCTCTGCATGCCAGAGCTAAAAATTAAAAGAAAAAACCTTTGGGCAGTGGTTTCTCAAACTTCCTAATGCTGTAACCTTTAATGTAGGTCATTATGTTGTGGTGACCCTTAACCATAAAATGTTTTCACTGCTTCTTTATAACTTTAGTTTGCTGTAGTTATAAGCCATAATGTAAATATCTGATATACAGGATGTGTGACCCCTGTGAAAATGTTGTTCAACCCCTAAAGAGGTTGCAACCCACAGGTTGAGAACCACTCCTCTAGGGTCTGACCTTCCAGGAGCAGGAAATCCCTTGTACTCTCTCCTGTTGTGAGTTGGAGCCTTTGGTGAATGAGGTCAGAACACGTTTCCTGCTGTCCCCCATGCAGAGCAGGAGACAAATCCCTTTAACTCCTTCCTAGTGCTCTTTAACTCCGCACTCGTTGTTCTTTTTCATTGTAAACATGTGTAAGTGTAATCATTCACAACAAACTGTGCAAACTGAATGTTACATTGCCTTAAAATCTCCTCTACCAGAAGAATCCGTCTATTACTTTTTAATGCAGCCTCTTGCAAATTCTCAGGACATGGGCAGAGTGTGTGCAATTCCGTAATCAAAATCACACAAAAATCCCTTGCCCCATTCCTGATGAGTCCTTGCTTCTCATGAGCTTTGCACTCTGTGTTCCTCTTAGCACTCCTATCTTCCAAGTTCCTACTAGGACAGCCCCAACTTAAGCTCTGCTTACAGCATTCAGCTCTTTTCCAGCTCAAAGTTCCAAAACTTCCATATTCCTCGAAACAAAGGCCTAAAGAACATTACTTTGCTGGGTAATTGCTTACCACAGCAATTGCCCATCTTTTGATACAAATTTGTCTTCATTTCTTTTCTGTTGCTATGGCACCCCGACATGAAAGAGGAAGGGTTTATATTGCCTTACAGTTGTAGAAAGGCTGCAGTCCATCATGGCAAGGCATGGTAGCAGACGCAGGAGGCTATACAGAAGTGAGAAGCAGAAAGAGAACAGGAAAGACAGAGTATAGAATCCCAAAGCCCTTCCACAGTAGCATACTCATGTAGCAAGGATCCACCTCCTAAAGACTCTATAGCCGTCCCAAACAGTGCCATAGTTGAGACTACCATTCGAACACATAGGCCTATGGGAAACACGTTACATTGCCACCACAGTGGCACTTCTGGCATTCGTGACACAAACAGCATAAAGAAGAGGCGACAACGTCACATGTCACTGTTCACAATACCCCGCAAATATTTCTGGGTGTGCAGACGTAGTTATACGTGCCAACCGAACAATTATAAACAAATGAAAATACATGAGCTGATTCATCAAGAACAGGAAGCTATGATGGATATTTTATGAATAAGAATGGAGAACTGCAGATCGTGAGAACCACAAACCATTTATTAATCCATCCTGCCTTACTCTTGTATTTGTCCAGAAAGTGATAAAATGGAAAGTAAGAAATACTAGTAATAAAAGAATGATAGTGCTTGTTGTAACTTGATGACATTAAATAATATACATGTGTGTATATAGTTATATATACATAATACTAAAAAATTTATAAAATTTTTAAATTTGTAATATCTCTTAAAAGATCTTTTTTAAAAATCAATACCTCCTGAAGTAGGAGATCGTATTAAGTCTTTTAAAGCACTTTCTATTTTCCATTATTCTTGGTATATTTGTTAAGGAAGTTGGTCATTTATTAAAGTAGTTAAGTGTAAATAATAAAAAGAATTCTTATTTTTATACAATCTGTGTTTAATTACTCCTTGTATATAATAAGTTGCTGTCATTTATACATTCCTGTATCAGAGGTTTTTCAAAATAATTTGTGTAAGATGGGTATGATAGGGTAGTTTTCACAGGTTAAAGTTTGAAGCAATTACAAAGAATTACCTATAAAGTGTCACCAAATTTATCTCTTTTCTTTCTCTCCCCCCCCCCATTACATTTTCAGGCTTAACAGAGCTGAATGATAGTCCAGTTCCCCTGGAACTTGAGCGCTGCAAGTCTCCCACTTCAGGTAATGGTATTTTTCAAGCTTCTGGTAATTACTATAGTATTTTTTGATACATTTTCATAATTCTTTTAAAATTAGTAGTTAATTCAGTTTCTGGAATTTGTTCATAAGTAGCTTTGTTTCCAAATATACAAAACTTTATCATCTATTGGAGTAGTAAAATTTGTGAGAAATATAAACTATAGGTGCAGAAAAAAATTATAGCATGCTTCTGGGTCACTATTCATGGCATGCTTATTTATTGATAAATTAAAATGAAGTCTAATATGGCATGAAATAAAACATCTTCAAGACAAAGTGTGAGACCACTAAGCGTTCATGTAACACCACAAGGAAAGAGACTCCTAGAGATAAATATTGAAAGCACATAAATAAATTAATAAATATCTCAGCATGGTAGGATTCTGAGTGGTTGTCTATTTTTTAAAAAATCTGATTATATGTTATCTCACAAATTTTTGAAAATTATTCTGAATTTTCTTTTCTTTTTTCTTTTCCTTCCTTCCTTCCTTCCTTCCTTCCTTCCTTCCTTCCTTCCTTCCTTCCTGTCTTTATTTGAGAAAGGGTTTCTCTGTAACTTTGGAGCCTTATCCTGGAACTCGCTCTGTAAACCAGATTGGCCTCGAACTCACAGAGATCCACCTGCCTCTGCCTCCCAGGTGATGGGATTAAATGTGTGTGTCACCACCATCTGGCAATTATGAATTTTCTATAATGATAATATAACAGCAGATAAAGTTTTGTGTATATCTTAGATAGTGGATAGATCCATTCCTACCAAATTTCAAGATCTCCTGGGTAAATTGGGAGTATGGGGACGTTGGGGGAGGGTTGAAGGGGGAAGGAGAGCAGTGATTAAAGTAGAGCTCAATAAAAATCAATTTAAAAAACCAAAGAAATTTTAAAAGAAATATAAAAATAATCAAAAGAAGAGACTGAGGTGTAGATAAATGGTAGAGTACTTACCTAGCAGGTACAAGGCCCTAGATTTGGGCCCAAGCACTATAAAAAACTTTTTTTTCTCAGAATAGCAAAAGATATCACTACTTTTTATATACATTATTTATTGTATATGGAAATGTTAGAATTTTAATAATGCTTTTTAAATCGTGTATTTGGATTTTAAATTTTTTTACATTTCTTCAAATTGTATCCTTTTCAAGTTGCTAATTCTTTTTCCTTGCTCTGCGTCCTATGTGAAGTTTTCTTTTAATAATATCTTTTCATATTCTTATTTTATTGCTTTATATGTGTACCACATATGTACAGAAGCTTGCAGAAGCCAGACAAGGGAATCAGATCTGATACTGCAAATATCAAGAAGTAGTTTGAGCAGTCATGTATATGCCGGGAGCAAAACTTCTTCCTATGCAAGAGCAGTGCTCTTAGCCACAGAGTTATCTCTCCAGCCCCATATTGATTTTATTTTGATTTTCCTAATACACCCTTCTTTTCCTATCCTCATTGACACCATTGTAATTTAAGAAATCATTGCCTCATACCTAGAGTCACATAAAAATGTTCTGGCAAATGATTTTGCATTTTAAACTTCCCTACAGTTTATTCTCCATATCACATTGCAGAATTAACTTCCTTAAAATATTACTTTGGTCATATTTTCTTATAACTAACAATCTTTCATATAGTTCAATGTCTTATAACAGATTGTTGTACCAACCAAACTTGAAATTCCCTTCCTTAATTTGAATTTGAATAATAAACATTGACTCCTTCTGCTTTGTACATTTCTATTTTACTGAAAAGCTAAATATGATTTTTAAATTTTTATTTATTTTTCTAGACAGTTTATGTTTGAAAACAAAAAAGACATCCATTTTAGTCCTCTTTTATGTAGATTATTATAATCATGCTTGCATCAACTTTCAGTATAGTTTGTGTTCCATATCACTAAATTGACCATTCCTTTAGTTTTATAGTTGTATAAAATTTAATTGGATGTATATATCACAATTTATCTAATCAGTTCAACTATCAAATACATTGAGCTTGTTACCTATCTTCTGCTACTACAGACTGATGCAGAGAGAAACCTAACCAAATTTTAAATTTGTGTAAATGTATCTAAGAGATAAATTTGTAAAATTGGGGTCTGGTGGTCAAAGATTATATGAAATGAATGAAATTTATGCCCTGGCAGTGCTGAAGCATACATGGGCAGCCCATATATGGCAGTTCTGTTGGACTTGTCCATATTGGGTTTCATGGTCTAAGTTGATGAGGACAACTGAACAGGTGTCTTCCTCAAGAGGGCACCAGAACTCATTACATGTGGTTGCTTGGAATTTAGCTCAGGACCTTTGGAAGAACAAGCAGCGCTCTTAACCGCTGAGCCATCCGTGTTTAATTTTTGTAGATATTCCCATGTTTCTGTCCTCAAGTCCTAAATAACATTCAAATAATGGTTGTGCTTTTCACTTATAACTAATGATTAATAGATTAAAGGGATATGTATATGTTACAATTTACTGTAACATGAAGGGGGCCTGCTTGTTGGGGTTTTCTGTCCCACCTGGTTCCCCACAGCCAGCAAGCCCCAAAGAAAATCACACAGAGATCTCTATAAGTTATAAAACTGATTGGCCCATTTGCTCTAGCCTCTTATTAGCTCTTGTAGCTTATATTAACCCATTGTTCTTATCTATGCTAGCTATGTGGCTCGGTACCTTTTTCAGCTGGGCAGATTACATGCTGCTTCTTCAGTAGTCTGGGCAGGAGTGGGAGGAATCAACTTCCTCCTTCCCAGAATTCTCCTGTTCTCATTGCATCATTTCTACTTCCTGTCTGGCTTTCCTGCCTATATTTCCTGCCTGGTCAATCAGCGTTTATTTAAAACATGATTGACAGAATACAGACAATTCTCCCACATCAATTTACAGTTTATGTGCTATAAGTTATATTCAAAACCTTTTTACATATATTTAAAAACAATTTTTTGTACACTGTGCAATAAGGTATCCATATTGTAGAACTTTGTCATGTATTGATACTGATTTTTTAATACAAAATCCAAATAGTTTCTCAATTTAGCTTTTAATTTTGTTCATTGTATTTCTTCTTTTGAACATTTTTATATAAAAATGATCAATATTTTATAGTTTACCTTTTTATTTTCTCTTTCTATTTATCTGTCTGTGTATATGTGTGTGTGAGAGAGAGAGAAGAGAGTTTTGTGGGTACATTGTAGCATGATTTTTAATTGGTCTTAATAATAAAAGCTCAGAGTCAACTATCTGGGTAAAAGCTGAAGGATCAGAGAAGCAGAACAGCCAGCCACTAGAGTTCTTACATCTTCCAATGCTCAGATCAAAGGGGCGATCCTGCCCTCAACTGCATCCTCAGAATGAATGCTTCTGTACTGCCTCAGACTGTTGCCTCAGATTGCACTGAGCTCCTGTCTCCTCCCTCCTTATATTCCTTTCCCTACCCAACCATATCATTCCTGTCTCCACCTCCCTAGTGCTAGGATTAAAGGCATGGGATCCCAAGTGCAATTATCACCTTTGTGTGAGCTCTGTTTCTCTTTTATACAGATTCAATCTTTTGTGGCCCAGGGTGGCCTTGATCATTCTGCTTCTGTCTCCCAAATCCTGGGATTAAAGGTGTGTGCCCCCTGATCTCTAGTGGTTTAGCTCTGCACTCTGATCTTCAGGCAAGCTTTATTTGTTAAAACACAAAATATCACCATGGTGTTAATGCATATTTGTGTACTTGCATGTTGAGGCCAGGGGGTTAGCCTCAGTGGTCTTTTCTTAGGAGCTGTGTACATTGCTCTGTGAGGCAGAGTATCTCACTGGGACCTAGGGCTCACCAATTAGCATAGACTAGCTAGCCATAGAGTAGGCCCCAGATGCCTGCTCATCTCTGCTTCTAGGATTATCAAGACAAGCCATGACATCCAGCTTTTGATATGCATTCTGGGGACCCAGGATTCTGGTCCCCATGCTAGTGGAGCAATCACTTTACAGACTGAGCCATCTCCATGCCCTTTCTCCTTTCTTCTGCACAAGGGTTAAGTAATTGTTGCGATTACTTATTCTTTGAAGTTTAAGTAACATTTCTCTTTTATAACAATTGCTTCATGTATTCTTTATTTTGCATAATTATCCTTTCTCTTTAAAGAAATTTCTCTCCATTATGGACATTTTTGATTAGCCTTAAATAATGTTTTATTTTGTTTCTTTTTAACTTTTAATTTCTGCTTTTATCTTTATTAATTACCTGTATTTTCCTTTTCCTTTATTTTTACTTTTCACCTTTTTAGGTATATACTTAAGTCTTCTGTTTTCATTATTTATTAAACATTCCTATAAGTATTCAGTGCTAAATTTCCCTTTGAATTCCACACTAAATATATCACACTTATTTTATAATAGTTATTTTATTAAAATTCATTTTGTGAAATATTCTAGTTCTTTTTCCTTTTATTGAAAATAGTTTTTTTATACAATATATCCTGAATATAGTTTCCCTTCACTCCACCTCTCAAGTTTCTACCCACCTCTCCTCCCATCTGGACCCTTTCTGTCTCTTGTTAGAAAGCAAACAGACGTCTAAGGGAGTGTAATGCAATACATTTTAATATAATACATTATAAAAGAAAAAACAAGCACAAACCATTTGAAATAGGCCAAAACAGAAGAAAATGGTACAAGAAACAGATATAGATGCAGAGACCCACTTGTACACACACTCAGGAATCCCATAAAAACACCAAACTGAAAGTCATAATATATACACAAAAGACCTATTGGGTAAAAATAATAAATAACATTTTAAAATGAAAAATATAAAATGTTTGCCAGGCAGAAGTGGCACATGCATTTAATCCCAGCACTTAGGAGGGAGAGGCAGCGAGATCTCTGAGTTCGATACCAGCCTGGTCTACCCAGCGAGTTCCAGGACAGGCTCCAAAGCTACACAGAGAAACCCTGTCTTGAAAAAATAAATTAGAGAAAGGAAAATACCAGGAGAGATATAAAACAAAGACCCTCTAAAGATGCTGTTCAGTTTATTTTCTGTTTGCCATGTACTCCTGACCATGTAGCCTAACCTTAAGAGTAGTTTTCCCAGTGAGACTCCCTGCAAGAAAATTAAATTTTCATTTGCAAATGGTTATCACTTGGAGATAGTGTCTGGGTTTGTGTCCAGAAGCAGTGGGACCCCATCTTCTGCCAACCTGTGTAAGCCCTGTACATGCTGCCTCAGTCTCTGAGTTCACATTGACACAGTCCTAATGTGCTTAGATGACCTTGTTTTCCTGGTGTCCTCCAGCCCCTCTGGCTCTTAACACTCTTCCTGCCTCTTCTTCCACAGGGTTCTCTAAGCCCTGGAGTAGGGATTTGATAGAGACATCATGTTTTAAGCCAAGTATTCCATTGTTTTCTCCATCTATTGCAATTGAGTGCTTTACTAGGTATAAGTCTGGACTATCATCTGTTGTCTCTTAGAGTAGTTTGTAGAACATCTGTCCAGAGCCTTCTACATTTTAGAGTCTCATTTGGGAAGTCGGGTGTTATTTGAGTACAACTGTCTTCATATGTGACTTTTCCTTTTCCTTTGCAGCTTGTAATATTCTTTCTTTGTCTTGTATGTTTAGTGTTTTGATTGTGGCTGGGGAATTTCTCTTCTGGTATTCTGTAAGCTTATACCTTGATAAGCATCTCCTTCTTTAGATTAGGGAAATTTTCTTCTATGATCTTGTTAAAAATATTTCCTGTGCCTTTGACCTGGGTTTCTTCTCCTTCCTCTTTACTTAACATTTTCTTTGATTGGGCTATCCATCTCTTCTATCATGTCTTCCATATCTGAAATTCTCTCTTCAATCTCTTGTATTCTGTTGGTGAGGCTTGTCTCTAAGGTTCCTGTTCACATTCCTAAATCTTTCATTTCCAGATCTCCCTCACTTTGTTTTTCTTTATTGAGTGTCTCTCTCTTTCTCTCTCTCTCTCTCTCTCCCTCTCCCTCTCCCTCTCCCTCTCCCCCCCCCTTTCAGGCAGGTCTTGAACTGTTTTATTAATTTCCTCCCACAGTTTGTGTTTTCTTAGATTTGTTTAATTGATTTATTCATTTCCTCTTTAAGGACATCTATCATACTTACAAAGGCTGTTTTAAGGTCTTTGTCGTGTCTTCAGGTATGCTCTAATACTCAGGGCCTGCTGTGCTGGGTTTGTTGTGCTTTAGTAGAAACATGTTGTCCTGGCTATTACTGATTGTGTTTTTACACTGGCATATAAGCATCTGAGTTTGGGGAAATTGTAATTCTGGGTGCTGATATCTGGTTTTGTCTTTGTGGGGTAGGTGTTTTGTTCCTTAGTTTCTGTTGCCCTCTCTGGTTCTTAGGAGAGTGTTATATTTGTGTGTAGCCTGGTAGAAAATTCTTCCAGGATCCTGCTAGGTGTAGTCACTGAGGGTTCTAGGTAAAAGCTATTTCTAGGTATTGGGATCCTACACTTAGGAATGGGGTTGAGCTAGGAGAGGAACTGAGGGAGTCCAAAGAAGGGAAGAGAGCAGGGTTTTCCACCTGGATCTGCTTAGTCCCCTAGAAATGGGCACAGAAATTGGAGAGAGACGCCACAGCGGGTGATCTGCTACAGAGCTGGGGATGAGTTTGGAGAGTTGGGTTTGGAAGAACAGAGAGAGAGGTGAATGATCTGCTACCTACCTTCTTAGCCAGCAGGAGGGGCCTGTGGGTTCTCAGGGGATACCTGCTGGGGTTGGAGGCTAGGATAAAGCAATGAGTCTGGGGACAGAAGTTGAAGGGAAGAGCTGTGTGATTTACCAGAGATGGGGGCAGAGAAGAGGGGGAGCTCTCCTAAAGGGCTGAGGATGAGACTTGGGCATTGGACTTGGAAGAGAAGAGAAGGAGGTAAAAATCTTAGGTTAACCTACCTGCTTCCCTGAATGGAGTGGGAATTTTTCCTTTTCCTTTTTCTTTTGTTTTTGACCCAAGTTACTCTAAGTGAATTCATAGCATTCAGTAGTAGTAGTGTTACTATATTTCTTGTGTTGCCATTTATATTCTGCTTACTTGACCTGCCAAGAACTGAAAATCAGTAAATTAAAATATTGTATAGCAATATATTTGTTGCTTTTCCTTCTATCTGCTATGTTTTTATTGCTCAGGGTATTTTTTACTTATTATATCATTTTTATATGTTGATATTTGTAAAGCATATCTATCCATTTAAAGTATAACTTTTACCAGTCAGTATTTTTTTTACTTTACATGTTATGTTTTTTCCACAAGTTTTACCTATATTATCAATACCATAACTCAAGCTTTTCTAATTTTAATTTGAGAATAACTTAACCCTAACTCTTTGGTTAAACATTTTTAGATTATAGTACATAAGCTTCAGTGTTTACACATCTTAAAATATCAGCCAGACTTATTTAACAAGTAAATATAAACATGTAAAACTCCCAATTGAAAACATAATGTGTATAACTCTATTTCTGATCTCAACAGCCCTACTGTTCTCCTAGCTCCGTGTATTATCACTTGTATGTGTTTACTACCATAAAGCAAAATTGTGAGGTTTCGTTATAAATAAAATCTTATGCTGTTTACTTTTCTTGTTTATCTCTCCTCTCTTCCCTCCTTCCCTCTGTGTGTGTATCCTATCCATCTCTGTTACAACATGATAGTTTTGCTATGTAATAGCTCATTATATGACTATGCCTCAATGTAGCATAATGTTTGGTGGTTTGGGGCTTTTATAAATGAGCTGATATGACTATATTCTACATTTTTAATGAAATATCTACTAATTTCTGTTGCATATGTATCTAGAAGTAGAACTGGGGGAATGTCAATTATGCAAATGTGCAGATTTAGTAAAAGAGTTTTTTAAAGTAGTGATACCAATTTATTTCCACTTAAAGTTCTCAAAAGGTCCATTCTTTCATATACTTCCTGATATTCAACTTTATGGCAATTAATTTTAAAATTATTGTTGTTTTGAAGTGCATGTAGTCTTTTCTCACTGTAGGGTTAAATTAGATTGCACATCTCTAATGTCTGATGACTTTGACGAGTTCTAAATGTACTTACTATTAATCTTCCTTTTTAGGATATTTAATTCTTTTCCTCATTGCGATTAGGTCACTAACTTTTTCGTATTAATTTATTATTGATTGCATGTATGTGAGGGGGTGCTGGACTGAAGTCTTTTGCTGCATGCATATAGTATAGAATATCTTGTTCTTCTCTGTAGCTTTCTCTTTACTTTCTTTTTTTATTGGTTTCTGTTGAACTCTGCATTTTTCTCTGCTCCCCTCCATGATTCTCCCTTCCCCTCCAACTCTCCCCCAAGTTTCCCATGCTCCCAATTTACTCAGGAAATCTTGTCTTTTTCTACTTCCCATGTAGATTAGATCTATGTATGTCTCTTTTAGGGTCCTCATTGTTGTCTAAGTTCTCTAGGATTGTGATTTGTGGGCTGTTTTTTTTTTTTTTTTTTTTTTTATGTTTAAAAAACACAAGAGTGAGTATGTGCTAATTATCTTTTTATGTCTGGGTTACCTCACTCAAAATGATGTTTTCTAGCTCCATCCATTTGCCTGCGAAATTCAAGATATTATTTTTTTCGGTTGTGTAGTACTCTATTGTGTAAATGTACCACATTTTCCTTATCCATTCTTTGGTCCAGGGTCATTTAGGTTGTTTCCAGGTTCTGGCTATGACAAACAATGCTGCTATGAACATAGTTGAGCACATGTCCTTGTGGCACGATTGAAAGTCAGTGCTAGTTCTAATGTAGTTCAATTTGACAATGCTTTATTTTATTTGAGTACTTTATGAGGTTTTGTTTAAAGAAAATCTTTGCCCATTCCATGATCATGAAATAACTTTTGACACTATCATCTAGAATTTTATTGTTTTATATTTCATATTAACTTTCATTTGGAATTTGTTCTGTATCTAATATGAGGAAAGAGCTGTTTAGCTATCCAATGGATAAGTGAGATTTGTTTGGAAACTGCCCTTTCCTTCACTACAGGAAAGTGGAGATTTGGCTGTGATTCAGTGGACTTTACCTGTGTTCATGTGTGTGCATGTGTGTATAGGTTATATCTTCCATCCTAAATATAATTTATACCACTTTTTCAGACCACACTGTTTTAATTAATATTGCTTCATAAATATTGTTGACAGTGTAGTTTTTCTAAATTTTTTGGCCTTTTTCAAGATTATTTTATATATTCTAGTTTTTGTAACTTTTAGAAATAATTTATTACAGCATAAACATGTTTACATCGTTATTACAATTTCACTAGTTATAGATCAATCAGGTATAATTCACATGCTTAAAAATATTGAATTTCCCCTTTGTGCGTGGGTTCTTTATCTCAGTAGTGATTTTTAATTTTTGCTGTATAAGTATTGTTCATCTTTAATTAGATTTCTTTTGTATTTGATATTTCAATTATTATAAATGTCATTTAATTTTCTAGGTATTTTTGTATAAAGTACAAAAACAACAATTAATATTTACAAATTGCACTTGTTTCCAGCAACTTGTTAAATTTACAAATTCTAATTTTATAAATTCTTTCGGATTATCTGCATATTTAATTATATTCCCAGTGTTAATGGCATTTCTATTTCTAAAAAAAACAAAGTCTTCTAAAAAATGTTGTTTAAGTCCTCCCTATAGCTATGATGCATAATAGATGTGATGTTAGTAGCTTCTTTGTTTCTGATCTCAGGGATAAGGGCTTAAAATGTTTATAATTATGAGAAAATTGCTGAAAGGTTTAGGGTGTGAGCATCCTACCTGTATCCCTCTTCCTATGTGTTTATTGTTTTATGAGAGATAGGACACCTCTGGAAACTCCGCTGCACTGCTGTTCTTAGGGTAACCTAGAGGGGCTTGTATGCAATCAAGTAGATTACTTCAAACCAGGACAATTTTGACTACCTCCATATTTGTTTATTGTAGGTAAAATTATCTATTATGAATTAATTTATCACTTTAGTACTAATAATGACAATTGAGTGCATCTTCCTAAATGGGATAGATACAGTATTTTCTCTATGAAAAAAATTTTAGATTTTTTTTTCAGTAGTATTCCCCACAAACAATATCATTGGAGAGTCTTAGACCACCACCCCTCGTTAAATCCTCTAAAACTGGTGAAAATATTCAATGTTAGTCGATTGGAATAAGATAAACTAGAACTAAGGAAAATAGTATTTATATAGTTTTTCTTTTTTCTCAAAATCTCTTAGCCCTTAATAAGCTACAAATAACAGAGATAAAGGATCAGACTGTGAAGTATTTCCTTGAGGTAGCAAAAGAGAATAGGATGGAGACTGGGAGTTATAGAATCGCAAGTCAACTGGAATCTCATATTCTCATTATTTAAGATAATATAAGGTTTTAATATTACTAGTTCATTTACTAAACAATTTAATGACTATTTTCAGTTTCCATGGATAGACATTAGGCTATCCACTGAAGAAAAGATAAGAACAGAAAGTAAACATACTTCATCACAAGTAGAACTAGAGTCCATGTATTATTTTAATAATGTTAAATTTTAATGCTTTTTTAAAGCTATGAAATGCTTTTCACTCAGCAGATGATGTTGTGTAATGTTTCCTGTATAAGTTCATCTCCCAAGAGAGTTGGGTAGGTCCTAGTATTCAATTCTACCCCCTACCCCACTTTTGGGACACAGAGTTGGAAGCTCATTAACCCTTTAATTTTAGGGTTGTATCTTCTCTTGACTATGGACCCTTTTTCAAATCCTGTGCCCAGGAGAGCATCCTCTTCTATCCCCATCAGGTCCCAAGACTCCTTCTATTTCTATTATTATCATCAAACTTATAATTTCTATTTTCCATAGTTTACAAAAAACTTAATATGTAACCAAGTCCACTGAAAACTAGGTTGACAGATATTTATCTTATTAAACTTTATTAAATTATCATAATAGGGGTGTCATAAAATAGTCAAAAAAATGGATGGGCCAACTCAGTCTTTTCTCGGGTTTGGACTTGATCTAGATTCAGTAGCCCAGTTTTAGTACTACATGCACACACACAGTCCAGCCCAGGAGAGCACACAGACCTCCCGTGTAGTCGTTAGGAAACTGACCTTTAAGATATATCTTAGTTCACTAGAGCTGAGAAATCATATGCCAATAGTCTTGTATTCCCTTCCCTTAGGACTTGCCACCAGAACTCCTGAGGCAGCACCAGGCTTTTATAGGAATGAAATGCCAGCTGGGAGACAGAGGAATCAAGTACACCACTTGCCAGGTGAAGGTGAAAATCTTTTCTGTGAATAAATAAAAGACTTGTTTCTTCCCAGTTTCCTTCCCAGTTTAAGACTTGCTTTTCATTTGTTGTGCTGAAAACACAGGTCAAAACATGGCAAATAAAAACATGTTGCTAGAAGCATTTATTCAAACCAGAGACGTTTATGTCACAGTATAAAAGTAGGGATTCCTAAGGCTTTTGTCTTGATCTTGAAATGTTCCACAGAATTTTTTTTAAACAAAATACGGCTGAATAACCTCATGAAACCTGTAAGAAAGTAGAACAGGACAACCAGGAAATTCAGAGGAAATTTAAATGTCCCCCCAACAAGTGAGATTTTATTATAGAATCACCATGAGCCTTTCTAAGCCAATGAATTGATTTCTGTACCCAGTACAACTACTGGTGATCCCAACAACTCTATCAAAGTGTTGCTACTTTGGAACATTTTCTTGAAGAATTGTCCTTCACAGGTTTGATCAACCCAATCCTTTGCAGGGGCCTCAAAACCCAAAACTGCTCCCTGATACCCAAACCAACTTAACAGTCTGTCTACCCTTCTTAAGTTAGTCATTAAAAAGTGGATATGGCCAGATTTGTAACTTTAAAGAGTTATTCATCTTATGGATCTCAAGTAGCCAGGGAAGACAAAAGCACTTGTTAAAGCTTTATAGACAGTAGCTTCTATATAATCTTCTGGTAAGCAAGTTAAAGCTCAGAGTATTTCAATGGAAAGAAGTAAAATTTCAATTATTTATATTTGGTTTGAAAACCAAAGCTATCTCCCCACCACCATCATTCATTCATTAAATGAGAAAAAAATGACATTTACAAAATAATCACTATTAAAATTATATGGCTGAGCTACGAGGAAGAAGTAACTGAGTTATGAAGAGACTATTTAGCAAAAACATTAAAAAAGAACTTGATAAATATACCTTTCTTGAAATAGCAGAAGAAAATAGTTCACTACTTAAGTTCTGGGAAAAGACTATTTTGAAAATTACTTTATTGTTGTAGTTCATATAATTAATGTAATAAACTAGTTTGTTAAAAACTGTAATTTTTCTTTTATAGTACTTGAGCACAAATAAGGTACTTTTGTCCTGATTGTTTGATTTGATTTTTACAGCAACCCTATAAGGTTGCTGAGAAGAAACGTTCTTTAACTCACTCCAGGATGCCTTGTGAGCAACAACTTGGCGCAAGCCTAGATCGACAAGCCTCACAGGCTTCTGAGTACTTGATCTAGATTAAATGGTAACAAATCATTTGGCCTCCTATTGTAAAAGGTTTAAAAAACAGATTGAAAACTGAGGTATTTCTGGGAATTTATAATTTGAAATATATATTAAATTAATCAGAAATGAAGTTTAATACTCAGTGAAGAAGTATATGAAATTAAGTCATTCATTAACTAATATTATCTAAATAGAAATATAAAGTATAAGATCGATGGCAATACATATTTTTGTGCTAAGGCAAATTCTCATGACAGTAACTCTCTTCCCACTGTATCTTAGCCTCTCTAAAGGGTAGGAGGGCAGTTATGGCAATACAGTTGAAGAAAGCAGGTCTTTCATGGCATGGTGACCCGAAATGCTTCTTTTTAACTTTTCCCATATACATATCTGGTGTGTCGGTCCTCTCAGTTTGTGGATTAGGACAAGGGAAATTCAATTGTCATACTGAACCAGTCAATTAATCAATAAATATGTAAGTACACAGATAAACATCATAAACATTTTCATCAAGTCAACTTTTATTTTAAATTAATGTGAGGTCTCTGTTTCCTAGAAGATGTCTAGACCCTTTAGGTAGTGCTTTCTATGTCAAGAAGACTGTGTATGATGCTCAGTTTAAAGGGTATGACTTTGAAATCAGAAAAATGTAACCTTATCCAGGCACTTTCTATCACTGCATTACTTAATATCTTAGCTTTAAATGTTTATCCGTGTTAGAATGTAGGTTTGCCACAGTATATATCAGGCTTCTATACAAATATCTATGGTCTAAGGAGAGTAAGTTAGTTGCTCTTGATCATTCTAGGCTTGCAAATGCTCATTATGGCTTAGCTATAACAAGTTCAAAATCTTTCACTAGAAATCAAAAAATAAATCTAGTTCAAGAAACATCTGAGCAGCAGGCCTGAATTGGAAACTTCTAATCTCTCTCTTTATAGTATATATTATCTTTAAAGCCATGGTAGCCATTAACACTTTGATTTAGAGTTTAACCTGTTTATACATTGTTGATTCAGCTAGTGAAAGGAAGATGTGGCTGAGATTTATTTGAAGTCATTACATATGATGAACCACACTGCACCATCCACTGACTTTAAACTGAATGAAGAATTAGAAAAAGGATATTATATGTGGTCAAAAGTCATGCTATTATAAACACACACAACGACAACTAAACAAAACTATACTTTAATGTCTAAAATTCTGTTTATATTTAAGGGCTGAGTACATTAACTCATTCTGGCATAAATTATGATAAGCTCAAATTGATTGCTTTGCCTTGTCACTAAACTTAAACCTAAATTTAGGAAGCATGAATAATAATAGCTTTACAAAAGTTTATAATCTGCTGACATGACCTTTAAACCTCAATTTATAAATGTATTTTGTTATAGGCAAGTCCTTTTACTTATTTATTGTTCTCGCATAATGATTCTACTTAAAAAAAACTTTAGGTAAATCAGCCAGAACATAGCCCAGTTGACAGAATGCTTGCATGGCATGCATGAAGCCCCGAGCCCAATCCCCAGCACAGCGCAGACTAGGTGTGGTGGTGCAGTACCTGCCATGACAGCACTCAGGAAGCACAACAGGAGGGATCCCAAAAGTAAGCTCATCCTCAGCTATGGAGGCCAGCAGGACTATATGAGAAGCTATCTCAAATGAAATAAAAATGGAACCCAAGTCAATAGATAGGGTTTAGTAAGTGTGGACTGAGTAAATTGTGGGGATGCTTTCCTTGGCATTTTATTTCTCTTATGTCAGGTGTATTGAGGTATAATCAACATAGAATAAAATTTAACTGTGTAGTGTGTAATTCTTTGAGTTTTCTTGCCTTTGTTTTTATTTTTAAAAAATATGCCACAGCACAATAAGAATAGCAATAAATTCCTGATAATTTGCTCAGAGCCAAATAGGGCTAGGGTCATAAGAAATCAAACAGAGCTGGTGCTATAGCACAGAAGTAACAGGTTGAACTCTTACCTAGCGTGCATGAGGCCAGGTTTAATTCCTGGGAGAGAGGGAGGAATAGGAGATCAAACTGTTAGTTGAAACAATATTTCCTGACCCACCTAAATTAGCTATCATATTTTTCTGTGTGATTTTCTATAAACCAGTTGAGCAGTTCTTCCAAAATGAATTTGTTCTGTGTGAGGTTGCGCAATAAGAACAATGTGACCTAGTACATTTAATAGAGAATAAGTCATCATGGGCCAAGTGTGTGATGTTACTCTTAAAAAGACATTGGTGCCTTAGAACATACTAGCCTGTTATACCTGACAAAAAGAAGAAAAAACAAAATCATATACTTCTAAATACTCACAACAGAAATACAATGCCCTCATTATTAATGAAACATTGTGAGATGAAAATTTTAATCAAGAAAGAGCTGTAGCTAACTTGGGAGACAGCCTCCCAGTCAACAGCAGGGTATTTAAGAAAACCCACAAAGGCGGCAAGGGTTTCTTAGGAAAAATTTTTCCTCTTTCTTTGGGCTAGACTTTTTGATCTGAGGGGAAAAATAAGGAAACACAGATGCTTTCTGGTGGTAAATTTGCCTTTACATTTTGTGAAACTTTCTCTCTGAAAAATCTCTCTTGCTCTTTTCTCATTACTCTCCTCGGCAGCTTCTTCTACACCACCACCTCTCTCGCCGCTGCCGCTCCTTCCTTCATCTCTGCTCCTCCTCTCACTGCACCGTGGCTGCTGCTCTTCCTCTCACAACCAAACTCTGAACAATTATAAGTTACATTTTCAGGGCCCAACCCAATGTCGTAACACATAAGTCAAGTAGTTTCCCTTAGGCTAGGGAGGTTGTAGAACTGGCCAGGGAGTAATGTTTAGCCATGCATGTAGCTCAAATAGTTAGGGTTCCCAGACAGAAAAATGACGTTGGAATTCAAGACTTAACAATTAATTAGCTGGACCCTGAGTTTGGGGGGTATGTGCAGAAAGGTCCATGCTTGCAGGGAGTTGTGTCTAAAATTGCTTCAAGTCCTGACATTGAATCAGCAAAAATACCTGTGAAAATGACCTCGTGTATTTGTCCCTACGAGCAACCAGATATTCATCTCCAGGGGCAACCAGCATGCTCTGAATTTGTTCTGAGGTCTAAAATTAACTATCTGTACAAAAGACTGTCTTTGTGACTGAGATTCCTATGTCAGTCTGAGTAATGTAAAATATCCTAATATTTCTATTCATCAAAATTTTACAGTTAAGCAGAAATCATCTTCCTGACCATCCTCAGCTATATGTGCACCCCTTAGATGGAATATTTTCATGAGAAAAACACACAGCAGTGGGAAAACACCCAAAGTTGTTCTTAGGGAAGAAATGAAGTGGCTCATGAAATTACAGATGGAGGCAACCAGTTTTCAGAGACAGTGGTCTTGTAAGCCTTGCTAAACAGGATTATCTCCATCAGATAATTATTTGTCTGGTGGGTCAATACCTGAATTATCAATTGCCATATGCTGTATATTCCCACACCTCCTGCAAAGAGCCAAAAATATTAACTTGAAAAAGATCTAATTATAATCAATTTTAAGATCTAGTGAAGTTGAAGTTGACATCTACACACACACACACACACACACACACACACACAGTCCTCTTCTGTGCTAGTCTACCAGGTAGTAAGAAGATTCAACTCCATTTTCTATCTTTAACTAATGTTATGAAATAAAAATCGAATGTATATTTTAGATTAATCAGCAATAAAAAGGGAAAAATTTAAAGAGCTTCGTGAATTTAGTCCATATTTCATAAGTTACCTTTTATTCTAACCGAATCTACTCTGCTTTGCCATTTACCAGCTGTCTCAGTTTACCCCTCTTGAGTAAATGACTCCTGCTCTCATATGACAGATCTGAAAATGCTTGGGAAAGACTCGCTGCCACTTTAGCACTGTGAATAGCACTCTAAATATACTTCTTAATATTGTTGGCCTCTTATTCTCTGACACTTAGATGTGTTCACCTACTCTGCTCAGCCTTCATTAGCGCAATCTGAGATACAACCCCAGACAGGGGAATAGTAGTTTATTCACAGAAAAGCTGAAGAATTTTGAAGGCATAAGAGGCCTGTTATTAGCATCACTATTAGGGAAGTTCTTCATCAATCCCTCATCCAGGCACTCTTCCCCTCCCCAAGTAGCACAATTGAGGACAAGATTTGTGAGAATAGTCCTAGTTTTCTGGGGAAGTAGTCTACAGAGGGCCAGGAAGGTGGGTGGTAAGCTGGATACAAACTGAGATTTCCAAACACTAGAGAAGATCTGAAAGCCAAAGTTAAATTCTAGAATATTAGCGATGAGGGAAACATAAGAAGAATGGTAGGGGATGTGGCTTAGTTAGCAGAGTGCTTGCCAAGAATGCATGGAGACTTGGTACCGTCCCCAGCGCCATATAAACTAAGTATGTGATACAATTCTATAATCCTAACACTTGGGTGCTGGAGACAACAGAATCATAATCTCAAAGACACCCTCAAATGCTTAATGAGTTTGAAGCCAGTTTAAACTTCATGAAGAAACCCTGCCTATAGGAAAAGCAACAACAGCAGCAAAGAGTAGTAGGGAATATTAATCTAATACTGTAATAATTTCCCTGCTGTATTATCCTAGACTTTTTAAACCTGGCAGGGATTGTAGACCTTTTTTAAAAAAAAAAATCAATGTAATCTTTGAGAGAAACAGAGACAGAGAGGGAAGGAGGGAGGGAAGGAGGGTGGATGTAGATATGTTAAAAATTCTATTTTTAAAAAAGATAGAAACAATTTAAAAATTAAGAAATCCTTTTCAGTCTGTCTGAGTTATGAAATAACTCTTCTGAAGTACCATTATGTGGTCAATTTGAATGTATTAATAATAAACTCAAAGTAGCCAATAATATGTGGGATCACATTAAGGACAGAAATGAAAGTACTGCCCTTTGGAACCATTTAACCAAGATCAAGCCCAGATTTGAAACCTCTGCTTTACTTTCCCTGTGTCTTTCATCCTCTTGTCTATCTCTTGTAGGAGTCTGAATCTGTGCCTGTCTCTCATGTGTGCCTGTGTGTGTTTATCTCTGTCTGCCTGTGTCTATGTCTCTAGCAAAAAGCTTTGTTCTCTCATTCATTGAACCACACAAAAAGCATCACACAAATAAGAAATGAAGGAGACTTTACAGATACCTTTAACAGAATTTTGCAAGGGGTTAAGTCACGGGCTCCAGCTGACCCAGATACTAAACAGTACAAAAGGATCATTGTGTTTCAAACAATGTCTTTGTTACTTCCATCACTGATGGTGAATATTCATTTTCTACGACTGCCTTCAATCTATATTAGATGTTTTAAGCAAATGATTATCATAAAACCACATGTATACTCTGAATTATCATAAAAACCACATACTCTGGGTCAGGGCATGGAAGAACGCAGAATTTAGGATTACAGCTATCTATTAGCTTAGGACGTAGAAGCTGATTACATGAGAAATCCAAAGCAAGTGGGATTGGTTGTTAAATTGCTCGCTAAAAGGCAGGTTAAACGGTCAGTATATAGTTGGGTAGCAATCTTAAGTGCTAAGTGATGTTAAGGTATATTATTAATTTTGGATATAAAGTCCTGTGAAAGTTCCAGTTATTGGAATGTGCAAAATATTTTCATAATACTATATCGCCAGACCATTATTATGTGGGTTGTTTTGTTTGTTTTGCTTAACAACATCTTCTGTTTGTGCTGAGTGTAATATCACATTATTAAAATCTGATTTTAATTCTTGTCAGTCTTTATAGACTGATGTGCAAATGTATTTTTGCAGAGACAAAAGCATGCTGCTTTTATCAGAGTTTATGTTTGCTTTTATGTAATGTAGCATGGCTTATTATAGCCAACAGTCTATAGCACTGGGTCAAATCATAAAATAGAGACTTGTGTAACTTATGAAGCATGAGCAGCTCTTACATCTTTAGATTGTTGAAGTAAAATAAAAGGAAGGTAGTATTTCAGAACACAAGGTAAAAAAACATATTTAAGGGCCAGGAAAATGACTCAGTGAGTAAAGATGATTGCTGCCAAACATGATGATCTGATAAACTCCCATTATGCATAACAATGCTAAAAGTAAGGACTGAACAACACTAGTAGTTTTTGAATCAAAAGAAGAAAATTCTCTTGTGTGTGAAATAATCAAAGTACTGTCCATGGTAGATGAAATAACACTGAGACTGTTAGCTATTTTAAACTAAGTTATCTTTAAAAAGTTAGTGTTTTTACTTTTATCGTTGTGCATAATGTAAGTTTATACATTTATTGCAATATATACCTGTTAAATATGTCTGGAATTCATTTTTAGTAATTTCCTATTAAGAAATTACTTATCATACATTGTATAATAAACTATGCAAAAAATCACTTATTTACTTTAGAAGCAAATGCTTTTCTCATGTTTCTGCTTGATTATTTAAAGTTTCCTACTGAATGGCAACCCAACTAACACTGGAACAACATTTCTGTTCTCATAAATGCATAGTAAGTGTAACTTCCAGGATGCTACTGACTATGAAACATGCTGTCCCCCACATTCCTCTTTTATTTCATATAATTAACTACTGCCTTTTTCCTTTTTCTGTTTTTTCAGTCAAAGGATCAAGAAAGTTAAGTCTGCCAACAGATCTTAAGGCTGATCTTGGTACGGTAGGCAAAAGCCAACAACTTTAAGTTTTCTTACATTCATTTGGCTGAACATTTTTACCAACCAATCCATAAATGACATAATGCTTCCTAGATAGCCATATCTAATAGCTTTCCAAAGAAGGCTTTTGTGAAAATCACCATAGAGTTCTGTTGGCAGCATTCAACATTATGTTTGTTAAAAATCATTTTACAAAATTACATTTATAAATCATTACACATCAAGGTATGTAATGTTTCTTGTTTTCTTTTCATCACAAAAATGTTTTATTATTTGTCACATATATGGACTTTATGACTGTAATCTTGTGAATGAGCATTCTTCTGGATTCTTTTCCCTATTGTATATGTTAGTACTGCTTAGAATTAACACTATTTCACCAAAAAAGTCTCGCACAAAATAAAATGGAGTTCTGGTTCTAATTTTGCTGTTTTTTGTTTGTTTGTGTTTTAGTTTTGGTTTTGGTTGTTTGTTTCTTTGTTTTCAGTTTAGTTTGTTTTGTTTTAGGAACACTGTAGACAATTTGATTTAAGGAGCTTGGTTTGTGTAGTGGTAATAGGCTTAGGCATTAAAGTCTGACACTGGAACGTACTTCCTTAGACAGGCCTTCACACTTCTTTCAGTGCTTGTATCTTCTTGTTTGCATATGAGACTTTTAGTTTTGCTTTTTTAAACTTCATTAAATAAACTATATTTTAATTTCCTTTACTCTGACACAAAGCTATAGAGGGAAATCCAACTAAGGTCTTAGTAAAACAGACAAGCTACAATCACCTTTGTGCTGGTCTTCTGGTGTAAAAAGCTGCTTTGGATTGCCCTCTTTTAGCTCTTTAAGATTGTTGTTATTACTATTTCCAGTATTTTTTTCTTCTGAAAGCAGAAACCAAGATCATTGCTGCAAACTGGTAGAATTGAAAGTCCATGACAATTAGTAGGTCTGGTAGGATTCTATGCTAAATCTATCAGGCCTTGAGCTTTTGTTTAGTTGGGAGGTTTTCAGTTCTGCTTTTCTCTCAATAGGGATTGTGGGTCTGTTTAAATTATTTATTACATCTTGACTTAACTTGAATAGATCATATATATCCAGAAATTCTTCCATATCCTTTTAGGTCTTCCTGTTTGGCAGGCTATAGATTTTTTTAAAATATGTTCTTATGTTTTTCTGATTTCCCTATAGTTTGTTACAGCATCTCTTTTTCTTTTATCATTTTATTAATTTGGATCGTCTTTCGCCTTCTTTTTGGGAGTAGGGGGGTCTTCGAGGCAGGGTTTCTCTGTAGCTTTGGAGCCTGTTCTGGAACTAGCTCTTGTAGACCAGGCTGGCTTTGAACTCACAGAGATCTGCCTGCCTCTGCCTCCGAAGCACTGGGATTAAAGGCGTGCGCCACCACCATCTAGCATCTTTCTCTTTCTTTATTTTTAATTGATTTTTGTTTAGCTCTACATTTTTCTATGTTCCCCTCCCTGCCTCTCCCCTAGCCTTCAACTCTCTCCCAAGGTCCCCATGCTCCCAATTTACTCAGGAGAGCTTGTCTTTTTCTACTACCCGTGTAGATTAGATCTATATATGTCTCTCTTAGGGTCCTCATTGTTGTTTAGGTTCTCTGGGATTGTGATTTGTTAGCTGGTTTTTTTTTTTTTGCTTTATATTTAAAACCACTTATGAGTAAGTTCATGTGATAATTGTCTTTCTGTGTTACCTCACTCAAAATGATGTTTTCTATCTCCATCCATTTGCCTGCAAAATTCAGGATGTTATTTTTTTCTGCTGTGTAGTACTCTATTGTGTAAATGTACCACATTTTCCTTATCCATTCTTTGGTTGAGGGGCATTTAGGTTGTTTCCAGGTCTGGCTATGACAAACAATGCTGCCATGAACATGTCCTTGTGGCATGATTGATCATCCTTTGAATATATACCCAAAAGTGTTATTACTCGGTCTTGAGGAAGGTTATTTCCTAATTTTCTGAGAAATCACCACACTGATATTCAAAGGGGCTGTACCAGCTTGCATTCCCACCAGCAGTGCAGAAGTGTTCCCTTTACCTCACAACCTCTCCAGCATAACTTGTCATCAGTGTTTTTGATCTTGGCCATTCTTATAGGTATAAGATGGAATCTCAGAGTTGTTTTGATTTGCGTTTCTCTGACTAAGGATGTTGAACATTTCATGTCTTTTAGTCATTCTAGATTCCTCTATTGAGAATTCTCTATTTAGGTCTGTACTCCATTTTTTTATTGGATTATGTGATCTTTTGGTGTCTAATTTCTTGAATTCTTTGTATATTTTGGAGATCACACCTGTCTGATGTGGGGTTAGTAAAGATCTTTTCCTTTCTGTAGGCTGTCATTTTGTTTGTTGACCATGTCCTTTGCTTTACAGAAGCTTTTCAGTTTTCAGGAAGTCCCATTTATTAATTGTTTCTCTTGGTGTCTGTGCTGCTGGGGTTATATTCAAGAAGTGGTCTCCTGTGCCAATGCATTCAAGTGTACTTCCCACTTTCTCTCCTATAAGGTTGGGTGTGGCTGGCTTTATGCTGAGGTCTTTGATCCATTTGGACTTGAGTTTTGTGCATGGCAATAGATATGGGTCTCTTTTCATTCTTCTACATGTTGATATCCAGTTATGCCAGCACCATTTGTTAAATATGTTTTCTTTTTTCCATTTGATATGTTTTGCTTCTTTGTCAAAGAGCAGGTGTTTGAATGTATGTGGATTAACGTCTGGGTCTTCTATTTGGGTCCATTGGTCCTCCTGTCTGTTCTTATGCCAATACCAGACTGTTCTCAGTACTGTAGCTCTGTAGTTGAGTTTGAAGTCAGGGATTGTGGTGCCTCCAGAAGTTCGTTTATTGTACAGAATTGTTTTGGCTATCCTGGGTTTTTTGCTTTTCCATATGAAGTTGGGTACCATTCTTTTGAAGTCTGTGATGAATTTTGCTGGGAATTTGTTGTTGGCTAAAGGTTTGTCAGTGCTGTGAATTTTTCAAAGAACCAACTCTTTGCTTCACTGACTTTTTTCATTTCTATATCATTATCTTGCTTTTTCACTTCTAGTTTTAGCCTATTTATCAAATAAGGACTAAGAAATTATTTCATGTATGTATTAAGACTTGCTTTGCGTACTACAATATAGTCTGTTTAAGGAAAAACTCCTGTGGACTGCTCACAAGAATACATAGTCTGCAAGATGTGGATTGAATCTTCTGCAGAAGCCTCTTAGGCCCATTTTCACTAAATGTTACTTATCTCTTTATTTTTCTTTGTTAATTTGTTTTGGTTTGAACAACCAGTGCAATTGGTGGAAATGTGGTATTACAGCTATTCAATATTACTATACTAAGGTCAGTCAGCACCCTTACACCCAATAGCACTTACTTTGATGAAATTGAGTATCCCAACATTCAGGGCATGTATGTTCAGAATTGTAATATGCCGTGTATCTCTTCTAATTAATTTTGATTTGGAGCCATTTTGTTAGAAATTAAAATTGCTACATTTGCTAGCTTTCTCCGTTAGTTTGGAGTTTCTCTTTCCATGCTTTTCCTCTAAAGCTTTGTTTCTTTGCAGTGAGATCTATTTTCTGCAGTCAACAAAGAAGAGAGTCTTGTTTTTAATCTAGTCAGTTAGTATGCATTGTTTGAAAGAGAGATTGAAACTGTTATCATTCTGTTAATTTTGACAGTATGTATTCACTCTTATTTCTTTGTTGTTTCTATTTTCTAATTCTTGTTTGCTTATTTATTGCAGTGGGGTTATTTTGTGCTGTGCTCTCACAGATGTGTTTATTGTTCTCTGCAGTGTGGAGGACTCATTTGACTATTGCCCAAGCTCCTTGCTTAGTGGTGAGGAATGCCTTTAGTTTATATTTGTCATCTGGTGTCAGGATGCATAAATGGAAGTTTCTGTTCCACCTGGTCCCTCAGCCATTCAATCCCAAAGAAACACACAGATGCTTATATTAATTATAAACTATTTGGCCTATTAGCTTAGGCTTATTATTATCTATCTCTTATTATCTATCTCTTACAATTTAAATTAACCCATAATTCTTAACTATATTTAACCATATGAATTGGTACCTTTTCTCAGTGAGGCATTCTCATCTTTCCTCCTCTGCATCTGGTTGGTGACTGACTCTGCCTTTCCTCTTTCCAGAATTCTCCTATTCTGGTTGCCCCACCTGTACTTCCTGCCTGGCTACTGACCAATCAGTGTTGTACTAAAACAATACAAGTGACAAATCTTTATAGTATACAAGAGTATTCTCCCATAGCAAGGAAGTTACTGGACTTGTACTTTAATCACTCATATTCCTTCAATGGAACGGTTTACAGTGTTCAAGTGAAATTAGTTTGTAATCGAGTTGAGGTATCAGTTCTCTCTACTGGACTACAGGTACCGTAAATTCCATGTTCAAAATGGAAGCAGTTTCAAGGAGATTTTTATAGTTTTACAGAACAGAGAAAGTCATAAATCAAGGCAAGTTTGAAGTACATTTGTGGGTTTACCAAGAAGGCATTTACATTGAAATGAGGGGCGCTTTTCTACAGGCTCAATATGCTATTTGATAGCATTCTTTGTTTTTGATTTGATAGAAGCTAATTGCCTGCTAAGTTAGTAGGTTCTAAAAGCCATTTATCTTTTGTTACAAGACGGTGTGGTTCAGACTGGGAGGTGGGAGATCAGAACCTAGGCTAAGATAAGGTGGTCAGTCTCTGAACAGCCCGCATGCCTCTGCAGGTACTGGAATTCTCATCAGCTGATCAGTCCCTAAAAACACAGATTCTTCCAGGAATTTTCATCTGCAACCAGATCCAGCTTCTCTTCAGAAGTTATTTCTCACAGTTCCTCCTGTCAGCCAAGCATCACATTTTATGCACGTGGGAGTCACATATTACTTATTAAACATTAAGGTTCCCTCATAGCTAGGAAGCTCATTCCTAGGACCTGATGTAGATGAGGCTGAGAAGTGAGAAGAACTGTGGTCAGGAAGAGAAGACCAGCTGGAAAGGGCCATTAGGAAGAAACTCCTTCTAGTCTGATCTAAACTCTCTTTTAGCTAGCAGCATACTGCTTTACAGTTGCTATGTCATAGAAGAGTTACCCCTTATATCGTCATTCACTTCACTTGCCCATATGTTATTCTGAACATTTTAGACAAGTTAATATGGATATATAATTTTTGTAAAATAAAAGTAAAAATATCCTTCTAAAGATTTTTACTGTATCCTGGAAAAAGTCTGAAGTATCTTTAATACTGAAAAATTTTTTAAAACTAGCATGTAATAGTGTCTAGAACCTATACTAAAGCAGAAACTATGAAGAAGAAAAATATTAATCAATACAAACTGACATAAAAATTATAGGTAGGCTAGAATTAGTAAACTACTTAAATATACTGTAGAGTGAGAGAGAGGTCCCGGGATGTCAAAAAGAAGCATAAAATTATATAAAAAAAACTAAATCTTTTAGAGATAAAAAGTATTTTCTTGGAGATGATTATTTCACTAGATGAGCTTAATAAAAAGAACTGACACTGCTTAAGAACAACATGAACTCAAAAATTTACTGTTTAGAAAGAAACTCTGTGCCATCTAGTGCATATGCTGCAAGAATTCTGGAAAAAGAAATAATGAGGGATAAATAATGTTTGAATAAATGATGAACAGTTTCTCAGTTTGATAAACAATAAAGATCCACAGTTCCAAGAAGCATAATGAACCCCATGCATGAGAAATGTAGAGACAATTATATAAAGAGCATCATAATTGAATTTCTTTAAGTGCCAATTAGCCAGAGATGTGGGAGATGACATTTTAACACGTCAAGTAGCAAAAACAAGAATAAAGCAAATTTTTTTCCACAGAAAAAGAAAGCTGAAAGAAAGTAGAAAAGTATGTTTAAATTATTGAAAGGAAAACAGCATAACATTCTGCCACCAATAGAAATCATGTTCAAAATGAAGGTGAGATAAATGCTTTATTGGGTATACAAAAGCTAAAGACATGCTTGGTGGCACATGTCTACAGCATTCCCAACAATTGGAAAAGGGAAGGAAAAGATCACAAACTTGAGGACAGCCTGAGCCATATAGTGATACACACTATATGTATATGTAGTGGCCACACACACACCTGAAAAAATTCAACCTCCAAATATCCAGATGTCAGAGAAATCTCAACATACCCAGAAACTGATGAACACCAAAAATGGTAAATTCTGATGAGTTCAAAATATTAATTTTTTTAAATCTCTTTAAAAATAATTGTTAACTGAGGGAATCCAAAATAATCATCAAAAGATAAATGATTCAGCAAATAGTGGCATACCCAGACAATGGAATATTTCTCAGAAATGAAAATAGCTTCTTGACACAACAAGAAAGAACCTTGACTAATCACTATGAGCAAAGCCAAGCAAAACCGAATAGAAACTGGCTCCAGATAAGCCTATGTAGTAAACAATATGACAGAGATTGACTTAGTCAATAGCTAGATTTGCATTTCTTTTGATTTAGCTCCATTTTATTAACATAAATTTCCAAGTTGACTATCTGAGCTATGTCTAATTTTTTCAATTCTTATCTATCAAGAACATCTATCACGGATTTATTTTAAAAGAACATTTGCTTGGCATAGTGGATAAGCCATAGGCCCTAAAGCAAGGTACCATGTCTGTGGAAAGAGCAGGGGTTTTCTGACTGCTGTATGAGGATGGGGGTATTGTTGCTAATTGTATATCCAAAGCAGTTGCCATCGTCTAACGCTCACTAGGTGGTCAGTGACAAATGTTGCCTTCATTATTCTTCTTTTTTAATGCTGGAGAAGGAGGATTAGAACTCTTGACTTCCTCTTCACAGTGTCTTCATAAGATAAAATCTGCCTTTTTAGCTGAGATTTCTGAATTTCTGTTCAAAATGAAAGATGCTTTGATTCCAAAATGACTAAGTTTCAACTGACTTCATTGGCTTCTTAAGCACTACTAAATATATTTTCAAAACTTTAATTCTTTCTCAAATATTTGGCTAACTCTATAGTTCAGTGTTTAAGCATATATATATCAGTTGAGAAAATCAGTTTAGACTCTTCCCTGATGGGAAATCTCATTTTTTTATGTTCTCCATTTTTATCATGTATAATGTCACAATAATAATAAATTATCTTACAGCTTACAGGGTTATTTGAAAATTAAATAAGATAGTACACAGATATATACATACACAATGCCCACCATTGAAATACTGATAAATGTTAACTCTCATTTTAAAAATTGGTAGGAAAAATTCTAGTACAATAAAATAGTGAGAAATAATTCCTGCCATGAGTTAGCTGCAAAGTAATCCAGGAAAGACACAATTTTAGGCTTTAAAACTGTGCAGTACAGAAAGGCTGTAATAGATTGCCAGGTCCACATAGTTAACATTGCTAGTAGGCATTTCCATACAGCAGCTCTACCTCAAGGATGACCAGAGCAGAATGGTCCATAGGCGTTCTTTATATTGCAGAACCATGAAGGGTATTTCAAATGCAATTTATTACTTTTAGGCAAAATAAGAAAATCTGTTTTGTGCTAAATAAGTTTTGTACCATTATAAGGTCTACTCCTAGTCCAAGTTTTCAAAGTGCTATCCAAACACTCATAGATGTTAGATGAATATTTTATACTTAAGTAATTCTATACTCTGAGACAAGAGTGACAAAGGCAAAAGCTTATACCGTGTCTATTGCAGCCCTTTGTGTACACATGGACTCCAAAAACACTACAAAAACTGTATGAACTAGGCAGTAACATTCTAGATTTACAAAGGAAATCACAGAGTGAAGACATGAGTAGGGCAGAACTAATTAGTGTCAAAACTAGAATGTGCATGAAGGCAGCTATGTCCTTAAGTACCGCTCTCAAGTGCATAGTATGATGCTGTGTTCTGCATCTTAAACTCCAAGTAAAAGAAATACTTCCAAAACTTACATAAATTGGACCTGTTCAAATAATGTGATAAAAATACATTATTAAAACTTATTTTATATTGCCATTCAACAATATATTGAATACATAGTAGGAATATACACCACATTTCAAACAATGATAAATAAACAAATTATGAAAGTGTGTGCTATACATAAGTGTTTTGATTTTTTATAATCTGAAATTGTAACTAAATCTTAAAATAACAAGAAACTAGTGATATGCAAATGGGTTGGAAGAAGAGGAATTCTTGTTCCTCCATTTTTAAACTATGCCTTTGGATTTCCTCATCTGAAGACTTAACTATGATATTTATTCTGCCTTCTTCCTCTTGGTACAGACCATGTAAATGGACACTGCACAAGTCCAACCTCTCAGAGTTGCAGTTCTGGAAAACGTCTTTCCAGTGCTGATGTTTCAAAAGTAAATCGCTGGGGTCCTGGAAGACCACCATTTAGAAAGGCACAGTCAGCTGCTTGCATGGAGATTTCTTTACCAGTTACAACTGAAGGTAGGCTAAACATGTCAATTCTTGTGAGTACAGTTAAAAGCTTGGTTTGTCATGGTAACAGGTGCTGGGAGACAAGAAATGGAAGTTAATTTAAAAGATGATAAAACCCACATGACATTGAAAAAAACAAGATCCTACTTGACTGTGGCCATAACTCCAATTCTATTCCCCAGTCTACCTCCTTCCTTATCTCTAAAAACAGAAAAAAAAAATGACTCCACTATAGGTAGGCTATACAAAAGGTGACAATCTACAAAGGCAACCTTAATTACCTATGCTGTCAAATGAATATAACCAAGTTTAAAAAGACACTTTTTTAAATTCTAAAATTCAGAATCATAACCGGATCTGGTGGCACAGGCCTGTAATCCCAGTTGCTGGGGAGGCAGAGGCAGGAGGATTGCAAGACCTGCCTGTGTTACAGAAAGAGCTCAAGGACAGTCTGGACCATTTACCAAGACCCTATCTCAAAGAAAAAAGGACAAAAAGTCTGGGATATAATTCAGTGCTGAGCACTTACCCAGTCTGCGTGAGGTCCAGAATATATCCCCAGGGCCACCAAATAAATAAATAATAAATAAAAATAATAAAGTTTATAATCCTTGTAAATTTTTAAAGGAAGTTGTTTCCTTATTCATAAAATAAGTATGTGGATGGGGAGTCAAATACAATAAGAAAAGAGACAAAACTTTTTAGAGCAGGAAAGAAAACAGAATCTTATAAGTTTGCTTTTACTCTTTTGTTAATAAAGATTTTAGGAGGGGGGAAATAATAGAAATATTTGGCTGTAATAACTCTATACTATTCTTTAAATCTTCAAATGGCAATCTATTTTCTTCAAAAATGTTTTTAATGAATTCATTACTCAGTTTTTATTTAATAATATGCCATACTAAATCTTGTCCAGTAGACATGGAAATGACTAAATCATATTTCTAGCAGGTGTTTGTGAGTATCAGTATTGAGTAATAATAAATCATTAGTGAAACTTTGGAGACAGATTGGCTACAAATGTTATAATAGGAGCAATGTGTAAGAATTATAAAAGCAAGAGAATAATCATTGGAATGAATGCTGCAGACTTTTGAGTCATAGATATTTCTGCCTCTAGTTTGTGCTAGAAAATAGTTTAGTAATAATTCTGTCTTTAAATTTGTAAAATATATAGATGATAAATTTTACAAGATATTTTTTATAAATTTGGTAAAGGTATAGGGAAAATAGGGAATATTGCATTCTCTTCCTTCTAAATATATTTTGAAGAACTCATATTTCATCTGGTTCTATGAAAATTAAAAAAGGCACACTGGGATCTGTCAAGAGGAAAAAGGTGAGTGAAGACAGTAGAAATACTAGGAGCCTGTCCTTGAGCAATTAAAGTCAGTATAACTATATTTCTGTTTCGCAGATGGAGGAATTTTTGCTTGTTGGAGGGTGCATATGCTCAGGTGTTAATGAAGCAAGAGCACATAAAACCATGCTGCTGTTTCTTTTCTAAGCAGGCTGAAGCCTTTTCGGAAAATCCAGCATTAACAGGATGGCACAGTCTGTTTTATCCTTTGGCGTTAGTTAGTTAAACCTGGATTTGGGTTATAGGCAGGCAGGTCAAAACAAGTCTACAGAAATCACATTCCCGTTTTTGGACTTACATTAAAACTTCGATTTTTAGAGCTTCACTTGCATACAATATGTTTGTCGCAGATCATTTATGATCCAGATTAGTCCTTTCATGTGGGCAACCATGGTTCTGTTGGTAAGTGTGACTTGCCAAAGATTATTAGTATGGTGTCTATGATCAAAAGATGCGAAGGAAAAACAACTACAGTGGTAGAAAATGTTATAATCTTGACTATTTAGATTTAAGAATTTTAACTGATCATTCAGGAAATGTAAAAAAGAAACGTGGTGTGCTAGAACTCAGGAGACTGGAATTTTGGTTTTAACTCTGCCTAAGTTTATGATAGCACATAAGATTTCAGACTCTACTCCTTCAAAATGAGCTGGTACCTTGGGGACTTCACGCCAGTAAACAAAGAATAAAACCTTTCTTTCTCTCATAATTATGGTTTTCAGGTATTAAATTTGACTTGTTTTATAGATTCACTAATGCTTAATTTTGCTTTTTAAACCTTCATAGAAGCCAGAGAGAATTCCTATAACCGCTCCAGGAGCTCTAGCATCTCCAGTATTGACAAAGACTCCAAAGAAGCGGTTACAGCTTTATACTTCATGGAATCCTTTGCGCGGAAGAACGACTCCACCGTTTCGCCTTGTCTGTTTGTTGGAACTAGTCTGGGAATGGTTTTACTCATCTCCCTGAACCTACCGTCATCAGACGAACAAAGGTGTACAGAGCCAGTGATGGTATTGCCAAGCGGTAAGAGTTTTGACTCATTCATTCCCTTGCTGCTACTTATTCAACTTTAGATATCAAGAATTGCTAATATGCATTGATTCTGGATGAAGGTGAGGAGTATAAGCCTCATATGTAATATGGACTATTAGAACTTCATGTATTCTTCCAACACTTACCACACTGCCATTTACCACTTCTCAGGGTGAGAGTACAGTTGAGTTGTTTCTATGAATGGGATCCAGAAAGGCCAATCTAAACCCTGCTTTCAGAAATAAGCTCCTTAAAAGTGTTGAGATAAACATTACTGCACAAGTTCAATTTATTTTTAATAACTTGGCATTTTTCCAAAGTTCTATGTCAGGCCAGAACCTACAAGTGTTTTTACATCATTCTTGAAATCAGAATAAAGAAAGTAGAAGAAATCTGACCTAAGGTGGATATTTGAAGTTTTCCTTGCATTTTCATGAAGATCCTCAAGAATTCAACTTAGGAACATGTTCTATTCTCCCTGAAATTTCATTTTTATTTCTTTTTTTTTAAAAAAGTTTGTGTGATTCCCTTGACATTCCTATGAATATTTTTTAACAGATTCTAATCATTATTAGTTTTACTTCCTCTTTCATAAATATAATAAATGTTTTAGGTATATTAAGCTAAAAAATTTTATGAATGCATAGGGTAAGAGATTTTTTTAAACTGTCCATATAGCATGAATGACAGGTTAGAGAGAGTTGGGCTTTTGTATTAACTTGTGTTACATAGGCAGAATAGTCAGCTCTGTGAGTGTGACAAATTTAGAAACCTCTTGTCTCTAAACTACTAAAAACAAACACTTTATTTTGAGCCAATATGACATAGAGAAAAATACTTTTTAAAGCATTTCTAATTGTAAAGAAATATGAATTTTTTATTCTGCTGAAGTTAGAGTCAGATCAGTGAGGTCAGAATGAATCACCAATTCAAATCTATTCTTTAACTTAATGATTATATATATATATATAATATTGGACATCCAGTACGTGCCAGGCATTCTGTGGGGTCCCCTGCAGGCTCTCCAGCAGGCAGGGGCAAAACAAACAAGATGCAGAAATAATGAAACATGGCCTGGTTTTATTGTAACTGGTTCTGAATCAGGACTTCTGAGTTTGGCCCTTATTGTTTTACTTTAGCATTATTTTATTTATATTTAGTCATAATTTTACTTTAGCACAGCACAATTTGGGGAAGATAAGTATTCAGATAACAAGTCAGTCCCAAGTGCTTAACAAATATAGCCTACTAATACAGCTATTAATGGTAAAAGAAATGAAAGAAGAGATAATATGGGTGCTGTATATGATCTGATCTATTTTCTGTAAACATGATACTACTATTTAAAATTCATTAATTAAAAAGAAGAAAACTATAGTGCTAGGTTCATGTTTGTTTTGTAATTATCCATTAAAATAAAAAAAAAGAATAACTGGAAGCCAGCTTTCTAGCAGTAAACAGAGAAAAGGGTGTGGAATTTCCTAAGGAGAAAAGGTGACGTAAGGATGAGACTGAGATTGGAGACTGCTGTACCTCCTCACAGTCCGTTGACTGACTCTGCAATTGTTGTTGTTCTGTGGTTGATGATTGTTCTGTGGTTGATGATTGTTCATCTATTTCCATATTCATTCTCTGTTCTACACCCCATTCAGTCCTAAACCCCCCATGGTATTATTATCTATAATACAGTACTGCACAGCACATCTCTCTAACTTACCTTACATAATTTAAATTCTATATTAATTTATTAGGAAATGCTCATTACCATTTTTTACCATTCATAGATACCATCAGTTTATTCTTAGCACATATGAATTTAACTGTTTTGAATGCCTCATATTAGTAAAATCACACAGAATTTACCCATTTGTGGCTGGCTTATTTTACTAAATGTAATACCCTTGATGTCTTTTAATATTAAAGAACTGCTCTCTTTTAGGCAGTGGGGAAGAGACAAAAATCTTTAATAAATAAATAAATTTAAAAAAATAAATTATAAAAAGGGAGGAAAAGCATGGCCCTTGGTGTGAAAAAAAAAGATTAAACAATGTTGCAATAGCATATATGTAGCACAAATAATAAAAACTCATGGACATAAATTGGGGATCAACCTAAAAACCATAAATGCAAAACAGTCAAGCCACTAGAGAAGTCTTAATCTCTACCAAAACTGGGTGACTGCAGGTAAGCAGACTAAGCCTCTATCTCCTCCCATTTTATATCCTTTCTAGTGCTGGGGTTAAAGTTGTGTGACTCCCTAGGACTTGGATTAAAGGTGTGAGCATAGATTTCTTTCTGCATTGATCTTGTGTAGTTCAGGGTGTCCTTAAACTTCCAGAGATCCATCTGACTCTGTCTTCCAAATTCTGTCTAAAAGTGTGCGTCACCATTGCCTGACCTCTAGCAGTTTTAGCTTTGTCTCTGGCCTTCAGGCAATATTTGTTTATCAAAATACAAATAATATAACACTAATATAATACTGCATATATACATCTATATATGACTTTTTGTAATCCATTCCTCTGCTGGAGGCTTAGGTTGTTTGCACATCTCCACTATTGTGAGTAGCACTGCATAGGAGTACAAGTATCTTCACGGTCCTGGGTTACAACCCCAGTGCTATATTGCTTGATTATATGTTAGTTCCACTTTTAGTTTTTTTTTTTTTACATCTTCATAGCTGTCCATGTCTATTTACTGCTCTCAATGGCAGTGGAACCTAGGATTGTAATGCTATTTCATTTCTATTTAATAAAGTTCGCCTGAAGATCAGGGAGTAGGATACCCTCACTCAACAGTCGTACAGACCAGGCAGCGGTGGCACACACCTTTAATCCCTGTTGCCAAACTAGTTTGCCATAGAAACTGGGCAGTAGTGATGCATGCCTTTAATCCTACCCCTAGAGAGGAATGTAAGATGGGAGGAGACAATTATCAAAAATACTCTTATTCTGAGATTCCTGGAGGCAGGATCACTATTTCAGACTGAAGTAGAGGTAACAGCCAGTGACTGGCTGTTTTGCTTTTCTGACATTCAGGTTGAATCCCAATATTTGTTTCTGGGCTTTTATTAATTCTACTAAATTTGGCACCCAATATGGGGCAGTAGAGCATGAGACTCTTAATCTCAGGGTTGTGGGTTGAAGCCCCATGTTGCCAAAAGTAGCAAAAATAGTGAAGATCCAGAAACAGATATTGGGGTTCAACCTGAAGATCAGAAAAGCAGAACAACCAAGTCACTAGAGAGCTCTTACTTCTAAGATAAGAGAATGAAGCCTAAAAATAAGTCAGACTCAAGTCTCATGCAATAGCCAACTTTATTTAGAGTATTAGACACTTTATACCCTGAGTGTTAAGAATGGTCCCCTGCATAAAGTTCTCGTGAGTTCAAGCTGTATGTAATCACAAGGACAAATCGAATGTGGCAAAAACATGTTTTTCCATAGAGGCCTACAAATAAATAACAATAGCCAGTTGTAATAATAATCAGAAGTAAACTCATTCCTATGTGCTATGCTCAGGAGAGACAAATTAAAGGACATACTGAGAACAAATTCCATGTGTTTGTAGAAACTTAGGTCATAAGACTCTTGTTTTCCTGGCATTTTCTCACAAGCACTCAGAATTCTCCTCACACTACTCCATTCTTGGACTGTGTTCCCTTGCATGTGTGGATATACCAACAGTGTATGTTTTAGTTTCTCCACATGATGCCATCATTGTTATCTTTTGATGATTTTAGAATGGTTTTCCTAACAGATATGAGGCTGTACCTCATCATGGTTGTGTTATCCTGGTATTCCAACAAACCAGACAACTTGAAGAAAATGAGTACAATACTGGAAATACACCGTGCACCAAACCAAGTCAGTAAAAAGTCTGAACAGACCCAGAACTAATAAGGGGTTGAATCAGTAACTAAAAAGTATACTACTAAAAATAAAATCCCACTTTCCTTTTTTTAAGAAATGTTTTCACATAGCCTTGCTAGTCTTAGCAACACATTCTTATTATTAATATGGAAGTTTGAAGAGTGGTCAATCATTGAATTGGAGAGCTGGGAAGCACATGCATACTATGTCTCTTTCCATACTTCACTTTTGTTTGTATCAGAATCATTTGAAGGTATTGCTGTGATAGGGATGGAAGGACCCCACCCCAGACCCTCTGGTTCAGTAGGTCTAAGATAGTCTGAGGATTTGCACTTTGACCAAGTCCTTGTGTGATGCTAATCTAACAAATGAACTATTGCATGTCCTGATTGTGTATTAATATATTGTAGTTTCCTTATTAACAGTTAATAAAATGAAGCCCAGAGAGAATAAATAGCATGCTTCAAACAAGCTAGAGAGAGGAGTAGATTTGAAGCTGAGTTTCTTGAATCCCTGCTCAGTACACTTTATAATTGATCACATTGTGTTTCTTTCTCAGTTCTAATATTATTATATTGAATTGCTGTATTAGAAACTACAAGCTGTAGCTGACCTCCCAGTCCTGAGTCAGTAAACTGACCTGGCTAAATTCTGTTTTAAAAATCCACAGAACCTTAGAAATCATCCCTAAGGAAATTAATCAGAGATGCAAAGATTAGGCAACCTAGCCGAAAATCATGTTAAATAAGATTGTATGGAATTAAAGACCTTAACATAGAACCTGGAACTTTAAAACTACTTTTAAAAAGACATAGGAGAAAGAAATACTTCAATATTTAATTATGGGCAATGGTTCTCCAAGTAGAACCCAAATGATCAATAAAAATGGGGAAAATTGACAAATTGGATCAAATTAAAAGGGTTCTTCACATCAAAATGAAGAGTAGAAGAGACAATGAATGGGAAGAAATCTTTGCTAGCTGTTCAACAAGGAGCTAATAACCAAAATACATAAAGAACTAAAATGAATACCAAAAGTAAGTAATTCGGTCAATAAATGGACAATCAAATTGAATATTTTCTCTTTTGATATATTATTGGCATATGTTAATTATACAAATTATACATAATTACATATATATAGTTATTTTCCATACCATGGGAAAAACAGGTAAATCATCTTTTTTTCTGAATCAAGATACATGAACTTGCCTAAGAGTTGAAAGTAGTTATTTTAAAAAGACAAAACTTTAAAATTATTTTATTAGAGGCCAAGAGTAATAAAGTTTTGGATTCCATAAGCCCTGATTCTATCCCTAGTTATTTTGTTAAAAGAACTTTGTAGTAGGAAGGCTGTTAGTTTGTTCCAGGCTGCTCAGCCCTAAAATAATCACACAGAAACTTCACTTAAGTGTATTGCTAGCTAGCTCTTATATTTTTGGTTAACCCATTTCTATTAATCTGTGTATCACCATGAGGTCATCGCCTTCTGGCAAAGTTCCAGCTGACAGATCCAGTGCAGGCATCTGTCCCTGGCATCAGCTACATGGCTTCTTGCTGACTCTGCCTTCTTTCTCCCAGCATTCAGTTTAGTTTTCCCACCTAGCTCTATTCTGCCCTGTTTATAGGCCCAAAGCAGCTTCTTTATTAACCAATTATATTCACAGCAGAACTTGTTTGTCACACCATTAAAAGTGGCATCGCTCCAGGCACAATGGTGCATGTCTTTAATCTCAGCACTCAAAGGCAAGGGGAGTTTGATCTTAAGTTTGAGGCCAGTCTTGTCTACAGAGGGAGTTCAAAAACAGCCAAGGCTACAAAGAGAAATCCTGTCTGGAAGATAGATAGATAGATAGATAGATAGATAGATAGATAGATAGATAGATAGATAGATAGATAGATAAAGTTGAAGTCACTTTTTGACGTTTTAGCTAAGATCAAAGGTCAAGTACAAAATTGGTGGCATAGAGTAACTCTGAATGCAATATCACATAATATTTATTGAGGGCTTGATTTCAGAACAATTAAAAAGCATTTTCTAGCAAACAAGCATCAAAAAGGAAATTGGAAACAGGTAGTACACTTTTTTAATAGTTTAACTCACTTGAAAAAATAAAGTTATAAACATATTAAAAACTTGCCTTTTAAATTTTTATGGGTTTTAATGGAACTATATAGCATAATGAAAAAAATCCTGTGTATATGTTTCAGAGGTGACCACTCTGAATTAAACATCCGTTAAGGGGCTCATCCATGGGAGAGGATAATTCTTCTTCTTCCAGCATAGCTGCCTGTAGTTCTTGGTCTAGAGGTGGGAAAGAGGAGAGGGGTTCGCTAGAAGTGCTAGAGAAAGGATAGGTAGGGGGAAAGTGATATAATTCTATTTCAATTAAAACCATATTAAACAAAAAGATAATAAAAGACATTTTGAATGTAACAAAAAAAAGAATATTGGGGTTCGAATCAGGAAACCTGAATCTAATTCATGCTTAATAGTAACTGTAACCAAGGCTGCAGTCCAAGCTGTATGGCCTGTCCCTAGTGTGATCATCCTTCCAGACCTGTTTTCTCAGCAATATAGTGAACAAGTTTGGCAAATAGTTTAGTTTAAATTTAGACCTACATTTTTTAGCACAAGTTTTTACAGCAGATTAACTCACAAACATGCTGGTTTTGTATATTACAAATTAAAAGCGTATTCCCGTAAACTGTCGTGGCGTGAAATGCCCAGCAGCTTTGGAAGGGCTCTCCCATGCGAGCAGTACGATTTGTTTTACAGGTACTCTCCTCTCACTGAAAGGAGCTGTGCTAACATTTTCCTGCATGGACAGAAGTGGCAGCTTAATGCAGCCTCCATATGAAGTATGGAGGGATCCCAACAACGCAGACGAAAATGAGAAAACGTGGAGGAGGAAACTGGTTATGAACTACTCCAGTGCATCCCAAGAAACAGGCGACCATCAGTATGCAATAATCTGCTCAGAGAAACAAGCCAAAGTCTTCTCACTGCCGTCTCAGACCTGCCTTTATGTGCACAACATCACAGAGGCCTCTTTCATACTGCAAGCAGAGGTGGTGGTCATGTGTAACAGTGCCTGCTTGGCCTGCTTTTGTGCAAACGGGCATATCATGATAATGAGGTACTTGGCATGTTTATTGTTAGCTGATAGTTGTAACAGTGCTAGCAAGAAATAATGGTGAGAAGTATATTCATACTGTTAAAAAGAAGTAACCTGATAGATATCCGTTGTGTTTGTAAATGTTCTGAAGAGAGATTTGTGGCTTGGGTGTGGAGAGGGCTGGTTCTGGTCTTGGTTTTGTTTCCTAAAAAATACTTGACAAATACTTAGATATAATATATGTAAATATATTATATAGTTGACATCAAAGAATCCAAGGAAAGAATGATTCCCAATCATTTGTACATTAATTTAACAGGCAGGTATTGGGAATATGTTAGGCACTAGATTCAGAAGCTATATGGAAGTAAAATTATCTGTTGCTTTCACTATTATATAAGAAATTTACACAGGGAATTTCACTTGATTCTCAAAGCTTTTTAGGACATTGACAAGTATTATTTTCATCTTTCATTTTACATATTAGAAATGAAAGTAAAATAATTTGTTTGAAGGCATAAAGCATAGGAAAAATCATATTAACACTCACTGGAAAACTAACATGAGACACATTAAAAATAAGATCATTTTACTCACCGAAATCATATAAAACTTGTGAAGCATAAAGTATTACCTAATGAGTTTATGGATTCAGCAGTGCTGTGGTTGGTCATTGGATGAATAAGCTACAAGAAAACGAAATTTACTCAATATACTATAGAGGCGACTATCGTTCTTGTCAATATCTCACCTTGTTCCAAATCATTTCAAAGGAGATAAAATTAGCAACATATGAAAATATACAAATAATTAGAAAACAGAAATGCAATTTCCAGTAGAGGATATATAAGTTGAATTTTCTTTTGACAAAGTCCCCAAAGTTTAAAAGCATTGAATCACTAAATGTATAATAGAAAAAAGTAACTTGAAGAGGCAGGTTGACATACATGCTTGAGGACCATGAGTGATGAACTAAATTAGTAAGAAATGGGACTTTAAAGCAGGTAGTTAGCCTTCTCTGGATGTCTACTAGAAAATACTCAAGGACTCTTGTACTACAAAGCAAGGAGGGAGCAGAGCTGAAGGAAGAGGGAAACTTGCTGCATGCAAAACTGATTTGTTAAGCAAGGTAAAGAAGATCACTAACTCCCAGGATTTAGGGGAATTTGTATTACAGTAATGCTATTAGCAGGTAAGGAAGTGAGAGGAAGTTAAAAACACTGAGAATGAGTTTGAGAATGGATTAAAAATAAGTTCGACTTTTAAGGTGCTTCCAAGCCATCCAGCAGATGCTTAACAGCAATTTAGGGTCCAGTCTCTTGGGAAAACGCAGGCTTGAGCATCATCTAGGAACACTGATAATAGCAAACGTAACCATTAAGAGATCCTACATAATCTCTGAAATGAAAAGTAGACTGTACCAGAGATAGAAGCTTGGGACCAGTCTCTACATTTATGTACTGGGGGAATGAAACTCCAAAGAAGGAGGTTATGAAGTCAGAAGAGAAATAAGAAAAGACCCTGAACAGTACAATTTTCTGCAATAAAAAGGTCAAGAGGTAGCCCATATAGCAGAAAAGTCAAAGAATTAGCACACCAAAAGCAGAACTGTAAACTGGTCATGCTGAAGCTTGCTTAGAATTCCAGCAGTGAAGGAAGGAGGTTCCAAAATTCAAGGTAATTCCTCTGCTGCATAGTAAATTGGAGGCCAGACTGGCTGTGTGAAACCCGTTCAGAAAGCGAGTGTTAGGAGCAGGTGACGCTGGGAGCAGCTTTCAGGGGGCAAGAATAGAGTAGTGCAGTACGAAGTTGAAAATGATGACAAATGAGTCTGATTTTGTACAGACTGCAAGCCAAGATTTAAATGATTTAAAAAGCCAGAGAATACGGTTGATGGGAATTATATGAAGTCAAGTGTTTGAAAAGAACGTGTCTTGTGGCACAGCCACACCCATCATTCATACGTCGGCAATGGCTACTTTTGCATACAAAGAGAACTGAACAACTGAAGGAGCTGCTTCAGGCCCGAGCCTGAAACCTTTACTGTCTGATCCCTTAGCCCACCATAGCTGACTCTTTCAGAAAATGTTGTGTAAATAGAAAGAAGAGAAGCAGAAAAGTCGTTCAAGAGGAAGACCAGATTCTCGTGGTATTTTGTTTCATTATTTCTAACATGAAGAGATCTGTAATTAGTGAGGGAGAAACTTTTGGGGATAAGGCAATCATGGCTTCCTTATTCTCATAGATTTCTGATTCTTAAACTATTTTCAGAGATTTCCAATGAAGACCACTCCATCCTGTTTGTAAATGATTTAACCCATAGACTTGCTTCAATCATGGGGGATGTGTATTTATGGGGTGTGTGTGTGATCAATTACAGGGGATGTGTATTTATAGGTGTGTGTGATGTCCTTTCTCTCCTCTCAGCTTGTTTGTTATTCAAGATTTATATTAAGCTGTTATATATCGTTCATATTTCAGATAGTTTTGATTACTAAGTCTTTGAAATCCAGCTAGCCGGTCACACTTTCAGCGGACCTCAGTGACTATCCAAGGATCGTCTACTTGCTCAATAGTCATGTGACTAGTTGGTGGATAAAATACCAGGCAGCATGGTGCTGGAACATCAATAAATGCTTATTCCAATAAGATAGATTTCAGTCTCCATATTATATAGTAAAATTTTGGGTCTCAGAATGTAGTTACAAAATATTTTTTAAAAGAAAAATGGTACTTTCTGGGACACTACCTGTATTCTAGGATGAATTAAAACCCCTGTACATGAAGAATTAGCATAGTTCCCAAGTCTGAGGATTAAACCAGAGAAGTTCTCTCTGCCCTTGACTTGAAGGAATGATGGGAAGACTGTTGCTTTTCAATAGTGGATTATAAATTAGCTTTTACTACATTATCCAAAAGGACCTTTCTAGGGCTATCTCATCAAAATTATAGCTGCAGGATAGGCTAGGAAGTAACTACAGATGTAGTCTTTCCCATGTTTAGTGCTAATCTGTTCCTTATTACAACTCATTCCTTAAGCTTCGGCCGTGTTTATTTACTAGTCGTGTTCAATACAGATGCCCTAAGAGACAGGAAGGTTCCACTTCTGTGAAGAGGGACTAAGGGATGGAGATCTATGCCCAGGCACACTGGACTGACCCCACACATTTCTGTTTGTACATAAGATCAAATACTAAGGAGTTGTGCTTAGAGAGACCATAGGCCTCTACATTACTCCTCTAGGGACACTTGCAAAACATTTGTATAGGCTAAGATAGAACTGTGCTCAAATTTGTGTGTGTACATGTGATTTTATTTGAAAGTCTACTTATTATTAATCTTTAAAGATGCTATAAAGAAAAGCATAAAATGATGACTTTATTATTAAATAGTATTAAATAGTATTTTTTATTAAAGTAAATATTTATATCAAAGAAAATATGAGATGTAGATTTACTAACTGTTCTTCCATTCAGCTTACCTAGCCTTCGCCCAATGTTGGATGTAAATTATTTGCCACTGACAGACATGAGGATAGCACGGACATTTTGTTTTACTAATGAAGGCCAAGCGTTATACCTTGTCTCTCCTACTGAAATTCAACGGTTAACATATAGCCAAGAAATGTGTGATAATATTCAGGTAGGTAAAGTTCCTTCATTAATCTAAATAGATGTGGGATTTGGGGAGAGGAACTAGGAGGAGAGGAGTGTGGGGAAATTGTAGCCAGGATGTAAAGTAAATAAATAAATTTATTTTTAGAAAATAAAAAATTAATAACAATAAAATTAAAATATTAAATAAATTAATACATGTGAGTGTTAAGTGAGGGAAATAATGAGAGAGACATCTATAAAGTGTCATAGGGCCAGACAATAAATACACAAAATTTTTCCTAGAAGATTTTTTGAATATATATTCTTCAATGTAATCCTACCAACTTCTAGTATGGCACAGAAGTAATAAGAGGATTATGAGTATGATGAATGATAATTATGATCATTTACAGTAGTAGGTGAACTGAAATGTATTCTACGGATCTTTGTTTTAATCACAGTTGTATAGGATTCTTGTACATACAGTTGGTTTTCATAATGACAGGTTTATGCAAGTGCACTGTGTACTTTGATTGGATTCATTCTTGCATACATTTCCCTCCCCCCCCCCACCCTTCCTATTATTCTGTTTCTCAGAGAGTCTAGGTTTTACATACATGGGGTGTATATTGTGTGCCTGTGCAATTTTATATATTTATGTAAGATATAGGACCCACAAATGGAAAAGAACATGTATTATTTGTTGTTCTTAACCAGATTTATTTCACTTAACATAATAATCGCCAGTTGCATCAATTTTCCTGAAAGCAGAATTTCATTCTTTTTTTAATTTTTTAAGGTTTATTTATTGTTATTTCATGCATGTGGATATTTTGCCTGCATCTTTATCTGTACATCATGTGTGTGCCAGGAAACCATGTCATACCATCTGAACCCCCTGTTATACACAGCTCTGAGGAGCTAGGAGTCAAACCAGGGTCCTCTTTAAAGAGCAGCCAGTGTTCTTAACTGCTGACCTATTTCCCAACCCCAATTATTTTCTTTTTGACTAGTAAAATTCAACTGTGTGAACATACCACATTTTTCTCTATCCATTCTTCTGTTAATGGACACCTACACTTATTCTTTAACTTGCCTGTTACAAATACTGCCGCAAAAAAATAACAAAGTTGTGTTAGTATCACTGTGGTATGTTAAAGTCCTTTGGATCATACTATAACTACGTCCTATGTTCTGTTGGGTTTTTTTTTTTTTTTTTGAGGAATCTCCATGAGGATACTGATTTCCATAGCAGACAGACTAATTTGTATTCTCACATATAGCAGTATACAAGTTCCCTTTTTAGCTCATCCTTGCCAGAGTTGGTTATTTTCCTGATGGTTGCCATTCTCACTAGGGTGACATGGCATCTTGACATAGTTTTAATTTGCATTCCCTAATGACTAGGCGTATTGATTATTTTTCCATGTGATTACTGGGCATTTGTCCCATCATTTGATTACTGTGTTTATTTTGTTAGCTGACTTGTTTGGTTTTCTGGTATTTTGGTTTGTTTGGATTTTAGTTACTTATACATTCTACGTATTAATCTTTGTCTGCTATAAATTAGCAAAGATGTTTCCCATTCTATAGTCTATTTACTCATTTTTTTCTTTGTTGTGAATTACACTAATTTAATAAATCTCATTTGTAAATTCTTGATTTTACTTCTTTAATTATTTCCATTCTTTTCAGAAAGTCCTTACATATGCCTATAATTTGAAATGTTTTCTCATAAGAATTTCAAAGTTCCAGGTCTCATTAATATTTGATCAATTTTAATTGATTTTAATCAGGGTGGGAGGCATGGATCTATTCTCATCTTTTTATAAGAAGCTGTCCAGTATTCCCAGCACCATTTGTTGAAGAAATTGTCTCTTCTCCAAAATGTTTCTGCCCTCTTTGTAAAAAGTTCTATCAGTGTAGCTGAATGGATTTATTTCTGGCCCTTTGTTCTGTTATATTGATCTACATGTCTCTTCTTATGCTAGTGGAATTCCAATTGTGTTCCTATGGCTCTATAGTATAGCTGAAATCAGGGACAGTGATACCACCAGGATTGTTCCTCTTGCTCAGAATCGCTTTGGCTGTTTGGTGTCTTTTGTGCTTCTTTCTTAGCATTTTTATTATTGACATTTAAGAAAGCTATTAATTTTGTGTCTTTATTTTATATCTTGCTAGTTGACTGTAAAGGTTTATTATTCCTGAAAGGTTTCTGGTAGAGTCATTAGATTTAGGTCTCCTGTACATAGGAACATAATACTGAAAAGGGGAATGATTTAAATTCTTCCTTTACTAGTCCATCGAACTTGGTTGTTGATTGTTTTCTATTCTCGTGTTGTTTTTACTAATACTTCAAGCACTATCTAGAGAAAGAGTAAAGAATTCAGCATCTCGTTCCTGATGTTAGTGAAAATGCTTTGAGTTTTTCATTTATTTAGCATTATGTCCATAGGTTAGTAGAATAAATGGAGTTTAAAGATTATTAAATCTGTAGAAAATTATCATTAATAAGTCATGAAGAGGGACTGAGGAAAGAAAATTAAATAGGACTGAGGGAAAGTTTATGAGTTTTAAATAAAAATAGTACAGAGAACTAAATGGAATAGGTGAAAAGTAGAATAATTTTAAAATGTAAGGAATATACAAATTAAGTAAAGCCATTAAGAAATATGCAAGAGTGAAGTCTAACAAGAAGACAATGTAAACTATAAACTGTATTACGGTGTCAGTCAGTCTCTCTTCTGTACTGGAATGGATCTTGCTTTCTTCCTCTCCTTAAGTTGTCTTAAGGATCTAACCCTGCTGCTGGGAGAGTAGATGCCTGTGTGTCTAGCTCAGATCTGTTAAAGCAGATTTGCCAACCAGCAGTGCCCCAGTGGAGCTCAAGCAGGTTCCCTGCTGGGTTGAATGTCTGCCCAGGTGACAACAGGGGCCAGTCCTCCTTTAAGTGGATTCCACGGGAGTGTGATATGTTCAGTGAAATCCCAAAGAGTTCAAAAGAATGATTTCTAAGAATTTTCAATTAAAACAGAGGGGAAAATAAGTTCCTGGATGAATTCAAACAAAATAAAAATAAATGGCACCCTTAGACTTCAAGATGGGCTACCCCTCAGAATAATCTCCAGCTGGCCAGCTACTGTCTTCTTAATGTGCTGGATGCTCATATACATTCTGTGTGGATTTAAATGTCGGAGACCCTGATGCAGCCATACCCGTGTTTTATTTACAGTCCCAGCTGTCCTGTCTGCCAGGGTTCACAGTCTTAGCATATCTCCAGTGAGTTTCAGTTCATGTCAGTGACCACATGATGCCCACATGGCTCTGTGGTTCTCTGGGTCTTGTCTTAATCAGTGGAGTTGGTGTTTGGATCTTCTACTGTTCTCAGCAGAGTAGTTGAGTGCAGAGTCTGCTCCCTCCTTGCCCCAGAGACTTGGTAGTGACATAGGACAGTGGCATTAGGTGACTTTCCAGGGTCTGTTCCATGCGGCTCATGGCTGGACTGTCTAAAGTTTTGTTTTTCTCCTTTATTCGTGGTCTCTGAGGAGATAAGGTCACAACTGTGTACCAAGCAACAACCACATAGAAAAGACGTGGAAAGGCTGTCTTCATGATGTACTGTAACATATCACAGTGTTACTTTTCCATATATTATTAATTCATCTTAGTTGCTCTAATACTCTCTTCTTAATTGGTACAGGACATGTTAGGCGACTTGTTTACTCCCATTGAGACACCAGAAGCTCAAAATAGAGGCTTTCTCAAGGGGCTGTTTGGTGGAAGTGGACAGACATTTGACAGAGAGGAGCTCTGTGAGTAAATTTCTTATTATAACCCATCACAAACTAGAAAACCTCTGTGTGTGTATGTATCACAAATTCTAGACCAAGGTGCCTTTGTTTCTATATTAAAGTATGAATATTATTTTTCTCATATTTTGAAAATCGTTTAGTAAACATGAATGAAATTAGTTACTATATTAGGAAATAATCACAAATTATATATGTATTTCAATATGCATGTATTATATATGCAATATATAATATACAATATTTGTGTATATGTATATATATTTCAAGTAAGTAATGAGCAAGCTGAAAAGCATCCCCATTGTAGATAGGCCCTAGTTTCATGAGCAGCTGACAGTATTTGTCTTTTTAATTCTGAAAAATCATTTTAGTCTGCTTTCCTATTACCACTGCTAGAAAATGGATTCTTCTTCATTCATATGCCAAGTGTATCGGTGCCAAAGGAAAAAAAAACTAGTTTGAAAATCTACCAGTGAAACTCTGATGAAAAGTAATCAAAAAGCAATAGGAGACACAAAAAAAAAAGAGGACAGACAAAAATAAAATTTCAGACAATGCCACCTCCATTTAGTTTTGCATATCAAAACTCCCTTTGTTTTGAATTTATAACTGTGCAAAAAGACATAAGTACCACCCTACAGTTTAATCTTATTTTAGTCAATAAAGGGAATAGTGTAGTATATGTGGCAACATAGAATTCCACAAATATCAGAGAGGCCAGATCAGAGAAGGGGCCACATATTATGATTCCAGTCATATAAGTTGTCCAGAATAGGCAAACTCATGGGTACTAAAAGTTAATCAGTGGGTGCCTGAGGCTGGGGTAAGGATATAGTGGGGAGTGATTGCTCATGAGTTTGGGGCTTCCATTGCAAATTGGAAATATTCTATACTCAGATAGTAGTTAGAGTTATACAACTGTATGAGACACTAAAAACCAGTGACTTAATTATATGTTTCACTAAGGGTTGCTTTTTTGGAATGTGAACTAGATAGCAGTGAGGCTTTTATTTTCTCAAGTCTGGGTTCTTTTCCAATGTGACATCCTGAAAACATTGACTACATTTCTGACTCAGTGAATGTCAGGCTGAGTAACAGACTTGTCTCAAAAAACAAGATGTGACTAGTAAGATGGCTCAGCAAGTGGAGGCACTTGCCACCAAACCTAATAATTTGAGTTCATGACATGAACTAAGCCCCATAATGCACCCACACATGCACACATGTGTGTGCATGTGCGTGTGTCATAATCATTCAATCAATTTTTTAGGATAAAAAAATAAAGGTGGGCAACACCTGAGGTTAATCTCTGACTTCCACATACAGGATCACACATGTGCATATACACACTACCACATGAACACATGCATACATTGCAAGTCCAGTCTCATACACACACCACTTATACACAGACATATGATAACAATATCTCCCAGTTTCTCCCTTAGGCATTTTTCTTAAGTGCTCATATCTTTAACACATACACATATATGTGACAAGACACCCTTTGACTGAAAATTATGATAGTAATAGAAATTTATGAAAGTACTTTTTTGTCTTGGAGGCCATCTTGAGTATGTATTACTGACATGTTTTACATTTCTATGGCTTAAATTCTCAGTTGGGGAAGCTACAGCGGGGAAAGCATCCCGCAGCCTTGCACAGCACATCCCCGGACCAGGTTGTATAGAAGGGATGAAAGGCGCGGCCGGAGGGGTGATGGGAGAGCTGACCCGAGCCCGAATTGCACTCGATGAGAGAGGACAGAGGCTGGGGGAGCTGGAAGAGAAGACCGCAGGCATGATGACCAGTGCAGAAGCGTTCTCCAAGCATGCACACGAGGTAAACTGCCCACGTAAATGCAGGCGTCTTCACAATGCGGCCACTAGAAACATCCGAGTCCTGAAGAAGGAAGCCTAGGCAGAGGCACTACGTGAATCCTCGAAGTACTATAGCCCCCTACATTAAGTTGAGACTCTTTTCATTTGGGGCATAGCATATTGATCCATTCTGATACATTAGGTCTGTATTTTGTATCACCTGCTTGGCCAGGTGCACAGGGAGATTTTATGAGTTCCCCAAAATGGGTGAGGGTCAGCAGAGGCTAGAATTCATATCTTTCATCTCGGCTGTCATTAAACATCGTTTCCTATCCACCAAATGTGCGAAGCTCAAGTATTTGATTTTGAGCCTGTCTCGCATGGACTTTGTCTACAAAGTAAGAGGTTACGCAGTTCTATTACATTCTGAGACTTAACTAAATTTCCATGATTAACTCAGTGTTGATTTGCTGACTCGCGTTTTAACGATGACATCTTTACATTGCTGTTTTTCTCTTTCCAGTTAATGCTGAAATACAAGGATAAGAAATGGTACCAGTTCTAACCGTCAAAAGAAGTTGTGACTGCTTTGAGAATCCATTATTCAGGGAAACCAAATTTATTCCCAGCATCACTATTCAACTGCTAGAAACCAGTTTCTTCTACAAAATGTTCCATTATAGTCCATCTGAAGTTATCACACGGAGGCGTAGCAAAGGCAAAGCCGCTGTGCACCTTGAAAGCTGGAACCCCGGTTAAAATCCCAAGATAATGGCTGAATTTGTCTTTTCCCCATGTGGAATGGATGCTATCATCTTGGCATGTAATTTGCTAAGAGTTTGTGTTTGGAAACTATTGGGGAGTCCTTTTGATTTGAAATTTCCTGTACAAAAAAAAAGCATTAATGCACTTAATGAAAAAAATCTTTGCATGATAAATTAACATCTTAAGAGGAAAAGAAACCAAAGCATGTCATATCAGAAGAAAAAGGATTTATGGTGAACTACTCTTCTGAATTGGGCCACACCCGACAATTTAAAAATCTGCATTAGAAGATAACCCTGCATTTCAAGTGGACCTGCCATACCCATCCAAAAAGGAATCCAAACAAACCCAGAGTTTTTTCTCATCTGAAACCTTCCTTAGTATATTAGGACACTACTGAGTTCTCCTAAGCAAGAATCTGACTACGACTTTCCTCCCTCCACAGCATCGCGCATCATCCACAGTTCTCCTTACCCAAGGCTGGCCAGGATAGCGAAGGACTCCCAGCACTCTTACTCCTGTGTCTGTCACCTTCAGGATGAGTTCCTGCTTTTAGTCATCAACCGAGCAGGGTTGATTGACCTCAGAGCATTTTTTCAGCCTGGTGTATAGTCTCCAGAGGAGTTGGCGATAAGTTTGCAGAAACTAGACTATAGTAATAAGGCAGTTAGTTCTGAGAACTGATTTCACAAAGAGTGGAATTTCACATACCCCAATTTCAGTTTCCAAAGCGATATATTTTTAAAGCACCATTTGTATCCTTATCTGCCAGTTACACAGTATATTACTGTTCAAACCCAATAGGGTCTACAATCCCAAGGTGCTTATGCAGCCTGACATTCACAGACCAAACTGGTCCTTCTCGTCGATGTGATTCAGTAAAACCTCAGTTAATGTTTTAGGAAAGAGATTCTGAGTTATTACATTTCTGATTGATAAGGGCTTTTATTAGAAAATTCTTTGGGGTTCTATGCTTATTAAAGGAACCTTTATAAAACCTACTGGTATTTTAGCTATGTTGGCCATAGTCGTCATTATGAATAACACAAACCCATAGATAATTTAACTAATTAGATGGACAAATTGTCACAGGAATATCTTAGTAAATCCCAAACACCTTCTTAAAATCTCTCAAAGGTAAAGGTCAGCTCTAGCATGATAAAATAATCTGTTCCAACCCAGCAAAGGAGCACTACACAGAAAATACTGGCAACTCCTACTCGCTCTATTGAACGTGCTTGGAAGTCAGAACATAGGACTCACCTGACAATGTGTTTCTCCTTTTTAGAACCTTAAATTATGTGGTTGATTTGTTTACTGGCTCTTGGTGGTTTGAGGCCTTGCTGGGTTACATTGTGTTTAAAACATAACCATTTCTTCCAACTTCATAGACAAAATTGCCATTTTTATTGGTTTTATATTTTTTGTTTTGAAGTGGTGCTTTCTTTAAATTTTTCTTTGCAATCTTGAAGAGAGCAGAGGTGGTCAAAAGAGCTAGAAAATACACACTAGAGTAGCATTTCTTAGAATCCTTGAATTCTTTTCTTAAAACACATCTCTCCATAAGTCTACCTTCTGCTATAGTATTAGCATAAGAGAACTTGTCTTGGAAATACAGACAATACACACATTTATGCAGTAAAAATATTAATGGAATTTAAGGCCAGGACCTAGAAAACATTGGCAACCAAAATGCAACACACAATTTATACTATCTATTTTAAGAACCCAAGTTTCTGATTTTTCTGGATACTTTAACATTTCTACAATGATCTAAAAGAATAAAATATTTCTTTTGTTTTGAAATAGTGAAATTCAACCCAATGTAGCATTGAATTCAATGACTATCTCTGAAACTCCCAGGAACATTTAACTTGCTCTAGCGATACAGCTAAGGGTAGAGTGCTTGCCCGCCATGTTCAAACTCTGGGTTCAATCCTCATCAACACACACACAAATTCACTTGTTCTATAGCAAGAGTTCTCGATAGCAGCATCATTAGTGCAAGTTTTTGTCTAGCATATTATGGGATGTTAACAGTGCCCTTGACTTCTGCCCTGTAGATGCCATTAGAAACCTGCTAGTAATAACAGTAAAAAGAAAAAAAATAGACAAAATTGCTTCCAGTTGAGAGCTACTATTTTACATCATTTAAAGAGAAAGACTGTGAAATACATAATGTATTTTTTTACAGAAAATAGCATGCAACAAGAGCACATTCTCTTAGCAAGAGAATTCCCACCCAAAATTATATGTGTGATTCATACAATAGAGCTCAATTTTGAAGAATCAGTGAACTAACAATTACAGACTACTTCAAAGCACACAGGGAATATATCAAAAAGGGACATCCACAGTGTTTGATAGACATGCTTAAAATTCTGACTTCAACAAATAAATCAAAAAGTTTATAAATAGAGATCATTTGGAGTAGGTGCTTCTGCCATGCTTAAAAAGAACACATTCTCATAAATGTTTAAAGCTTAGATGTGCTCACAAAATTGTTTGCCAAACCCTTTCTTCATATAAGAGTAATTTATTCCTCAGATCAATGATTAGCAGAATCTAAATTAATGAGGTTTTACTGTATCAAAATTATTTTTATAATTCAAAGAGATAGCAATAACAATAATTTAACCATGGATGTGATTTTTCTCTTTCAACTTTTCTGTTCTGTTGCATTAACCTTCATGCACGCACACACCACCACCACCACCACCACCACCATTTTGCCATCATGGCTATCCTAGGGAAATGAGTAGTGTTATACATTTAATCTTCTGCATTTTCTCATCTCTCTTCTGTCTTGGATCGTATGGAAAACTACCCCCAGAAACTTTAATAGTGCTGCAGAAGGTGGCCCTGAGTCTTGGTTACCATCTCATTACATTGTGTCTACAAAGCAGCATCCGAAGACAAGGCTTGCAGAGCACCATCTGCACAAGGTGACTTGACTTCCAATCTTGCCTCAACAGAAAAGCCCTTAGTGTTCCAGCAGAAAATGGACCTTTCATTCTCATCACCAATGATGTAATAGAAGACGTACATGTTTCCCTGGTTCTCACAGTAACGTAAGCAATGATCCTGTTATGAAGCCATCCACTTGTCCCGGAGTTTGGGTGGAGGGTGATCTCACTTATTTCAATCCCCTGAAAAAGTTGTGTGTCTGACTTTGCTTCTATACTTCCCTGAGTCCCCAACTTAGCACTCAGTCACCATGGGGGCCATTGTATGTCGTGTAAGCGAAGCTTCAGTGACAAACTGAGACGATGTCCAGCTACTCCATCCTAGAAACATTTCTCAAGTCTTTTGGAATTGATTCTCTATAAAATCTAGGTCTCTAACCTTAAAAAGTTTAAAGAGACCTTAAAAAATGAGGTTCCCTTTTATATGACCCACCAATACCATTTTAAAGGTATCATTTACCCATTATTTGTGCCAGTTTGAAAAAAAAAAAAAGTAAGATTAGGCCCAAGATTGGTTGAAGACTGAGGTGGGTTCTTTGAAATACTTGGCTCGCGGGCATTTGGGTAGAGTAATATGATGAAGCTAGCTGCACAGGAGAACAACTAGGATATTTGTGCTACAAGCATCCCTGACCACACTGGTTCACAGAGGGCAGTGACAAAGAAAGCCAGCATGTCAGATACAGTCTTGCTCTCTGTGTGTTAGGAAAAATACCAGCTTCACAGCTTCTTCACCTCCTGTCACTCAGCCTCATCTTAGGTGGTAGCATTGTGTATGCACACTAACCAGAGTGCCTGAGATAACTGTCACCAACGTAGGTTGAGCATTGTCTCTCATATGAGAGATTCTAGGAAGCATGGCTGATAAATCGTTTAGTGTTCCTGTCTACAGACCACGTAGCCCTGGATGTAAGAACTAAATAAGGTCTCATGTAGACACTGAGAAGGTGCAGTGTGAGGGGGTGGTGTCGGGAAGGCCATGAGAGTCTGAGGGAAGTGAGGTTTTGATTCGACCACAGCACAGGCAAAGGCCTATGTTTGTATCTTTGGTTTGTATTTTTTTTTAAGTATAGCTTTGGCTGTACATAACAATCTCTTGAGATTTTTTAATTCCCAATGATTTAAAAATGTCTTAGACTTGGAACAGAACATCAGTATTTTTGAGAGCCCTAAAAGTGGGTCTATGTCCAGCCAAAGTTGCTAAGCGCTGCTCTATGACCAACTAAGAAAGATTCTTGCCTTCCTGGGCTGATATTTTAGCCCCTTCTAAGGGTTCGGGAAAGGCAGAATGTAAGAGACACAGCCTTGTCTTGATTGGCATTTATTCTGTGCCTCTCACAGAACAAAAGTGAGTGCAAACAAAAGGCAGCGCCACTAATTCTCTGTATCTCTAGTATATTATTCTCTGTGACTTGATCTTTAGTTATTTTAAGTCAACATTGTAAGTTTTGACTGTCTTTTACATAAGATACAAGAAATATCACCATAAGTTCAGCAGTACAAAAAGCTAAGTGGTAAAATTCTCAATATCTGGACAATGAAAATTCTCAAAATAATCACAAAGTCCATCAGCTCCAAGTTTATTACGCACCCTTCTTCTGGAGCAGACATGGTGAAGGGTCCCTGCTGGGCTGTGGGTATCTTTCTGGACCTGATCTCAGCAAACAGGGAGGATTGATTGTTGTTGTCTCAACAGCCAGGGCCGCTTGGTTTATTGGGAATGTGAGTGACGGGAAACACCTTCTGAACACCAGGGCCCTGAAAAAGTGTTCACACCCCAGAGAGGACTGGTCCAGCCAGGGGAAGGCAGCCAATGGAAGGCAAGGACACACAGAAACTATTCTGACTGCTCTCCCCTTGTGCCACCCCCCTCCTGTCTTGGCCCACCCTTCTCAACTGCAAAGCCAGAAGACACACTAGGTGGTGGTTTTGGATAGTTGTACACAGGTTCAAAATCTCTAATAACCTATAACTTTTAGTACTTAATTATGTGATGTTTTATTCTAGGAAATAAGAGACAGACAACACCATTGATGTATCTTTCTTTCATCTTCAGAATTTTTGCATCTTTTCAAAAAAATGACAAATTACTATTTTTCTGTTGCATTCAGCAATTGTGACTATACCTAAAATTCTTGTAGTCTGTAGAGAGATCAATAAAATTGTATATGTTTGTACATAGATGCTCTCTTATGTCATGATGTCATAACTGTTAATTTTTGCCAAGATTAAATGTATAGAGGTAAAGCCCTCATTTGCAAACTGTGAACTATGGTTTTACCAAGAATGAATGTTTTTAAAAGACACAGAGGGGATGGGAGAACAGATTTATTTGAGCAAAAGAGGAAACAAAATCCAAGTTCCCGAAATGTATAAATTCTATTACAGTTAATTGATTGAAAGGGTTAGAAACATCCATTCAAAATTTCTATCAAATTGGGGACATGTTAAAAATTTTAGTGAAAATTTAAAGATAACTTGCAAGGCTATTGCCTGAATTGTACTTGTGATGGAATGAAAGTTGAAGGAAATTTACTTATAGTACCCGTAAGACAATGCTGTGGCCCAGGGCTTAGAGGCTCATTAGGCCTTGACTTCCTTCTTTTTCAGCTCAAGCAGAAAAACAAATTTGTTGTGAGTTTATACTACCATCTAGTGGTCATGGTCGGCATTCTCAGATACAAGTGTCTGAGCCATTTGGCTTTTGCCAGTTTAGTTAATCCCCCTCTGGTGCTTTCTTTAGATTCTTCCGGAGGCCTAAGCCAGCCAACCTTATCCTTCCTCCTTCTGATTAGCCTAGGGAAAGCCATCCTTCACCACAAGCTTTCTCCTACAGTTGGATCTGTATAACATTGAAAAAAATCACAGCTATAGCCCTAGGCTACAAAGTAATTTTGAGTAAAAGGACAAATATCTAATCTCAATTTCAGATTTTCCCCAGGAGGACCAGTTCATCTCACCTCTAATACAGCGACTCAAGCCCACAGCCCTGCATTCAACACTCTCTTTTGCTTCCTTCCCCCCTCCTTCATCTCTCCTTCCTTCAGTCACCCCTCCTCCCTGCAATCCCTTCCTTTCCTGCCTTTCGCTCTAGTGGAAGGGCGACCACAGACGGAGCAGGTGAGCAGCAGAGGGGCCTCACACACGGGGTGAGAGGAGCAGTCACATCACAGAAAATCAGAGCTGGGGTGAGGAGGTGGCAGGGGAGACTTCGGTGGACAGTGACCCTGGGGTTTGAGGTGGTCTTTGGAGCGGGCAGAAGACAACCCCTTTGGCTCAGCAGCGTGGCTCAATCAAGGGACTGAGCATTTCAATAAATTCACTGAGGATATAGGAGCCAAGCTTCTCACTTACGGAAACTGAGGAAGGGTATCCAATTAAAAGAGAAAACCAGAAAAGTTATAAAGTTTGGCTTGTATAGGTAACTGAAGTTCATAATTTCCATATTTCAGAATGGGTAAAGGAGAGCATTTTTACCACCAAGAATGGTAGCCGAGGGATGATCAGCACAAACAGCCTGGTCTCGTCATCCCATAAAGCATAAAGGCACAAAACTGTCAAAGTATTCCCTATCAACATGTAATTACTATTTCTCAATTAAAAATAATAAAACTTCTTAAATGTAGGACGAAGCTGGCCATGTCAATTGGAATTGGAGTTACCAGCGTGCACTTCACGTTTGTGCATCTCTATATAATTGTATCTATAGAAATAGTTATATACATAGACACACACAAGTGTGCATAGATACTGAGGTGTGTGCATGCTGTACATACTAGTTCCTAATTCCGGACACTGAAAAGACTAGAAAGATGCACAAGTAGTGCTGGATTTTGATTTCCAAATTTTCTTCCCCTCTGAATGAGCTGGAGGATCTGGATTTCAAGTCTGGTATATACTCTGTATCAGAAAATAAAGTATTCAAAGAAAGATGGCTACAAGTCAGAAAGCGTAAGAGACAGCTTGAATGAGTGTGCACAGGCCAAGTGAGGGATACTTTAACCATGAAACAAACAATAATTGAATACAACAGGAACCCATGGATTCATACTGAGATAAATGAATATGAAGGAGAGAAAGTTATTCCCTACAATATCATGCCGGCCATTAAATGTAAATGGAGTTTGAAAATTGCTGTTAGATAATTATTATTCTAATATGTTGGGAAATATCAGTCAGTGCTCAAACTAATGGGGCCAAGGAGGATGTCCATATAGGATGATTTACATGGTCTCCCAGTGTCTTCAGAAAATTGTCTAATGTTTAAAAACTTACATTCAAAAACATGGCAGATACCATATTTGTTATGGAGGGATCAGAGTCCTCCTACCAGTAATGGGACAAACTCTTGCCATGTACTGAGAAGATCACGGCAGCCCTGCCAGAACACAGACACCGGGGCTAGCCCTGTGGAAGCATCAGACAGAAGTGACGGTCTAGAAACGGTTGCCCCATAAGAACAATCCGATGTGATGAAAGACAAGAAAAGACGAATGTTTCAGATCTAGGAGGTCAGAAGCCACGACCACTGCATGCAATCCATGATCTGAGACATCTTACCCTAAATGTCATGACATAAATGGAGCAATTATCAAAATTCGAGTGTGGTTTTCCCACTTGACTACAATTCTTTGTACAATTCTTGAAACTTTTATTTAGATTTGAAGCTTATTTCAAAATAAAATTATAGAAATAAAAATATTTTCAATTTTGTTGTATTATTTGCAATTCAGTAGTATTATCTTGTGTATTTCAGAGCAAATGGATTCCTGTTTATGGCTGAAAGACAGGACCTTGGGAGTTGTTTGGGAATCCGGTCACTTGAAATAATTTAATTTTTTTTTTTCATTTTCACGGTGTTTCTGCCTCTGTTGCTAGGAGTGAAGCCACCACCAAGCTACTATTATCTTAATGGCTGCAGTTCTGACTAGGAGGAGATGGAGTTTTAGTTTGTCCTAAACTGCCATTCTAGTGGGGCTGAACACTTTCATATGATTGTTGCTATTTGAATGGAATCTTTGGGGGAACTTCCTGGTCATTCGGTTGGCACCTTTATTGGTAGAGTGGATTGGTTTCTAGCTTCTCTATTGGGGTTCTTTCACTTTTCCAGATATCAGCCCTCTGTAGGCGATGCTGGGTGCTATTTCTCTGAATTGAAGCCACCCCTCCCAGACGAGGGCAGAAGGGAGTGAATAGAATTTCCCAGCCTCAGGAAGCTCCTGAAAGCTGTGAGACTCCTCCCGGAGGCCAAGGGTTGAAAAGCTGGAACAGTTGCTAAGGAGAAGGTGTGTGAACCGGTTGAGCCACCTGCAAGTTGTTCAGGGTACTCCAGGGTTTGGGCTTCTGTGGTCACTGTCCTGGACTTTCCACGATGCGACTGCCTCTGAGTCATTCAAGCTGCTGTAAGTGACCCCCTACTGATCAGTAAGCTGGACTTGGGCACAGCCATTCCTCTTTGCCACCAGTGCCCTATCTGGGGTAAATCGATGTTTGTTCACCAGACAGTCAACAGTGCGTGCTGTGGTGGTTTGAATGCAAATTTCCCCTAGAGTCTCAGCTACTACTCTAGAGCCGTACATGTGTGGCACCCTGCTCCCATCCACAATGACAGTGGGCTAAACCTTTGAAACTGTGAGCAAGGCCCCAATTAAATGCTTTTGCCTTGGTCGTGGTGTCTTTGCACAGCAATGGAATAGTGACTAAGACAATGTGCCTAACTGGGAAAGATTTTCTCCCAGTCTGTGATCTATGTCTTTGCTAACTGTGTGCATCGCTGTGGAGAAGCTTTTGTATCCTGTGCTGTCCTCCTTGTTGTGTGTAGACAGTGACTAGACTCCTCTTCATAAAATCCTTGCCTGCACCTAGAGCTTGAAATATTTCCTCTTTTTCCTTTAACAATATCAGAGTTTCAGATCTTACATTAAGGTCTTTGATTTTAAATTGCCACCTTTTCCCATTTATTTATTCTATGTGTATGAGTGTTTTGCCTGTGTGTGTATCTGCATGCCTATGGATAGTTGAGAGGCACCATGTAGGTACTGGGAACTGATCCTGTGTCCTCTGCAAGAAACTGAAGTGCTCTTAATGACTGAACCATCTCTCCAACCCCAAGAAATGACTTTTAATACAGGATGAGAATATGGGGTTTAATTTCATTCTTCTGCATGTAGACATCCAATTTTCCAGCACCATTTGTTGAAGAGGCTGGTTTTTTGTTTGTTTGTTTCTCCAATGTATAGGTTTTCCACCTTCATTGATCTTCTTATACTAAGACTTGGTTGGGCTGGGGAGATGGCTCAGTGGTTAAGAGCACAGGCTGCTCTTCCAGAGGTCCTGAGTTCAATCTCAGCAAGCACATGGTGGCTCACAACCATCCGTAATGAGATCTGGTGCCCTCTTCTGTCATGCAGACACACATGCAGGCAGAACACTGCATGTAATAAATAAATCTTTAAAAAAAAAAAAAAGGCTTGGCCTATATCATTAATACATTATCATTTTATAGCTGCTGAGAAGAATGTGCTTCCTCCAGTGTTTGGTAAGCGTGTTCTGTATATCTATTAGGTCCTTGTGACATAGAATGTCATTGAACTCAGATATCTGTTTTTGTCAGCTGATGTGTCGATTGGTAAGAGTAATGTGCTGGAGTCACCCACCGTTACTGTGTTAGGGTTGCTCTGCATCTTTGCATCTTGTTATATTTGTTTTATGAAATTAGTTGTAACTGTTTTGTTGTCCTTATGTCCGAAGGATTAGTTCGCTTAACTTGCTTGAACTGCCTTAATAGTCATGAATTCTTTTGGCCTGTTTTTATTGTAGAAAGTTTCTCTTCTATGACAGTTAATTCTGCTTGGTATAGTGGCCTTGTCTGGTGGTTGTGGTCATTCAGAGTTTAAGTCATTTCCAAGCCCTTCTGGATTTTACAATTTCTGTTGAGGAGTCAGCTGAGAGTCAGATAGGCCTGCCTGTCTGTGTGACACGGGCTTCTCTCTTGAGAAGTCAGCTGAGATTCAGATGGGCCTGCCTGTCTGGGTGACATGGTGCTCTGCCTGTCTGGGTGACATGGTGCTCTGCCTGTCTGGGTGACATGGTGCTCTGCCTGTCTGGGTGACATGGTGCTCTGCCTGTCTGTGTGATGCGCTGCTTCTCTCTTGCAGCTTCCCATGTCTTTCCTTTGTCCTGAATACTTATTGCTTTGACTATAATGCAGTGTGGATTATTTCCTGGTCTTGCCTGTTAGCTGCCTATCCCTCTGTACCTTGATAGATCTCTTTTGCCCTAGATTTTGTTATTGAACAGGTTTTCTCTCATGGGCTGGAGAGATGGGTCAGTGATTAAGATCTCTTCAAGAGGGTCCTAGTTGGATCCTCGGCACCCATTTCAGGTGACTCACAACCACCTATAACGTCAGTTCCAGAGCAATCCCAAATCTCTGGCCTCCGAGCACACCTGCTGCACGTGCACATGCCCACATAAGACAGAGACGTATTCATAATTTAAAATAATGAAATTCAATCTTTTTAGAAAGACAAAAGGTAAAGATCTTTTTAGAAAGATAAAATCCTCCTCTTTCTAATCCCACAATTTATGTGTTCTTTTCTTGATGTCCCAAATGTTTTACCTTGATAAAGTATCCTGACCACAGTTGGTGCGATTTCTCTGCTTGACTTCAAGTTCTAATATTCTGTCCCCATCTTAATCCAGCCTGTTGGTAAGAGTTCCCATGGATCTTATTTGACTTATTGAAATCTTCATTTCCAGTATTTCAGGGTTTTTCTCAGTGTTTTACTTTATTGAAGTTTTCTCTCATATCCTGTGTTGACTCCCTCACTTCATGTGGGAAGGACATTAGACATGCTCTGATCCCAAAGGACACCTGAATGACAGCCCTGCACTAACGTGACTCACGGGGGAGGGAGGTCCATCACAAGCTGGCGGTGGAACTTGGCAGTGGGGTTCACATGTTGCCACCCTTACAGGCATGAAACATGCAGGCGTGGAGTGTTCGTGGATTTTTCTCCATGACTTAAGAGAGCCACTGAGGCCAGGCAGCATATGGCAGGGTGGTCTCAACATGAAGGTCTTTGGAAGGCTGGAGACTGAGAGGCCATTACATAAAGGTGTTGGAAGTGAAGCCTCTGTTACAGTAGACACCCCAAGATTTTGGAAATGCCCAAGCCGTGGGGTATCTGCATACATGGAATGAAATCAGCCCAAGAGAAAAGTGTGTGCCAGGCAACAAAGCTGGAAGGGTGGAGCTGTGCAGGCCCTTTAACAGGACTTGAGCAGCAGGATCTGTTAGAACGGCTGGGTTCTGGTCTTGCTCACTGTACTTCCCCACTGTGCCCTTTGGAATGGTAACGGGTCATCCATGCCACTGTGTCCTGCGAGCATGTAATCGTCTTTTTTTGTAAGGGGTTACCAATTAAGAGATTGCCTTGAGTCTCAGAAAAGACCTTGGACTTTTAGAGAGTGTTAATCTCTGGGGACTTCTGAAGTTGAACTACATGCATTTGCATTATGGTATTACCAGGAGTCTGCTGCCAGGACGTGGGATGTAGTGGTTTGGATGTGAAATGTCTCTCGTGGTCTCAGGAATCGGAGTGGGTGGCATTGTTTAGGGAGGTTTAGCCTTCCTGAGGAAGTTCATACTGAGGGCAGACTTTGAAGTTAAAAAAGCCCTGTCTATTTCCAGTTTGCTCTCTCTGCTTCATGCCCGAAGTTCAAGATGGGAGCTCTCAGCTTCCTGTTCCTGCAATCAGGCCTGCTGATTGCTGGCCATCTACTGTCATGGGTTCATCCTGTAGATCCATGAGCCCAAAACAACGCTCTTTGCAACATAATGAGTTTAGACAAAGTGAGTGTTACTAGTTCGCTGTTTTCATCCAAACATCGCTTAGTGCTGCAACATTTATTTGTGTGCCTGTGTCTTGCTATCTGCCCATGAATGATGGAGTTACCCTTCCTCTCTCTCTCTCTGTGTCTCTGTCTCTCTCCCCATGCCTGCCTGCCTTTTGTACTGTGAGCTATTTTCTCAACTTTATGGGGAATTTACTTAATTTCATTTTTTTATTCAAGACTTTTCATACTTGCATACACTATGTTCTGATCAAATCTGTCACCCCTCCTTTCCAGTTCCTCCTCATCCCCACCATCATTTTTCCCTCTCAACTTCATGGGCTTTTTTGTTTTGTTTTTGAACCAAGGTCTCTTGTTTCCCTAGGCTAGCCAGAAAACCCTGACCCTTCTACTCATGCCTCCTGCTGTCTAATATTTTTTAATTGTTATTTTATGTATATCCTGCATGTATGTCTGTGTACTGCCTGCATGCCTGGTGTCTGCAAAGGGAAGAAGAGGACTTCTGGATTCCGCTGGAACTGAAGTTACAGACAGTTGTGACTATGTGCTTTTGAAAAATGTAGAGTCCACCCGCAGGAAGCTGAACCTTGCAGAAAATTGTGAGTCATTCTTTTTATCGCATTTGTATTATGTTGTGGAGTCAATAAGCTATAACATATCATTTTACCAATAGCACGCATTGAGATATGTTCCTATCTCTTGGTGCCATGCATGTGCTCACGTGTGTTTATTTATACATACATGTGTGTAGGTACAAGTGTAGGGAGGAGCCAAGTGAGGTTTTGGAATGGGGCTACTGCTTAAGCCTTTTTTTTTTTTTTTTTTGAGAAAAGCAAACAAATGTTTATTTGAACAAAGAAAAGAAGTTAGGCTGAAAAGACAAAATTCATTCTCTGACAGCTAGTTGCAAATACCTGTGGCCATATACCCCCAAAAGGACCTGATCTCATTAAATACTGGAACTTAGAGTAAATAATAAGAATTCTGCTTTAGGGAAATTGCAGTTAAAAACCCCAAGGTTATTTCACGTCTGTCTTTGAGGATAATGTTTGTAGTGAGAAAGCTAGCCTTTCCTTCTGTTTATTCCACTTAGAATTCATGAGCCCTTTCTATTGGGTACTCTCAGCCTTTTAATAGTTGTTGCTAGCTGGGTTTCCCGCGTTCCCTGCCATGCTTAGGAGCACCTAAGCATGCTGCTTTCATCGCTGCCTTCTCTCCAACTTTCATCTTTTTACTTAATGACAACACAAAACACGAAGATGTCATTTTAAATAGGATTTTCTAATTACAAGCAACTTATGTATGTGTAACTAGACCTTTAATTCCATATCTATAACTTTCTGTCATTTTGGGCTATTTGGGTACATAGTCATGTCACAGAGCCCCTGAAGAAGGGGGCTGGGCCTCTCTACTTCCCCTGCAATATTTGATTTTGGATACTAGAACTGATGATACCACCCAGGCACTAAGGGAGTTGAAAGCTTTTATTCATGCACACAAATGAGACCTTCTAGGGAACAGAGAAAGCAAGAAAACAGAGACCCGCTGAAGTGTTCACTGTGTGTCGGCATTAGCAGGGGCCTTAATCGATTTGAAATTTGCCAAGGAACCAAAGGTGGTGATCGCTAGTCTTTCTTCTCAGGTCACCCTGATGTGGATTAAACTGGAGTAAAGATGGAAATTTGTGCTCAAATTTCAAAAATAGAATGCAGTTCTTTAGCACAAGTCATTTGTCTATTATTGAGTTTTTCATTATGAGTGGAAATTAAATTGTTTATTTTTGCAAAATAATGTTTGTTTTCGATGTGTGTTTAACACATTAACTGTATATAACGGGATTCACTGGTTCCCATGTATGCAGATACTGTGTGTTGGTTTATCTATCCCCTCTCTACAACCTTGCTCTCCACCCTCTGGTCATTCTCCTAGTCCCAGACATTCACTTTTCCATGGGAGGCTAGCCTTTGTTTTTAAATTCCCGCACATGAGAAAAGGCATGGAACACTTGTCTTTCTGTTGTCCTTAACACAATGCCCTCCAGTTCTATCTTTGCAAGTGACAGGATTTCATTTTTAACAGCTCAACAAAACTCTGTGGTGTATGTCTCTCTATATCTGTTATTCTGTTGATGCTCCTAAGGTGAGTCCCTCTTAGCTAGAGTTAAGCTTGCCATAAAGGCGAGTATGCAGGAAACTTGGCTCCGTACCCTTTGGTATCTTTGGACATGTGCCCAAAGATAGCTGGGCGCATAGCAGTTCCAGGTTCAGGTTTCTCAGGACTCTCCTCTTGCTTTCCAGCAACACTCTCACTGGGTGTGTGTTCGTTTTCATCTGCATCCTTAGCAGCGTGTCTGCTGTTTGGGGTTTGTTTTTATAACAGGCATTGTAGCTGGTATGAGCTGGGAACTCACTGTAATTTTAGTTTTCATTTCCTTGGTGGCTGATAGCATTGAACTTGTCTTTCACATACTGACAGACCAGACTTTTTCTTTTTTATTGAAATGCTGTTTTTAGCTCATGTGCCCATTTTTAAATGAGCACACTTGGTTTATCTTGGTTCAGTATATGTTGTAGGCAGTAAACAACCTCAGGGATGAAGAGCCAGTGAGGTCACGCGACCTTTGCTGCGCAGGTTTCCAGTTCGATGCAGTCACACTTGTTAGTCTTTAGTTTCATCTCCCATGTTTGGGATCCTGTTTAAAAATCTATTACCTCTATCAACACCTTGCAGTTTCCCGTTTCCCCAGTATAAGTTCATAGCTTCAGGTCTTACGGCCTTGGATCTGTTTGGGGTTGATTCTTTTTTTTGGTCTTTTTTTTTTTTTTTAGATTTATTTATTTATTATGTATACAACATTCCTTCCATGTATGCCTGCACACCAGAAGAGGGCACCAGATCTCATTATAGATGGCTGTGAGCCTCCATGTGGTTGCTGGGAATTGAACTCAGGACCTCTGGAAGAGCAGTCAGTGCTCTTAACCTCTGAGCCATCTCTCCAGCCCTGGGGTTGATTCTTATACTCACTGAGTGACAGGTGTCAAGTTTCAATATTCCGTGTGTAGATATCCAGTTTCCCAAGCAGAGTGTATTAATGAGGCTGGTTTTCCCCAATGTGTGTTTGGTATCTTTGTCAAAACTTGTAATGTAGGTTCATGGATTTGTCTTTTGGTTTCCTGTCCTATTTCCTCAGCCTGTGTCTCTGTTTTTATGTCAGTACCATACTGTTTTGGTTACTGTGGCTCTGCAGTATGTCTTGAAATCAAGTGTCATGATACTTTTAACTTTGGATTATTTTTTTGCATCGATTCATTTGTTCTTTGACAATTTCACACAGGTATATAATGTATGGTGGTCACTCTCTACCCCACACCCTCTGTTCTCTCTTTCCTAGCATTACAGTGTTCGCCTCCTCCATCCCCTCCAGTCCCTTTCTAATCCCTGACTTCTGGTGTTTTGTGAGACATTTAGCTTAAGCAGGGCCCTCTGTGCGAGCATTGGGTTGGAATTGTTCTTCAGAGCCCGGTGGAGTCACCAGTGAGTACAGAGCTGAAGGCGAAGGCTCTTCCTCTCCCCGAATCTATCAGGAGCAAGTATTTCCAGTCTGAAGGCCAGGGCCCGAGTCCCTCTTTGACCCAGACGGGTTGATGGGCCCATTCTTGTGCAGGTCCGAAGTGGGCATCCACAACTGCCCTGAGTTTAGGATCACAATGACGGTCTTCCTTAGATGAGATTTCATAGCCCTTCTCCCCGTCTTCTGTGTCTCACGTCTCTCCTCCCCTCTTCAAAGGGTCCTGAAACTTAGAAGGGTTTAGGGATGAACTTTCAGCCTTTGTATTCGCCTCACTCAGGACAGTTCCACTTTGATGACTCGAGACCACTCTGGCTCTCTGTGCTTCTACATCATCTTCAGAATTGCCTTTTCTAAATTTGTGATGAACGTCACTGGTATTTGGGAGACTACACTGAAGTCACACGTTGCTGATGGTGATATTAATTCTTTCAACCTAAGAACACATAATGTTTTTCTATCTTTTAGAATCTTCAATTTCTTTCTTCAGGGTTTGGTAACTTTTGTTTCCAAGCTCTTTCACTTCTTCCACACTTTATTCTTAAGGTGTGTGCACACACGTATGTGTGTGCGTTTTGAGGACAGAACTACTTCTGATTTCTCCGCAAATTATCAGTATGTAGAAAACCAACTGATTGCTGTTGTTTGAGCGGCCGTGAGTGGTAAACCGCAGAGCTCAACAAACCCACATTCGAGTTTATTAGGGAAAGGCAGGGATCATGGAAGTCGCGCTGCTGTGCTTTCAGTAGGCTTCTCTCTGCTGCTGTGCCCTGCTGTGCTGTCTGTGCCCCCTCGCGGCTATCAGCGCCCTCTCCCTGTGCCTCTGGTGCGAGTGTGCTGTTCTGCTGCTGTGCCCCCAGTTTTGTCGCCTCAACACTTGCTGTCAGCGGCCTAACACACAACCTCAACAGTGTGAGGCAGCTCCGGTGGAGGGGACGGGGAGAGGACATGTGTGGAGAACACTGCTGCAGAGGCTGCAGCTCAGATGCTCTGAGACTGCGTGTGCGGGGGCAGGGTACAATTACCAGCTGAAGTGGGAAAATTTAAAGCTATATGCATATACATAGACATATGTATTATATGTAATTTTAGGTAAATAAGCAATATGATTCCTTATGACTTTTTCAGGCACTTTATTACTATTAATTACATTTATTCATTTACTTTACATCCTGATTTAAGCTTCCCCTTCATCCTCTCCTCCCAACCCCTCCCTCCACTCCAATTCACTCTTCCTCAGCCTCCTTTAGAAAGGGGCAGGCCTCCCATTGGTGGCCAACAAAGCATGGTCTACCAAATTGAAGTAGAACTAAGTTCCTCCCCTTGTATTAAGGCTGAGCAAGGCAACCCGGTATGAGGAATAGGTTCCTGGAATCCAGCCAAAGTGTTAGGGACAAGACCTGCTTCCACCAAGTAGTGGAAGGAGTCCAAAAGTAGATGAAGCTACACAAGTGTCACAGATATGTAGAGGGCCTAGGTGGGTCCCATGCAGGCTCCCCAGCTGTTGGTTCAGAATCTGTGAGCTCCTATCAGCTCAGGTTAGCTGTTTCTGTGGGTTTCCTTAGGGTGACCTTGACATCTGCAACCCCCATCCCTCTCCCCCCACCCCCTGCTCTTAAAATTCTTCCTCCCCCTCTTCAACCGGATTCCCTAAGTTAGGCCCAGAGCTTGCCTGTGGATCTCTGCATCTGTTTTCATCAGTCACTGGATGAAGGCTGTCTGGTGACAATTAAGATAGTTATCAATCTGATTACAGAAGAAGGCCAATCCAGGCACCCTCTCTCCACTACTGCTAGGAGTTTTAGCTGCAGTCATCCTTGAGGATTCATGGGAGTTTCCCTTGTACCAGGTTTCAACCTGATCCCAAAATGCTATCCTCCTGCTTCATCAAGACATCTCTTTAATTACTCTCCCCTTCCACCCACCCCCAACCTGATCCCTCATGTTCCCATCCCCATAGGCCCCAGTCTACCAAGATCTCTTCTATTTCCCCTTCCTAGGGAAATCTGTGCATCTCTGTGCTGTGGGACAATGGTCTGTACCCTGTCACTTGTATTTTAAATAAATGCTGATTGGCCAGTAGCCAGGCAGGAAGTATAGGCTGGGTGACCAGGCAGGAAATAGAGGCAGGGCAACAAGAATTCTGGGAAGAGAGAAGTTTCAGTCTGCAGTCATCACCTAGAGAGGAAGCCAGACACAGAGCAAGAAAGATGTGACTGCCTCGCCGAAAAAGGTACCAAGTCACATGGCTAACACAGACAAGTATTATGGGGTAATATAAGTTATAAGAGTTAATAAGAAGCCTGAGCTACTAAGCCAACCATTTTATAATTATTGTAGACCTCTGTGTTTCTTTGGGACCGAATGGCTGCAGGACCAGGCAGGACAGAAAAACCTGGTCAACAGATGTGGGACCTGGTGGGACAGAAACTTCAGTCCCCCTTCACACCCTTCTTGTTACCTAGTCTCTCTGTACCTCCAGATTTCCTGTCATTATTTTAAAGAGCTGAGTAATATTCTACTGTATAATTGTACCACATTTTCTTTGTCCATTCTTGGTTGAGGGGTATCTAGGTTGTTTCCAGGTTGTGACTATTACAAATGAACATAGCTGAGCAAGTGTCCTTGTGGTAGATTGTACATCGTTTGGGTATATGCCTAAAATTGGTACTGCTGGGTCTTGTGGTCGATTGATTCCCAATTTTCTGAGGAACTTCCATATTGATTTCCAAAGTGGCTGTACAAGTTTGTGCTCCTATCAGCAGTGGAGGAGTGTTCCCTTGCTCCATATCCTCACCAGCATGAACTGTCACTTGTGTTATTGATCTTAGCCATTCTGACATGTGTAAGACGGACTCTAAGAGACATTTTGATTTGCATTTCCCTGAGGACTAAGGATATTGAACATTTCTTTAAATGTATCTCAGCCATTTGAGAATCTTCTATTGAGAATTTGGTTTAGATCTGTACCCTATTTTTTAATTGGATTATTTGGTGTGTTAATGTCTAGTTTCTTGAGGTCTTTTTATATCTTGGTGATCAGTCCTTGTTTTCAGGTGCTCTGTTATTTTACCTCCCTCCTTCTCCCAGTTAGCCACTTCCTTGTTTTTCACATTTCTGTTCAAATTACTTTAATCCTGTTATTTCCCTCTTTATCACCACCCCNAGTTCCTTTTTGCTTCCTTGGCTCCTGTGGCTACTCTAGGTTATAGACTCACATCTGAAGATTTGATTTAGGAGCCACAAATAAGTGAGAACATGTTTGTCTTTCCAGAACTAGATTATCTCAATGTAATCTTTTCTTGTACCATCCATTTGTCAGCAGACGTCATGTCTTTTTATTTAAAGTTGCATAGTATTCCATAATATATTGCATAGCATATAATCATCAGTTGAAGGGCATTGTTTAGAGCAGGAATGTACACAGCCGAGCAGATACCTGTATAGTATAGTAGGATGCCAAGTCCTCTGGGCAAGGAGTAGTATGACTGGGTCATGTGGTAGGTTTATTTTTAGCATTTCCAGAGGGGCTGGACCAGTCTACAGTCCCACCAACAGTGAGTGAGGATCCCCTTTCCCCAGATCACCCCAGGTCTTGTTGCTCTTTGCCATTCTGATTAGGGTGGGATAATCTCAAACTTGTTTTGATTTGCATTTCCCTTGCTGCAGTGATGATCATTTTTTGAGATATATCTTAGCCATTTTTATTTCTTCTTTTGAGAACTCTCTGTTTAGATCACAAGCCTATTTTTTTGAATGGATCATTTGGTCTTTTTCTTTATATATTCTGGGTATTAATCCTCTGTCAGATGTGTAGGTGGCAGAGTCTCCCATTCTATAGACTTCTTCTTCACCTGGCTGATTGTGTGTGTGTGTGTGTGTGTGTGTGTGCGCGCGTGCACCTCAAGGGATAAAGCAGTTCCTGGAAGTCCCTGGCTATAATACCATCATCTAAGAGCAGTCAGGACAGAGTTTGAGGCCATCTTGTGCCCCCTCACCCCTCCCTAAACATATCCATCCAACTCTGTCTAATAAAGCAGGTCTCTGTCTCTCTGTCTCTCTGTCTCTCTCTCTCTCTCCTCTTGGTGAATGGGTG
>NW_026067944.1:23286135-23331598 GCF_014885135.2 Alexandromys fortis | reverse complement strand
AGTCCTCCAGCTGTTCCCCAACTGGACCTGGTCACCTGTGCCATCACACATGGAAGTCCTCCAGCTGTTCCCCAGCTGGACCTGGTCACCTGCGCCATCACACATGGAAGTCCTCCAGCTGTCCCCAACTGGACCTGGTCACCTGTGCCATCACACATGGAAGTCCTCCAGCTGTTCCCCAGCTGGACCTGGTCACCTGCGCCATCACACATCGAAGTCCTCCAGCTGTCCCCAACTGCCACCTATTTTCACTTTCACTTTCAGTTTCACAGAAAGTTTTATAGCATGTTCCATTTCATTCTTGACAATCTGAGCTACCTACAAACAAAGAAGAGGTTTAATAAACGCCGCCCAGCCCACGGATGTTTCCCAGTTCACTCACTGAGAAAGGGATAAGCCATACAGGCGCTCTGCATTCAGTGGTATTTAAATAAATCAGGTATACAGACTGCCCTGCTCTGATGAGCAGCTCAGAACTTGGAAACCCTCAGAGCAAGCCTGACTCATCGCTATTGTTTCCCAGTCAATCATCTCTGCATCAGGGTCCCCTTACATTCAGTCAGCTGAGCATAGTTAGCTTTTCTCCCTGTAGGGACTCAACATTTACAGCCAGCCTGTGCTACAGCGGGTCCAAATACACCGCACATGGCAAAGGACCAGTCCTCCTGACCCCTCCATCTGCTGCCTACAGAATGTACAGTGCACGCAAACATACCTGAACAACATCCTCTTCTGCCACTTCATATAAAAGCTCGTCATGAAGTTGAAGGATGAAGAAGCCGCCTCTCATAGGACAAAACATCCCTTTAAGTTTTCTCTTTGGCAACAATCCTGCCCCAAGAAAAATAGAAAACGACTTTGTTCTTAATAATTTTGAAAACATGACATTGTAACTAATATACTGAAACACATAGGACTTGGAACTGTCAGGAGAACTGAAGCTGGCAGCTCTCTAGCCTTACCAACAGGGGAACTCAAACCCCCAATAACATACAGAAAGAAGGAATAGACGGAATATCAAGACTTGTCCAGCCTGTTTCTCCTGAGTATCCAGCCTCTTCTCTTCCTATGGATTCCTTCACCCAATGCATGTCAGCACCAGGTGGCATAGGGCCCGAGCACTACTCCAGTCAACAGAGTCAATTCTTTGTTTTTTGAGACAGGGTTTCTCTGTAGCTTTGGAGCCTGTCCTAGAACTCAATCTGTAGGCCAGGCTGGCCTCGAACTCACAGAGAATCTTCTGTCTCTGTCTTCACAGTGCTGAGATAAAGTGGATGCACCACCACTGCCTAGCTTCAGAGCCAATTCCTTTTTTAAAAAATGTTTTTCCACACAATTTTGTTCATTCTATTGCTAAGATTTTTTTAAATTTACTTATTTTTTTAAAAAAAAAAAACTATCTTTTCTCATTTTACATACCAATCCCATTTCCCACTTCTTCCCCTCCAGACTGATGACTATCTTAAATGTCATCATAGAACTCATCCAGCAGAGTCAATTCTTATCAGGCTATGTTTCTATGTTTCATAAGGGCTTTCCTGGTGCCTTGATGTGGTTAGATGTGCCACACAGAATCTGTGTTTTCCTGACGAACTGTGCTCTCTGGACATTTCCAAACCTATGTCCACATAAGAACTTGGTACATTTGTTAGTACCAGGAATTGCAGGTTAAAGTATTTCCATTTAATAGCAAGGATCTGGATTTCCAGCCAACTTGCAGGTCAGTGTCTAGTAAAGTGGTGAAGAAGCCCTGTCCTAGGCTCAACTCCTTTCCCTAACTAGCAGGGCCAACAGCAGACTGGCTCCCTCATAGCAACGGCATTTCCTGTGAGCTCCCAAGTCACAGCAGTCCTTCCCTCCTGGCATAGACATTTCCTACTTATCCTTCATGCCCAGCAAGAAGTTTCCCCTTCCATTAACATCTGCACTTCTGCCATAAAGTCCTGTAAGTGCACCGATGTTCTGTAGCCTGAGTTTGCTCAGAGGTAGCTTGAGAACCAAGACAGCTAAGCCTACAGCTGCTTCAAACAGGGTGCCAAAGCTGTCTGTGTGCCAGCCTGGCTGAAATTTACCTGCCCCATGGTGCCCACTAACCACGGGGACTATCTAGATCTGTAGTTCTCAACCTGTGGGTCATGACCCCTCTGGGGTCAAATGATTCTGCCACAGGGGCCTCATATCAGAAATCTTTCATATCAGATATTCACATTACAATTCACATGGTAGCAAAATTAAAGTTACAAAGGAACAATGACAATCATTTTATGGTTTGGGTCACAGCCTTGGGGAACTGAGAAGCACTGGTCCAGATGCTCTCGTTTTTCTCCGTTCTGATCATAATTCTGTTCTCGTTATTTCCCCTGGCTCCAGGTTTCTGACTCAGAGTGCAGCAAGTGAGTTTCTTGTCCTCTGCCTTGTTGGGAATCTCACTGCCCCTTAATCTCATGATTTATAGCTCCTAGCACTCAGCATGACACCATCTTCAGGGACAACCCCAGGCGCACAGGTGCAGCTGTGAGTCCTGCTGGTGCGGCTCTCCTGGAAGTCACACAGCTGTTTATTCAGGGGATGCAGTGTTGCTAGATGATTTTACATTCAACCCATAGGTTACAAACATCTACTTCTAAATCTCTACATAGTTTCTGTAAACTATACAAAGCTCTTCTGGAAGCAGCAAACTCCATCCTGAACTGTTGCTATTAATTTTTTCTGCCTAGGGCCAACAGCTTACCCTTGCCCTGTGTGCCCTAAACCTCAGCTTTCTCCAAGGAAATTAAAACCAAGGCTGTGGCCATGGACTAACGTCTCACTCACACTGACACGAGGTAGTGGAAGTGAAAGCGAGACGTGGGGAGCAAAGCTCTGCGTGATTACTACAACAAATGACTTCTCCAGGAAACAAGGAGCAGAACCTGAAAGGACCTTGAAAATAACAACAGCAACAACAGAAGCAAAGAGGACAGCATTAGCAAAAGACTATGTGGTAAGGTCACCTCAGAGAGCTGGGGTCACAAATAGGAACTTCATCAACTGTGCTCTGGAGCCACAGAGGACTCCTGACTCCTGCATGTACAGTCAGACTGACTTCCTACAGCAGCCTAGCTGCTTTTGCTGGGTTTGCCTTTTTGGTTATCTCTCATAAATCAACAGCAAGGCAACCAGCGGTATTGGGATAAGGGCGCAAATCCCCACGTTATGGGAAGAAATACATGAGCATCCTAAGACTTGGAGTTTATCATTGTAGACTTCAGAGAGGGCTGTTCAGGGACACAGGTCATGTGATACAAAAAGCCAGGTGGTAGTGACACTTGTCTTTAATCCCAACACTCAGGAGGCAGAGACAGACGGATATCTGAGTTCAAGGCCAGCCTGGTCTACAAAGTGAGTTCAGGGACAGCTAATGTTGTTACACAGAGAAACCCTGTCTCGAAAAACCAAAAACAATCAAAAAAAGAAAAAAAAAAAAAAAACACCTCAAAAGTGGTACAGAAGCAGGAATCTATCTTTTTACAAGTCAGGTATTAAAGAGACTAATAGAAATGCAAAATAGAGTACCCCATGACTGATTTTTCTCTGATCCAAAAAGACGTACTTTCATAAAAACTTGTTACTTATTATCTTAAAGACTGACTTTTGGGTATGTGTGTGTGTGAATGCAGAGGTCTGAGGAGGTCAGAGGTGTTGATGCCACTGTGAGCCTCCTGATGTGGATGCTGCGAACTGAACTGAAGTCCTCTGCAAGAGCAGTATGCACTCGTAACCTCTGGACTATCTCTTCAGCACCCCTCTTTTGAATTATATTATTGTTTAAAAAATGTTAAAGCAAGCTTGAAAATAATCTAATTTCCAATGAGGTAACTATAGCATATATGATCTCTCTATATAACAACTCCTTGGCATCATTAATAATTTCCAAGAGTATAAAGACATCTGGCACCAAAATATTTGAGGATTCCTAGAAGTAAAATATAAAATATGCCCTCCTCATACCCCCCTTTCGGGTGCAAATATTTTCACCATGTTAGATCTGGCAAGTGCCTAGTTGGCAGACAAACCTGTTCGGCCATTCTGGAGCATGCTTTCCCGATGACCATGAGATTTGAAGGCTGAATAGAAGGTCTCTAATTGTTTCTGAATGTTAACTGTGGCTGTTTTGACAATATCAGCAGCTGATCCTTGGACTGTAGTGTTGATGGCCTGACGTTCAGCCTATAAAAAACAGGTGCTTAATGATGAGTCAGCATGGCCTCACATTGGGCCTCAGTACTCACAAATCATTGGTCATGTCTACAGCCAGAATTCTAGACTGAGATGTGACCCAGGACACCAACAGGGAAGTCTCATCCTAAAATAGCAATCCTTAGCCCACCCTTCTGAGCCTTCCACATGAGACTAGACTGAGCATCAGGTTGGATTGTTTTGGTTTAAAAATCTTCAGTGCTGGCCGGGCGGTGGTGGTGCACGCCTTTAATCCCAGCACTTGGGAGGCGGAGGCAGGTGGATCTCTGTGAGTTCGAGACCAGCCTGGTCTACAAGAGCTAGTACCAGGACAGCCTCCAAAACCATAGAGAAACCCTGTCTCGAAAAACCAAAAAAAAAAAAAAAAAAAAATCTTCAGTGCTCAGTTAGGGTCCCCCAGCTCTGCTGCACTTAGAATGCTGCCATTTATTCTAGAAGAGCTAGAGCCCTGAGGCTCTTTACAAACTTCATTCTAAAGATTTATTCCTAAAAATACTCTTGATTCTAAATAGACATAAGAGTGTCAAGGGAAATAGTCTCTTAGAGTAATCAAAAGATGCCAGAAGGTGTGGAAAGCTGACAAGATATAATAGGCTTGGGGAATCTTATCTGGGACCAGGAACAAACTAGTAGAAGAGGCCTGGTAAACCATTGGGGTGCAGTAGAAAGCCATCACTTTCTCTCAAAGCTAGGGGAGGGAAGGAGAACCAACAGGAATGAAGACGGGAATGTAATTCAGCATTAGCGAGCTTTTGCCTGGCCTGACTGATGCCCGAATGTTCAACCCCAGCACTGGGGAAAGGTGTTTTTTATCACTTGTCACCACGGCTAGTAGTTAGTATGCTGAAGTCTGAGTGGGCAGATGTTCACACTAAACTGTGCCGTCACTCCAGAAGCCCTTTTGAAAACTAATGGCCAACTCTGCTGAAAAATGCATGTCAAAACTCAGAAAAATGTCAACATACATGGGCTTTATGATAAGGATTGTTGTCTTTGATTCCTGGCAAATATCTACGTCTTCCCAAAATGGTCTGAACAAATCCATCTCTTCTACAGTTCTTCACTGTGTCCCTCATGAAATGATTAATCCCTGCAAAGAAAATACAGAAACAATTACAACCACAGTCCACGCTCTGTGTCATTGGTTGTTTCAATACAACAAACCCACCATACCTCCTGGTTCTTGTTCTGACTGCTCATCGCAGCCCACACTCTATCTGTCAGAGTGCCACTGCCAGATCTTCTGTGTCCATCTACCTTCTAACCTATGAAGGGCCTTACTTGCAGGTGTCCTGTCCATGTGATCCTGAAAGTGGGGTTCCTAGTCTCTTCCCCTCTCTCCTTCTTTATATCTTACTCCTGCTTCTTAAATTTCAACTCCAAGTTTAGGGGTTCATGGTCATCTAGGGATGTAGGGATGCTTTTGTGCCTCAGCTAGTGGCTCCTCTTCAGTCCTTCCTCAAAGGAGTTTTCTGTGTCCAAGATTATTTTCTCCCTGCTTTTCTAGTGGAAATGTTTTCACTCAGACTCTCCTAAATGTGTGTTTTATTTTGAGGCAGTTGCATATATCCTGTAAATCATCCTGTTTAATTAGACAAAGTCTAATCCAGCAATGTCTGCCCTTTTACTTACTTAGAACAAAACCTACCTTTGCAAGTATCAAAGCAACTTTCACTAAAATTTGAGGGGGAAAAATAAAAATCCAGACACAGGGGGTAGTAAAATAAAAAAAAATATATCTTAACCCAACAGTAGGTGCTACTGAGCACAAACTGCCAAACTGGTGACCAGATCCACTGAGGATTACTTCACTCTCCCTTGTGGGCCCATCAGAAGATCAATACTACTTCCAGATACCTTTCCTCTTCCCTTAGCCTTTACATCAAGGACAGGAATCGATCCACAAACTAGAGTGGACACTGCACTGGAAGATCTGAGAAGGTGAGAAATAAATACATTCCCCTTCCTAATGGCTGCTCTCTGATGAGCATGTTGGAAGGAACTTGAGTTCTGTGAGAACATGAGTCGGTCTCTCATTTAACACTATTTCTACAAGGCCCATGACTGTTTCAAACATGATGAGTTGTCTACAAAGTAGAGCAACCATGACTTTCAACAGCAAGTCTCTAGGGCCAGGATTCCCAGCTTCACTGAGTGTAAAAAGTGAGGCTTAGGTTCAGAGTTGTCCATGAAAGACCCCTTTCATCACTCCATAGCCTTCCATTTCTGCCTCTGCCTTTCTCCAACAGGGTTTCTGATACATGGTCAGTGGCATGTTTTCTGTAACAGGAGGAGCAGGCTGTCTGTTGGGGTTTCTGTCCTGCCCAGTTCCTGCAGCCGGCAAGTCCCAAAGAAAATCACACAGAGGTCTCCATAAGATTATAAACTGGCCCATTAGCTCAGGCTTCTTATTAGCTCTTGTAGCTTATATTAACCCATTATTCTTACCTATGTTAGCCACATGGCTCAGTACCTTTTTCAGCAAAGCAGATCACATCCTGCTTCTTTGGTGGTCTGGTCAAGACTCCCAAGGGATCTTCCTTCTTCCCAGAATACTCCTGTTCTCATTTCCCTGCCTCTACTTCCTGTCTGGCTACTGGCCAATCAGCATTTATTTAAAACATAATTGACAGAATAAAGAATTGTCCCATACCACAATATAGAGCCCTCATCAGCACAAGCTTTGCTTTGTCAGGGGCCACTGATTGACCCTCTTTCTTCCTTTCCTTTCTTCCTTCCTTCCTTTCTTCCTTCCTTCCTTCCTTCCTTCCTTCTCTTTCTCCTCTCATATATTACATCCCAACTGCAGTTTTCCCTCCCTCACCTCCTGATCTTCTGTATTTTAGTGAAGTACTGAACATGACTACATCCATTTGTCTAGAAATAAATAGCCAAGCAGTGGTAGCACATGCATTTAATCCCAGCACTTGGGAGGCAGAGGCAGTCGTATCTCTGTTAGTTCGAGGCCAGCCTGGTCTACAAGAGCTAGTTCTTCCAGGACAAGCTCCAAAACTACAGAAAAACCCTGTCTCAAAAAAATAAGAGAGAGAATTCAAGGTACCCAAACTGCTCTATAACAGTTACTCAGAGTTCGTAAGTATTTTACTATCAATCTAAAGCTAGTGTCCATATTTGGGGGGAGGCACAGGATACAGCACGACAGCAAGCATGCCCGATAGTACATCTAACTCTCCTTTCTTGAAACAGGCTGCTCTTAATAAACAATGCAGTAATGATAATAATGCATTCTATTTGCCCTCAATAATTCCTGACCAAAACTTCTGATTAACAGATTTTAGTAAATTTTGTAATATTAAGTTAATTAATGTGGTGAGTAGCTACAAGAGCCTTAGTTTAGATGTCTTACCTGTATATCTGGACTTGAAAGATTCAATGTAGCAAGCTGCATCATTTTCTTGAATGCCCATCTGTTCTCCTAAGGATTTAGCTCCCATCCCATATATGATTCCATAGCAAATCTGAAAGGAGGCATCACACTCAGTTAGCTAAGCGTGTAACTATACAAAGTGTAAGCATACATGTTCACTAGGACTGATACCTGGTGAACTCTTTACTTCATAGTGAGCACAGACACAATTAGATCAGTTTTGGACACACAGAAATGGGTGCTCAGCAAACATTTGTTTTGCCTCTGAGCATTACTTTGTGTGCATGTGTGAGTGTGAAGATACAAGCAAATTTGAATGGGGGAAGGAAGCAGTTCAAACTAGGAAGATTGCTTTCTGTTCGTTCTTTCTCCACCACCATTCCTTAGCGTGTCTCAGGAGTGTCTGCTAAGGAAGTGCCTAGAAGTCTTTGAAGCAAGTTTTACAAATATACCTCTCCTTGCCCATGGATAAGCGCAAACAATTTGATAATCGGAGAAACTTCACTGGAAAGAAACACCTACAACTCACAGTTGCCTACAGTCTCACATTCCATAAAGTGCAAAATTCTCTGAGGTTAAATATAAACCTTCTGGGTCAATCTTGGAAGTGGTGGATGGGAAAGAGCTACCTAGTTAACAGTAAGTCCTGCCTGAAGTCATGTATATCTCATCATAGACACCTGACCTCTTTGTAGCCAAATGTTCTCATCCAAAACTAAAGACGGTAGTGTTTGGATCATGACTTGTGGGTGTTTAGGAAATGGACACAAAGCAAGCTCCATATGAATGGTAAATAAAATTTTAAAAGAAAAATTGCATTAAATGCTGATCAGAATTCTAAAAGCTTTTAATGTGACACTTAAGGAACCTATCCTCCTTTCTTAAATATTTTGTGAGGGTTTTTTTTTTTTTTGGGGGGGGGGGGGGTAGGGTTGTTTTGAGATAGGATCTCACTATGTAGTTCTGGCTGGCCTGACTTGCTATGTAGACCAGACTGACCACCATGTCTGCTCTGTCCTGGGGCTTGAAAGTATGTGCCATCACACCTGGCCAAGAGCTTTCTCACTTTAAACCTCCATTTATTCTTCCTTTTGGCTTCTAACGCTGTTTTGAGAAAATCCTGGCCCACTCTGCTTGTCTGCATCAGCTTGTACCACTTTGCGCAGTCTGATCTCAGCAAGATGTGGAGATTGGATCACCCAGCGCACGTCGAGGCAGAACACGCATTGTTCTAGCAGGTTCACTATTGAATGAGGCAAGCGCTGCTGGAGAGACAGCCATCACCCTGGATTCTGGCGGTCCATACTTCTCTTGACTCTACCACTTAAACTGAGTGTAAACAAATCTCTAATGTTGTGTCTGTTCCCTGCTCTATCCATCAAACAGGGATATAAATAAGGCTTATCTCAAGAGCTGGCTATGGGGCTGAATCAGAAACACTTCACCTGTTTAGTAGGCTTTGCTCCTTGCTAATGGAGAGGAAGAGGAGAGCTAGCTTTTCAAACAGTGGAGCAGGTGTTGGTGCACCCTGCACCGGTGAGAGGAAGCATCACAGCCAGCATGCCAGCTGAGTTCAGGAAGACAGTGAACCGACAACAGGTCGCTGGAAGATGGCGTCTGATGTCCCTCGGGGTGTGTGGTTAGGAGGTGCTAGTACTAATCTAGCCAGGAATGTGAACATGGGCTTTGACTCCTCTGTGACTGACAGTGACCCTGCACAGTGCAAGAACAGCAGCTGAACAGCTTCAGGCTCTGACAATCCAATTCTACTTTCACAAGCATTAAACTACCTTTGATATAATGCACTTTCGCTAGATGCTATAAGAAAACATAAAAGTGAAAATATGGAACTTTCTGTCAAGACATTTGCTGATGAGAGATTATGTATACACACACACAAACTTATTCTCCCTCGTGTATAAAGACTTCCTCCACCACACCTGCCACTTGCAGGTAAACACCTACTAAGTGCCAGGCACCATGACTAGCCACACTATAGACTTAAATACACAGGGCTTTCTTGACACTGAGTGCCCCAAAGACCTTAGTTTATCTGGTTTGCTCTATTCTGTTTAGGAGGCAAAACCTACAATGAACACCACAAGACAAACTAGATTCCTATGAAGGTGACTTGAAAGATCCAGACAGAAATCATCCCTCAACTGAAACTAATGGCTAACTTAAAACGCCATGAGCACTAATCCTTTTCACTGGAGGAAGCATGCCCACTAGGGTCACCTGCTTTGCTTGTTGCCTCAGCTCCTCCCCAACAGAGTCAGGCTCGATCATCTTCCACTCTGCAGCAATGCTCTTGAAAACATCAGCTCCAGTGTTTAAGACTTGAATGAGGCGACAGTCACGTGACAGGTGAGCCAGGATCCTCAGTTCCAGCTGAGAGTAATCGGCAGCCAAAATCAAACCACCTGAAAAGCACAGCTACTTTAACAGCTAGCACAGCTCCCTAGACAACTTAGAAACACGATAGGAATGCAGTTTTATTAGTTTATGGTCACATGTTCCAAGTTAAAGCCTTACTTTAAGTAAGAAACAGTTCGTTTCTGCGCATCATCATGTTTTCAGGTTTTCATTTGTATGCAGTATATATCAAGTCACCCCTGATATGTCTCTTCCTCAGTGTTCCCAAACCACCTAGCTCGGTCTAAAACAGTTCTCTCATGCTTCTCCCACTCCTTAGGGATGAGAGACTTAAGTTTCCCTCTGTTATACAGAAAATCATATCATAGAATATACCCTGAAGAAATGACTGTTGAATAAATAAGTAAAAGAAAAATTGATGTTTAGTAAGTGTATGTTAAGTGTGCTTTAATTCAACAACAAAGTTATTCATTAAAAAAATGAAGTTCCTAAAGGAGTAAGACAAGTGTCTTGAGGATTACAAATAACTTGATTAGATGTGCAAGGCAAAACAAAAGTATGATCAAAGCACGGAGATATTTTGACTGCTAGCACCAAAGACAAGTGGCCATATTATAAAAAGTGTAGCTATAAATCAATAACAGACTTTATAAGTTCACTAAAATAATCAAGACACAGAACCTCAAATATAGTAAGAATGCAGAATTTCATAATAAGAGGAATGGAAATGAAACCTACAGCAAGAAATAAATTTTCCTCACTTAAAATAGCAGCATCCAGAAGCTTGCACAACACACTCAAGCAAGTGTGCAAGCGACACTTGGATGCTATTCAGGGAAGCAAAGGTCAGCTTTTTTCCCACACGGCAGCAGTTAGACACTGTCAAAATGAAGCTGTTTGTCGTCTGTGACTCTGCAAACAAGCGCATAGATTATGGTGCAAACTGAGCACACACAGGTTAAGCTGCTTTCTATTTCCATTTCTTTGAGACAAGGGCTCACTGTGTGCTTCTGTTGCGACAAAAGGTGTGCACTACCACATCCATCTACTCCCATTTCTTTATTGACAAGCACAAGTCTTTAATATGAAAATGATAGCTGAAAAGCCCAAACACAGAAGTATATACAGAACGATAATTCTTAGATGAAAGTCAAAAGATTACTTAGCAAAAGGTACGCATATTTGCAAAAGGAATCCTCGCAAATACACAGCAGCTACTTTGTGCAGTGACTGCTTTAGAAGCAAGGAGCAGGTACTGAAGAGCAGTCACTGAAAAGGGAGGGAATGAGGTCAGCGACTGGGAAGTTTCTGAATGTGAGCACCTCCAGAAACCCTGCGGGATGGGCTGCTCCCTCCCATCTCAGAAACTGATGCCAGAGCTGGGTCTACCTGGCAGGAAGGCTGTGCGCATAGAATGAGCACCAGGACATCCACAGGCCCCTCACAGCTAAAGCGGGTTACAAATATGTTACCCTTCAAAAAAGGAGATGAAGGAATTTTTTTAAGGCATTTTTAGTACTCAATTCATTTAAAGGAGTTAAAAAAGAGTATGTCTGAAACAATTTCAGCACGTGGGTCTACTTTTCAAGTGTAAATTTTATGAACTCTAAACAAATACCAAGCACCCGGAGAGAGACCTGTGCTTGGATTCCTCCAGACAGGTGTCTCCGCATGACTAGAGCCCTGGCGAGCCTCTGACGGGAGCCTCCTGGGCCTCTGTGCTCACCACGCTCCTGACGCACCACACATTTACCTTTTGTTTGTTGTTGTTTGTTGTTTCAAGACAGGGTTTCTCTGTAGCTTTGGAGCCTGTCCTAGAACTCGCTCTATAGACCAGGCTGGCCTTGAACTCAGAGATCCTCCTGCCTCTGCTTCCTGAGTGCTGAGATTAAAGGCATGCACCACCACCGCCCAGCACCCACACATTTACTTTAAACAAAGGCCTCTGTGTTCTGTGGGATTTGGAGAGAACTTTCAAATACTGGAACTTGGGAAACTACAATGGCTACTAGGAAACATCAGAGTCTGAGCATGCTCCACACCAATCCCTGTTGTGCAGCACAGCATTTCAATCCAGCGTGCTCTTTCCTCTACACCTAGGAAAGAAACAGTTGGGCCTGAGGAACGCTCATTGCTTCCCTGGGTTAGACTGAACTTCTCGTGCTGATGGTTTTATACTGTCAGGAGAGTTAGCTCACCAGACATGGAAGGAAGTTCTGACAGAACTTAAAACACCTCACTTACCAGGGCCACACACTGGCAAGATAAAGAGAAGATGGGCCCAGCGGTCATGGTTACAATCTCCAGGTGTTCTGAAGACAAACAGGTTATGACTTAAGGCTGCAGCTGTCCTGGCAGTCACTCAGCAACAGGAAGCAAGCAGACGTGAACAGAAAGCAGGACACACAGGGGCAAACAAGTCATAAACAGGAACCCAGAACTCTGCTCTTCCAAGACAACGGAGGAAACCACGGAACATTATGCAGAGGTTTCCAAACAGTACTCAGCAGCTACTGAGCACCACAGCGGTACTGGGGTGGGGCAGCATTTAGCACAGGAAAGATGGAGGCCATAATGCACACTTCTGAATCCTACTCATAATTCAGGCCTCCCAGTGCCTTTAAAACAACCATACAGCCACCTTACCTGGGAACGGCACAAAGGCATGGCGCATGCTCACTGAAAATGGCACCCCTCTCTCTGAGGCCTTCTCTTCCGTCAGTGCCCCATTCCCAGGGTGTGGGCCATAAAACTTCTTACTTTGTCGTCTGCAGTACAAATGAAATCATCGGCTGAAACATGACGAATCTCAGATGCACAGAAGGTCTGATTTCCACCTAAGAAGCCTAACGTGGCCTACCCTGAAGCCCACTTTAAAGAAAGATATTAGATCTCTCTGAGCAAACGCTCAGTAGGACATGCAGGCATTTCTGTAATCGCCTTCCTCGACTGCCTGGGACAATCCATCCCCATGCCCCTTTTAACTCCACAAGTCTCTAACCAGACCCAAGGTAAACAAACTATCTTGTCAAGTACACATGGGGACAGGGGTGGTGCTGGCACAACTAGCCTCTCTACTTCCATATTTGACTTAAAGCACACAGTGCTACTACCTTGAAGCAGGTCTACCACCCTTTACTGTTGACCAGCTTCACATAGAATTTCAAATGGATACCGTCTAGACCAAATGGCAGGTCCAGAATATAAACTTGAATGCATTGCATTGTTTTATATGACAGGGTCCTTCGGAGCCATTGTGCTCACAAAGGGATAATATCCATTCAGAAATAACGTCTACCTGGCCATTGGAAGCAGGCTTTTGCCGGGAGCTTGAGAGGGTGGGCTTTCCCTTACTAGTGTTGGCATCTTAATCTCAAAATCTCTTGGCACATTCTGGATATTAGGTTCTATAAAGGTTATCCGTCCTAAAAACAAGAAGAAAAAATTAGAAAAATAAACCTGACAATCAACCAAACGACTCATGATCTTTTTTTTTTTTTTTTTTTTTTTTTTTTTTTTTGATTTTCGAGACAGGGTACCTCTGTAGTTTTTTGGTTCCTGTCCTGGAACTAGCTCTTGTAGACCAGGCTGGCCTCGAACTCACAGAGATCCACCTGCCTCTGCCTCCCAAGTGCTGGGATTAAAGGCCTGCGCCACCACCTCCCAGCTCATGATCTTTCTTAAATCCAGCTGGGGGGCTAGCAGGATGGTTCAGTGGGTAGGAGCACCTGACAACCCAGGGTAAACTCCAGAACCCACACAGTAGGAGACAACTGACTCCCACAGATGTGACATAAAACACATACATGCTTAATGCATGCGTGTGCACACACACAGACACTAATAATGTAACAGAAAGATTTTCAAAAGCATGCTTGATAATGCTAAACTTGGTTTATATTTATTTATTCTACATATTCCTGTGACCAGCAGTGATAGGATGAGCACAAGGTCACTCTGAAAGTAATCAGCTGCGATATCATGTTCTTCATTAAGCTACTTCTAATAATCAATGCTGTGACAGGAAGCAACCTGGGAAACTGAGTCCACAAGAGGAAGACCACGGCAGCATGACAGGCAGCAGACACACTAAGGAGCAAAGCTGCCTGGTAGCTGGGGAGGGGGCACAAGCCAGACAAATGCTCTCCCTTGGTCTTCCTAGTGTCCAGGTGGTGTCTAGCTGTGTTTGGGGGTGGGGGGGGCGGGGACAATGACAGTCTGGGCTCTCTTAGTGCAGTGGAGCCTCACAAGGGATGGACTTGGGTCCCTGGGCCATCACAAATATTACATATAAAAGTCTTTTCGTATCTCGTATCTCTCACCTGTAGCTGTGTGTGACTGTGATACAGGGTAGAGTCTTTCCATTCTGAGAAAAGGGTTCAGGCGCTTTTCCCGCTGCAGAGGGAAGACCACTTTGGTAATAGCATTACTAATCCTTCTCCATTCCAGTATCAGGCCTGGTAAAGGATGCAAGGCCTTTAATTTATTTAACACTTCCTGGAAAGAAATATAACAAGGTTAAGGCTGGAATTTTACCAAATTCAATGACAAATCGGAATGTCTCTCGCATAAATAAAGACATCTCAAAATTCAGTCTGATAAATCCTACATCAACAACTCTGAATCATTGTCTAGACAATTTCAGAAGTCACTAAAATGTAAATCTGTAAGCACAGTTTACAAGACAGCAACATGGAAATACTTAACACTACCAATTTATAGCTACCTTTAAGACAAAATCAATGGAATGTCAGTTTTCACGGAGCATCCGCCTCCCCAAGAGTTACATCACCTCTTTCCTTTGCACTTTTCCTCCTCCACCTGCAGTGCTTAGAGACATCCTAGTAGTCTTCATTCTTGCCCTAATTTGGGGTTTCCATATCCAGAAAATCAGGAGGTATTTATTTAAAAGCAGGTGTTTCTAAGCCATGGCCCTTAGAAACTAAGGCACCAAAAGGGCCAGCCAGACTAACAAAGCGTTGTCTAGGAAACAGAGCTGTGAACACTTTCCAGGGCAGATGAATTGCTCTTACTGATGTCAGGCTCAAAAACCCATGGAAGCTCCACAACTACGTGGCTACATTTTTCTAGCCCCATTTTCCCAGTGGGAAGTCAAGAAGCCAAGCACTTCTTTCCTCCTCTTCAATTAGTGCAAGGTTCATAGATAATTACTAGCAAAATTCCTTTGAAAATGACAGATTAAGAGTCTTAAAAGAATTGCTCTTTGGGCTGACGAGGGAGGGGGACTTGATTGGGGGAGGGGGAGGGAAATGGAAGGCAGTGGCAGGGAAGAGACAGAAATCTTTAATAAATAAATAAAACAAAAATAGAAATCCATGGAAAATGTATTTTTTTCTATAACACTTTTTGTGTTCATATAGAATACGAAATCCCAAGCACACTGGGCAGTAGTAAACAGTGTCTGCAGGTGTGAGCTCAGGCAGCCACACCCCATGCTGCGCTGCCTCCACAGACATTACAGGGCTCTGAACACCAGCAGTCTGCTGGCTTGAATCTGGGTAAGCTAATGTGGGCTATGTGGCTCTTGATGCCATCAGCACTGTTTCATGGCATCAAAAGCTAAAAGTTTTGCCTCTGCCCTGTGAGTACCCCAAAGTACCTTGCTAGTGCTGAACCGTCGTCCCAGCCTCAGCTTGTGGTTACTCTCAGTCCCTCTTCTGGTAGAACCCAAAGTTTTTTTGCTGCTTTGCATTTTCATCTCTCCATTTGGTGGTAGCTTCAGTTCCAAAAATAGAACCTGCAAAATTAGTATTTTCTCAGTCAAGAATCAAATTATAAGTATTGTCATTCAGAAACTACCTTTAAAAAGTATTTTAAAACTATAAACTTTACAGTTTAACGTGAGGATTGGAAGAATGTTTCTTTGGGCAATCACTTTTAGTAAACAACAGCATGACCAGGCCTCTCAGGCATGCTGTCCGTCCTGAAATGGAAGCTATCAGGAGACTTTTACAAGAGCACAGGCATGCATGCCCGCGCTAAGCAACGACGGCTGAGCTACTGACTGAGGCTTGGGTTGCTCTGATGATTGTGAGTGCTCCTAAAGACCTCTTGAAGGACAACTCACATGGCTACTGCATTTAACTACCACAGTGATAATCAGCAAAGTCACCTGATCACAGCATAGCACCGGGCCACAGAAATCCCTAGACACAAAAGCTAGGAGAAATGGTTAATCGAACATGGCAATAAATGAAGGCTAATGAGTGGCCTACTCGGGCAAGGACCCCATGTAGCCAAACCCTCACTAACTCAAATTAGAGGGGCTTAAAGTTAGGCAATTCAGAAGCTGAGTTACTGTATTTACTCATTTGCTTACATAACTTGAATAGCTTTTAATGAATCTTGAACTTTTCTCCCCAGTAATAATTCCCAAAATGGAAACAATTTATATAAGTACAAGAAATGTTTGTCCCACAAGTTGGCTGAGGAGCAGAGAGAATGCTATCCTGTGCTTCCCCAGTTGTAACAGTGGCAGTGGCTGGCATCCTGGACACTGTCATCAATGACAGCTTGAGACTTACAATACAGGTCAGGAACTACACAGCCTCAAACTTTGTGTTATACAAATACAAACACATGCATGCATACAATTATGATTGGCACATCCAGCAAGGAAAATTAAAGAATATCTGGTTAAATTCTAACTGAATGGAACAGAGTTATACTAAAATTTTTTCTTAGGTTATACCGGCCTCTATTTTATCAAGAAATAGAGGTATATGAGTGACAGGATAGGAGAAGAAATCTCATCAGTGAAGAGGAAATGTGGAACACTGTCAGCGCTCACAAAGTCCTAGAAGAGACGAACAATTCGTTAAGACAACACAAAGAGCTACATTATCTATTTAGTTCTTTATCTTAAATTTCTCTCTTGGGTGAAACTTTCAGAATTAACTGTGAATTTTCACATATAAATTACCTACCTCGTTTTAAAACCAAGACCTAGGCAGCAGCCAATAGCATCAAAAGCCTGAAGTTTAGTCTAGTGAGTGGTTGGTAAAATCCCACTCAAGAAACCAAGCTCACACAGGTAGGGATCCCATATGACCTAAATGGTTCACCTGCTTTGGTCCTGAGGCACAAACTCACGTTTGCTTCATCCCACTTGTGTTGAAACCTACACGTTCTATTTTTTGTAAGTGTCCTGTGTAATTTTGTACACAGTCTACTGTGTCTACAATTGAAGGCTTCTGGGCTACAAAATTCTGAAACACACACACACATACCCTACTCTTCACAAAGAAAGCCCTGAGAGCACACTACTTAACCCACTACAGATAAAATACAGACTTCAGAAAAACAGCTTCTCGTGTTCTTTAAAATACAAAACTCTCTAGACTAATGGGCCATTTCATTATTAGGATTTATAATAGTTATTGATCATTTACCATCTATGTGACAGTCGCTAAGTATACATTTTACATTTATCATTGCCACAACCATATGAGGCATTTTAAATCACAACTCCCGTTTCACTGATGAAGAAACAGAGACATAAGGAGATGATGTATTAACTGCTCCAGTCCAAGGTCGTGCAGCTGGCTAACGAATGGAGGAGGCAGAATTCAAACCCAGACTGTGCAGCCTGTGACCTCGAGTAAATGTTACATTACTGAACTGCATACAGAGACAGAACAGTTGGTGCTCTCCAGTGTATAAACACCCCCACCCAAGGCCAACTCCAACTTCCCTTGACAGGGAAAGAATATGGTCAGAGGAGAAAACAGAAAGACTACCAACCTGGAACAATAAAACAGGAGTGACTTGGTCAATGTTTCATTAAAGTTATAAAAATTTGCATCTCAGAACAATCCCCAATTTGCCTTCCTGACAAAAGGTGCTGGAGCAGAGAAGGGGTGAGTCCCATCTGATGTGGGAACTAGTCATGAAGACACAGCTATACCGTTGCTCGTGGACCGCCACCTCACTACAGAGCGATGGTGACTGGAGGGTGCCTCCCCCAATCCCGCAGACCTGCAAGGACACTGACGCCTCCTTTACCACCTCACCTCTGAATACAGAGACAACTGGTCCCCTGGCGACAACACTATCCCCCATGCATTCCACCTGTTTTATTTCACTACGTGCTGGGATTTAGCGGTGTGCTGTGACACATGTCACTTTAACTGCAGAAGTTCCTCCCAGTTTTCTCGGGGCACGACACTACCTGTGCAATGTCATCTGCACTTGTGAAGGAGAAGCTGTGGCCAGCTAGCTCATAGGCCTGAGTCTCAATGGCATCCAGCTTGGCTTGCATGATATGCTTCTGACTTTCGCATTCCGCGGTACTAAAGCCAATTCCATTCAGTTCCAGCAAGGCCAGGCAGTACTGAGAGGGCATCTCCACTGTACGGAAAATATCTGAAAGGGAAAACGAAAACATGCACAGTAAAACCATCACCTAAGCAACTGGTCCATTGGCATTGCTGAAACCACCCAGAACTGGTTCAGACAATCCACAGCAGTTATCCAAGCTGTCATTCAGACCCCATCTCCAGAACAGGTCGCCAGACCATTGGAAGGTGACAAAGGATGGGTCATTTAAGCACAGGATGCTATCCCCATCTGCAAGAGTAGAAAAGCTGGCAATCTTGTGAGTAGTCTGGACCAAAAGAGACATTTCTTCTAAGACTCAGAAAACATGCTCTGTTCAAAACATTCAGAAAGGATATAACGGCTGCACATGAGAACAAGACACCTTAAGTAAAGACATGGTCCCTTACCAATAATTATCCCTACCTAATATAAAGCAGCTCTCCAGGGGGAAAGGCCAGCTTTCAGAATAGACCTATCCAAGAGGCAGGAGGGTAAGAGGAGAAGGGAGTCTGCAGGCCACTAAACTACACAAGTATATTTGAAATAACTGTATTTTTCAGATTTTACTTTTATTTATTTTTAATGATATGTGTGTCTGTGTGTGGGTACCTGCAGGTATGTGTGGGTGACTGCAGTGTCTGTGTGTGGGTATCCGCAGGTATGTGTGGGTGACTGCAGTGTCTGTGTGTCTGTCTGTCTGTGTATAGGTATCTGCAGGCATGTGCGGGTGACTTCAGTGTCTGTGTGTCTGTGTGTGGGTACCTGCAGGCATGTGCAGGTGACTGCTCTGTCTGTGTGTCTGTGTATAGGTATCTGCAGGTATGTGTGGGTGACTGCTGTGTCGTGTGTCTGTGTGCGGGTGACTGAAGTATGTGTGGGTGACTGCAGTGTCTGTGTGTGGGTACCTGCAGGTATGTACAGGTGACTGAAGTATCTGTGTGTGGGTATCTGCAGGTATGTGCGGGTGACTGCAAAGTGTCCAAAAGACCAGAAGAAAACTCCCTAGAGCTGGAGTTACAGGTTCATGAGTCACCTGATGTGGGGCTAGGAATTGAACTCAGGTCTTCTGCAAGAATAGCAAACACTCTTAACCTCAGAGCCATCTCTATCCCAAATAATCAATCATTTATAAACAAACTTTAATAGCTTCCCACATTGCCTCCCAAATCCTCCCTTTTCTCAAGGTCCTTCGGTTCCATAGGTCCTATAACTGGGAACGCCTTAACATTGTATAGAACACACGTGACACTCCCTACCACCTACTTTTTAAACTACATAGGAATAAAGCACTTTTAGGGTACATTTAAATGATCAAAGTAAAAAAAAAATAAATTTAGAGTCTTCTTGGATTTTTTATTTTCTCGTAGATAATAAATTGCCTCTATATCTAGATAGTCCTAAGAATTGCCGATAAATTGTTGAGCAAATGCAAGGAAAGCACGCCACCACTGGACCATAGTCCTTGCATTTTTTAAACATAATTTTTAATTGAATCTTCAGGAATTTCACATCATGTACCCCAATCCCACTCATTTCCAAGTCCTTCCATATCCACCTTCCACTCTTATAACCTCCTCACCCAAGAAAAATTTAAAAAGTAAGAAAACAAAACCATCTCTCTGACCCCTCTGGGCAATGACCTGCTCCTCTATCAACCACAGCCTTCTGCGTAGGTACCGCTCCACTCCTCCTCTTTCCCGCATCTTGCTGGCACTGGAAGCTGCGGTGTGCCCAGTAGTCTAGTGCAAGGCCTCTGCTACACCATCAACACTGGACCCTGGTAGCGACCCTCAGATATCCTGCTGCCACCTTGAGTCATGGAGTCTGTGGCTACAGATGCTCAGCACCCGCCCCTTCACGCACTCTAGCATCTTACAGGCACTGAAGATGTTGGGGTGGACCCTTCAAAGCGTGGATCTGGGTGATAGCTGAACTGTTCAGCCCATCAGGGCCACCAGGGCCAACTTTCCCGCTGGCCAGGAGAGGGGAGCGCCAGGTCTCCACGCCCACTTTACCAGCACTGCCTGCACCACCCTGCAATGGCCAGTGAGGGACAGAGCCTCAGCAAGGCCCTCGAACACCAACATGGCTTTGGGCTGCAGTACAGACCACAGACAGCTGCACAGCCTTAGGAGGTAACACTGGCCACTGGGTTGCAGTAGGATCATGGACCTAGACAAGGCCCTGGGCAGCAGTGAAGGCCCGGACATCACCATGGACTCAGGTGGCAGTGCAGGCTTCTCACGTCAGGCTATTCCTCATCCCCAGTTCTGCCTTTCTTCACAGTGCACTAACTGCTCCACATCTTCTCTCACATCCTCCTACCACACGCTTGCTTTTGGCATGAGTCCACCCGATCCCAGAATTTTTTGAGACAAGACCTCACTATTTAGCTCAAGATAGACTCAAACTCTCTATATAGCTCATTACTTCAGCCTGGCCTCAAAATCCAAACCCTCCTACTTCAGACTTCCAAGTGTTTGGGATCAGAGCAAGTGCCTCCATGCCTTGTTCATAATTCAAATAGTTAATAAATACCTAAAAATTACAGATCAAGATCCTAGCATGATCTTGAGATGTCAATGGGAATGAGACTCTCTGGTCACCTGCCCAAAGGCAGACGGGAAGAGGGCACAGAAGCTGTGATCCAGCATTACTGAGCACAATGCAGGAGCACTGTCAGGGCACGGCGGCCAGTCTTCCTCTCCTTGACCAGCATACACTGGCTTAAAGAGGCTGAGGTTAAAACGAAAAAGCTCCTGTCTACACAGGAGCTGCTAACGGATATCACCCCAGAAGAACATCCTCTATGAACATACAAGTCAGTGTGGACTTAGTCTCTATAATCCTGCCCTATAGTGCTGGGAGAATGAGAGGTTTTGTAGCAGAGGTAAAATAACCATAGCAACAAGTTTAAGTATGTACTATGCCTCATCAATCTTTACAGCAACTTCCTAAGAACCAGACATGAAGCTTGGTGTAGGTTCCTGTCTAGTAAGTGAGGCAGCCCCAACTCAAGCCATACATAGTCAGCACATTGCTCTGCTCTTTCTGGCTATCTATGGATCAGGCAAAGATCCCACGATATCATTTCCTCATGATGATGACAACTTTGGTCCTTCACCGTCTTCATTATTTATCATTGTTATACTCTCTCAAATCACCAAGTCTATCCTGGACCAGCAGACTTCTCAACAAATCCATGGTGCCATGAAAGAAAAGGAGAACCACATGACTTTCCTTTGCTAAAGAAACCATTAATAGCTCTAAAAAGAAAATGGTTCCATTTTAAATTATATGAAAGATCTGTTATAGGAATAGAGTCATCTGATAAAATTCAAATATATAATCGTCAACTACTGAATGTGGTGCCACCAGTTCTAATCATGAGAAGGCCAGGGGCCAGCAAGTCGAGAGGAGTGAGCACCGAGTGCATGTGCTGCAAGTAAACTATTGGAAGACAGCACAGCATTTGACACGTCCATGGCTCCTCTAGTGATCAGCGTCAGACTGAGGACCTGTGACAGACACCATGATGTCTCCAAGTCAAAAGTATTTACTATCTGGCTTTTTACGGGGGAAAAGAAACAAACAAAAGCCCAGGTTTGCTGGCTCCCTCAGTAGGTACCACAGAGGATTTGCATAAAATGTGTAATTTATCCACCTGTGATCAAAACGTGGCTAATGATATGTATCTATTATCCCAGGCTGTAACATAAAATGCCATGAACCCTGCTGCTTTTACCGTGAAGCTTTTCCTTCTCCAACAAAGAGCTGAGTTGATTCATGCAGTTGAAGATGAGAATGGATTCCACAGATGCTCTGTACCGCCCAGAATGTTCCGTGTTCACATTTAGCCCCAGGCTCTGAATTCCTTGGCCAGTCTCTATTCCTTCTAGGAGCGGGAGCTCCTGGGGGAGAAAACTGGTCACTATGCTATGAAGAGTCGGCTCCTTAGAATCTGGATCGAGGAGCCAGCATGCCACCTGAATGAGACAGCAATTAGATAGTTTGTTTGATTTTCTTCAAAGCCTCTTTTGCATTTTTACATTAAAATGGGAAGACAGAAAGCTCGCTGTAATTTACTGCATTTCCACTTAAGACCACTTAGTGGTCCTTCCTTCCACCCTGCAGGGCTTTGGCTGGCCTGGTCCCGCAGCAGCCTGGGTGCCATGGACCTCTCAGTTAAACGAAGGCATGTGTCTAGGAATGGAGATGAAGGTTTCTCTACTCTGACTGATTCAAACTAAGCTACATAACAAAGATGTGCCTCTGTGGTTTTAGGTTTACTTAGTTCTTTTTGTTTGCTTGTTTGCTTTTCAAGACAGGGCTTCTCTGTGTAGCCCTGGCTGTCCTGGAGCTCACTCTGTTGACCAGGTTGGTTTCAGACTCACAGAGATCACCTGCCTCTGTCTCCTGAGGGTTGGGATTAAAGGCGTGCATCACCATAGAACATCAAAAGTGGTGCATACATGTTTTACCAAGGAAAGTTAGTTTCCAGGGGCTGGGAGGGAGCTGATAACTGGTAAACACACTGGTAAAGTGTTCGCTGTGCAGGCCTGAGGACCAGAGCTCAGTCTCCAGGACACACGGAAACAGCTGAGAATGGTGGTATCGCATGCAATCTCAGCGCCAACCAATCTACCTAAATGTCACATACAAGGTGGAAAGCTGCTGAGGAATGACACTTGAGGCTGACCTCTGACCTTCGTATGCACGTATACCACACACACTCAAACAGATAGCATCCAGAGTACCAGTAGCCTTTCCTCTGAAGGGGAGGTCTCTCACCAGAACTAGTGGCCATTTGAGTGTTATTGTTAGTTTCCACATGAGGTTAGGATGCCTGTAGTTTCTATTACTAGGTCTAACAAATCACAAACTGGATTTATAATAAGCAAATCTAGCTCTCTGAACCTTTTTAATAATTATGGTGACTCAGTTGTTTCTTCTGCATGTATAGAATGAAATTTTGAACATGAAATGGTGGCTGACAGAAGCAGTCTTAGCACTGGGAGGCTGAGGCAGAAAGAACGCTATGGATATGAGGCTAGCCTAGACTACATGGTTGTTTGGTCAAAAGTAAGACTCCAGGCCCCTGACACCCTATATCCAAGGACTCTGGGATGATTGGAAGTGTCACCCCAGTCCCTTGTGTCCATCCTAAACCCCTCCCCCTGGGAGATGCCGTGGTCCAGACTCCACCTCCAGGAAGCCTGCCAAGCCCTGATCCCTCCCCAGGGAGGGCCAGAACTACTCTCAGGCTATTTAGGCCTTGGCTGAGAAAAAGAACACTGGTCTCAGGTTTCACGTGGTCCCCCTTCCCTCTCCTGGCCATGCTCTCCTGGCCATCCAGGAGTACTGCATTTATTGATTCAGTTTAATTTGGTCTGGCTGGAATTATTTGTGTCAGCAGAAATAAGTTCCTCTTAAGATATACCTAACAATGGTGAGTTAGCCTGGGCTACAGAGTGAAGTCCTGCCTCAAAGAAGAATCAATGCCAATATTCTTCAAATTATTCCACAAAATAGAAAGTAGGAACATTGCCCAATTCATTTATGAAGCCACAGTTACTATGATACCCAAACCACATACTCAACAAAGGGAATTTCCTTTATGAATATAGATGCAAAAATACTCGATAAAATACTGGCAAACCTAATAGAAGAACAGATCAAAAAGATTTATCCATGATCAAGTAGCCTTCATCTCAGAGGTGTAGGGATTATAGGGATGATTTCACATACAAAAATCAGTAAATGCAATCTATCATATAAATAAAATGATTACATGATCATTTCATCAGATGCTGAAAAGTCTCTTACAAAATCCAACACCCCTTCATAATAAAAGTCCTGGAGAGACTAGGGATACAAGGGGTATATCTACACATAATAAAGACAATTTATAGCAAGCCTATAGACAACATAAAATTAAATGGGAGAAATTAAAAGCTAAAATTCTAAAAGAAATATCCTATTTGACATTTTGCTAATAACTGTCAAAATAGTATAATTTTCAACTCCACTCTGTATAGTTCATGCATCTGTTAGCAACACATGGGAAGACATGAGAGTATCTTTAAGTAATCTCAGTAAGGCGCTGAAGTTTCAAATGTATACTATGGGTAATTAATGTAAGCTATCCCTTCTTGACGTCTCAGTATCGTAAAGTAACATCCCACTTTGATCTTGTGCAAAACTGTTCTCAGGAACTAGTGATGCTATTGGCCTCTAAGCCCTAAGTGTTATCATTCTGCTGACCTTCCCTGTCACCTGGGTACCCTGTCCCTTTTAAGAGACAAGCTCCGCCCATCCCTCTCTACCTTTTCTCCTTCCTGCTTCTTTCTTCTCTTTCCTCTTTCTCTGTCCCCCCTTCTCTCTTCTCCTCTTCTCCCCTCCCCTCTATAACCCCGTCCTCTTACACTGTCCCCAATACCCACTAAATAAACTCCATACCCAAGCCCTCTCTACATGACGTATCTGTCTCCCAGGGGAGACAGGGGACCTGCCAGGGTTGTGCAGCCATAAATCTTTCACTAAGAGCACTCCCTTTTGATATCTTATTCCACACTTCTATACTCTCCTATACCCTTACAATAGCTGAAAACCCTTGTATTGTACTCTTAAACCTAACAGTCCATAGTTCACTTCTAATTTACTGTGGTATAAAACTTCTTAACTTATAACTAAAACTAAAGTTCCTCTTTTTAATGTTTGAGGAAGAACACAACCTTTAACACTTAGAATTTGTGATATTTCTGCATTTACCCACAGAGGCATTTGGAACACAATGATATATTCTGGGTGGATGAGAAGTATCTTGTTTGAAATTGTGAAGTTAAACTGTTGAGGCTAAGGACATGCAGAGTGATCTAAGCATTAAGGACGTTGCAGTCTATAAAGTCACATGTAAGACAGAACCTTGGGGTCTTCATAGCTGGGTTCCAGGGAGACGCCACAGGACAGGAGGAGGACCTTGTAGCTCTGGATGAAGTCATAGGTGACAACAGTGCGCTCTTTGTCAGATTTATTTTGCAAGCAGGATTGAAGGCGCTCCATCCTCTCTCCCACAGTCAGTGTTGCATCCAGAGGAGGCGGGGCCAAACTGGGACTAATTTCTTGGAAGAGAAACAAAGTCTTAATGTAGAAATTAGACTCATTCATTTGAAGCAGTAGTCTTTAGTGGAAAGACTGAGAAGAGTCAGGAATCCAAGGACCTGATTCCAAACACCTGTGTGTTCAGGTCATCGCAACTACGTGATGAAGTACTTCATAATTTAAACATGGTGGTTCAAACTAGATTTATAATATTCTACTTCATCATGTGATTATGTGGGTAAAGATTCTAAGTTCCAAGATTTCTAACAATAAAATTTATTTTCAGAACAGAGTTCAAGAAAGGTAGCCGCTTTAGAAATTAAGGCGAGACATATAATGTTATATCAAAAATAAAAGAAGTTCAAGTGGCTACTCAGCCAACACACTGCTCTACAAAGAAAGTGGAAGGATCTCACTAAGTAAAACACCGTGTGCCATCCTTACTATCCAAATAGCCAAGGAGTGGATATGTAATCAGATCCCAAGGTATTTCTAGATTGTATCCTTCCCTGTCAAAGACGCCTCAGCAACCATGTTCTCTAGCTCAGCACTGGCCCTGGATGAACCCCAGACCCAAGAACAGGAAGAGAAAGACCAAGAAGTAGGCAGTTTGGATGCTCACCTTACTAGACCTGGATTGAGGTGGGTAGTCCTTGGACTTCCCACAGGGCAGGGAACCCTGATTGCTCTTTGGGCTGACGAGGGAGGGGGACTTGATTGGGGGAGGGGGAAGGGAAAGGGGAGGCGGCGGTGGGGAAGAGACAGAAATCTTTAATAAATAAATAAATAAATAAATAAATAAGAAACTGCTATAGCCCCTTGTTAATGGCCTCCTGTAGCAGGCAGTACGGTGCAAAGAGGATGTTTCTAAAAGCATTTATTCTGGTCCGTGGGCATGGCTCCAGGGAAGAACACTTGCCTAGCAGGTATAGGGCTCTCCGAGCTCAGTCCTCAACACCACAAGAAAGGAGAAACAGAAGGAGGGTGTAAGCAAGGGCACAGTGAAACCACCAACCCAACCACTCTGTGGACACAAAGGTTGACTGGGAATTCAAACTGCTAGGCTGTCTACTAGGGGCTGAGAACAAAGTAGGAAAAGGTTTGCCAGTTTTAAGGGAATGCGCGGGGGTGGGGTGGGGTGGGGCAAGAACAGCCTGGGATTTAAGAGTAGCAAGAGGTGGGGTGGTGGCCAGAGCAGCCTGGAAACTAGTGTGGAGGTTTTGCTAGCTGTAGGCTTCTTTGAGTCAATTGCAACCAGATGTCCACTGCCAGAGACAGGTGGCTGTAGGGGGCAGATGAGGAAGTACTGGCTTTTCCTGACGAAGAGAAACCCAACATTTCTGAGGAATGCTGAATTTAGGTTTTTGCTTACCCAGAGTCCAGCCTGAGCTGAGCCCAAACTGTCTTTTAGGACATTGGCAGTAACACTGCCATTTCTGTAGCCTACTTTGGACCCAACAGAGGGATAAAGGGAGGAAAAGAGGGATCCACTCTAACTAATATATGTGATTATGCATACATTTGCTATTCTCTTAATATTTTAATCCTAAAAATAGTCTATACAATATCAGAAAATTATTCTCAAATAATTTAAAAAAATAATTGCCTTAACAGACATCATAGCGCATATGTGGCTTAGCCCAGTGCCAATGCCTTACCGGAATGCTTTTGCTCCTTCTGCAGTGACAGATAGTAGGCGTCCTTTCCACCCCAGCAGACTGCTAGCCCAACGACCACAATGCCGTCAGAGTCGTGGACAGGAAAGCCGTCATCTTCACCAGGGGTTTCCTGAGGGGAGCTGACTAAATGAATCCGAGGTAAAACTGTCACAAGATCGCCAACATTCAGGCATCAAGTGATCTACTAAAACTGTGACAACCAAAGCCCTTACTTCACCCATCATGGTGGCACACACTTTACAATCTCAGCACTTGGGAAGCAGAGGCAAGATGATTATAAACTCAATGCCAGACTGGGTTATATGGCTAGACTGTGTCCCCAAAACACGCAGAACAACAACAAAACAAGCTGTTTGTCCTAGTTAGGACCCTACAGTGGTGACAAACATGTGACTGGAGGAAGGAAAAGGCTGGCTTCAGCTTACTGCTTATGGCCTATAGCCAGGGGAAGGCAGAGCAGGAACTAACGGCAGGAGCTGGAGAAAAGATCATGGTTTCTTCTGCATGGCTTGATCAGCCTGCTTTCTTAGACTACTCAGAAAGAACACCCTCCTAGAGAGGGAATGGCCCAGTGGGCTGTGCCTTCCCACATCAATCATTAATCAAGAAAATGCCCTACAGACTTGCCTAGAGGCAATCTGAGAGAGACAGGTTTTTGTTTGTTTTTTCTCAACTGAAGTTCTGTTTCCCAGATAACTCTAGCTTATGTCAAGATGACAAAACACTAGCCAGCACAATACTTTCCGGGCAAAAACCCTGTAATTGTAAAGATGTATTATTTGGGTGATCACTTGCAGGTGTGTGTAAGCTTTTCACATTTCACATCAATTAAGATACCTATGGCCATGCAAACAACGCACCACAACTTAACTCATAGGTCTATAAGGACTAAAGAGAAACCACTAGGTGGAAAAAGATGTTTTCAAGTTCTAAAACAAATAAAGACTATACGGACACAGACACAAAATTTTATAGCAAATTCACCGATTCTTAATCAAAGGCAGCAAGATTATTATTGTAAACAAGTATAATTTTTGTATTTATAGCCAACATTTTTTTCTAAATTAACATCTACTTAACTTAAAAAAACAATCAATTTAATTTACAATCACAATCTGAATACTTGGAAGATACTGGAACATAGGGAGCCAATACATACTTATTAAGTGAATTTATGCCTCCATAAGAAGCCTGGACTAGAACATGGCTAAATTTTATGCTTGATGGGTTGGGAATAGGAAATGCTATACACTAAGAGCGCATAGAATCTACCATTGATGCACATGCTCCAAGAACGGAAGGTCAGACAAACAGTAGCACCTTACTGACAAACATAAACACAGTTTTATGAAATCTATCAAACCTCCGATTTCCACAACAGATTGACAAACTGACTGTGGCTACTCCCCAGTCACAGGACAAAATGTTCATGGCATCATTTGACCAAAGGTTCAACTCTGGAACCCTAGGAGGCTCTGTAAGGACTTAGAACCAGGATTTCAGTACAGATTCATCAAGAGCACTAATACTCGAGACAATTCCTGGGAAGTTCAGCTAAGTACTTTGTGAGCTAGATCTACAGTACCCATCTGTTATGTACTTTTATTTGTAAGTATTAATGACTAATAAAAACCAATTGTAAATTAAAGTACCTCAAAAGTGTGATACCATCCAAAACATATATTATCTTTATAAATTTAAAACATGCTACACAGACCTCTTATAATGGAGGGCATTATTAATAACTGAGACAAATAAAAACTACACATATATCCACCTATAAAATGATTAAACAGTTATATTTAATCAATTTGAGTAAATTATATATAATATCTAAAATTTAAAATTTAGATCTCAAGCCAGCAATGCAGAAAAATTAAAATTTTAAAGATCCTTACCTTGCTTCAACCTTCCCCCTATGGTAGAGGTTTTGGAAGATGTCGAACTTCTAATCTTCTCACAAGCCAGACAGATGGAAAAGCGCTTTTGGCATTCCCACTCCTTTACAAATGTTTGAAACAGAGTCTGGTCACTCGCTACATCGATTATGGCCAAGCTTTCCGGGCTGCATGAGGCTGGAGTTAAGTGCGGCCCATCCTGAGAGAACTGCGGAGGAAAACTTGTGTCCCCAACAGAACTGCCCTCCTTGACGCTGGCTTTACACTCTTGACTTAAATCGTGGTTGTGAATATCTGAAGGCGAACCAAACAAACAATGTTCACCTGGCAGAAAAACACTGCCAGCCTCCTGCCGGTTCACAGATGCTCCAAGGATCTCTGGAAATGCCAGCTTAGAAGCAGAAGCAAGAATGGGTGTGGGAGGAATGAGGCCATTGTCATCAGCTGGGGCACTTTCTTTACACGCTGAGGGAGATAAGGCCACACCATGCCTGGCCTCATTCCCTACCCCCTCGAGCCTGCTTTTAACTTCATTATTGGGGAAAAGAGAAGTTCTCTGAACTTGAATGGTCTGCAAATGTGAATTCATGTCCTGTCTCACATCTAACTCTGTGCCATTTTCCTCAAAGCAAGACAGGTCTGCATGTGTTAATCTGGGCCTTTCGTTTTCTAGAGGACTAGACACTTTGTCTAAAACCCTTTGCAGTTCTGGACTTAAGTCAAACGATGATCCTGACCACGTGAATGAATTCTCTATATTTGTCCCAGTGGGTGTGGGCTTCTGGGTCCTGTCGTTTCCTTCTCCTCTGACCACGTCTCCTTGGGGACGCTCAGGGCCCAGCACTGCAGAATCACCAAGTTCTAACGTTTTAAAGGCTACTGAGCCACAGTTTTCTTGCGCATGAAAAGGAGCCATACTGTCCAAGGCTTCAATCATCTGAGTAGAATCCATCTCTGAAAATATAATAGACTCACCGCTGGAGCAAGTCACCAGCTGTGGAATACCCTGACGTCCGCTCACATTGGCCTTCATGGCCAGCTCTTCTCCTGGGCCCAGGGAATTGCTGAAATGGTTTGTTGTCCTTTCAGAAAGGAGGGGCTGCTTTGCCTGTACATCAGGTGACTGTCCTTTTACTAAGCCATCTTCACCAAAACTGTCAAATAGTATACTGTCACTCATATTCAAACTGGTTTCAAGCAGACTTTCTCCCTCCAAACCAGTAGGAGTTCCCATTGGAGAAGCCAGAGGTAGGACTAGTTTAACCATTTCTTGTGTTTCAAAACCTTGAAGAAAACTGTTTAACTGGGAGTCAGTGACAGACTGCTCGTTCTCTTTAAAGCAAGGGCCACGTTCCCCCTGTGGGGAAGAATGGAAGATGAGGCTTGCTGGAGTTAGTCTATCAATGCCCTTTCCAGGGTTTTCCTTCACGGTCGCCACACTCTTACTGTCCAAATGGTCTGTGTTAGCTGCTCCTGGAAAATGCTGTTCACTTGGAGTACTGTGACCCTCATCCCGAAAACAGTACTCTGAGTTCCGAGTGCCGCAGCCCTTCTCTGTGACCCCTACCGCCTTTGCTCCCTGCTTGGCATGTTCGGCTGCCACCTGATCGATGATTTTCTCTGACTGAGTATCCAGGTAGAAGCTGTCTCCAAAGTCACAGGTGGCTAGGTTAGAAACATGATTATGTTCACTTTTATTTGTTGTGTAAGCATCTGTTTTTTCTTGTACTCCAGAACTTACAAGATGCTCACGCTGGCCACCTGCCTGTCCGAGTTCCGCAGATGACTGCAGTAATCCAGTAGGTGCCTCAGTTCTGCCCGTGTTATTTCCCAGTGCCTGACAGTAATCTGACTCATCTTCTTTACTATTAAGCTTTATACTTCCACATTTGCTAGTCGCAGCATCACTCGAGTCTCTGCCCATATGATTAACTGCTTCACAGGACACATGTCTCTCTAGTAATGTTTTCTGTTTGGTGCAAGTGTTTGTCTGTTTGTCACACTGATTTTCCAGGCAATGGCTAACTGGATGGGTGTCACGGAGTTTCACAGAAACCTTCTGGCTTTTTGCACCGTTCTCTATGAGTGCCTCGTCTAGCTTTCCTGTCTCAGTATCAGCCAATCCTCTTCCACTGCTAGCAACACCAGTCACATTTTTACTCTGAGATCCTGCAAAAGAATGCTCCATAGCACCATTACTTTCTGGTTTTTTCCTTAAGCAAGGCTGCTGCATTTGTAAAGGGAATGAGGCTTTGTTGTATTTTTCCTCGGCACAAAAAGATACATTTTTTCTAAGTAGGCCTGGATTTCTAAGTTCCACATTCTGCTTGTCTAAGGAAAATGGGTCTTCACGTAGAGTAGATCTAGACATAGTCTGTGCCTGGAAATCATCCCTAAGATGATCAGCCCCAGAGTCATGCACTGGACTACTGCCCAAAGATTTTTTTTGATACTTGCTGCCTCTACAAGATGGAAAATTGGTGTTCATCTGCTCAGAACTAGGACTCAAAGCAGCTTTTCTTTTTTTCTCCAAAGAGAAAGTTTGAATAACATCCCTAGTGCTTGGTTCTCCTTCACTCACAGACATCCGAAGCTTTTCTTTTTTTATACCCAAAGAAGTCCGTTTTCTCGCCGTGCAAATGGATTGTGACTGATGCCCGTGATCCCCCTGGAATGAGCAGAGAGAGTCTGTGTGCTCTCTGTGTTCACCCAAGCCTTGTGCTGTGTCTAGTGAGTGTTTACCACTAGACTCACTTGCTCTCTTGCTATTTCGGTTCTTTGAGGTCAGCTTTTTATGAGCACTCTTAGCTTGAGATTTGAATGTGCATTCCTTTACTTCTGACTCACTACTGCTGGGTGAGTGTGTGCTAGAACTCAAGGGTGAACCTGGATCCCACTGCACTCCCATTTCAATTAAGTCCTGCTGCAGAATCATTTTGGCTTCTTCCACTATTAAGGCTGCTGCTTCCCTTGCAGATAAACCCTTTCTGCCAGTCACCCAAATGGTTTGCATAGTGCGACGTTCTTCAGCTGCTTCCTCTTCTTCATCCACCGCCTTTCGGGCACTATTCAAGGACATGAGAAAAAGGGGAAATTAATGCACTGATTCACACTCAGACCTCTAACACGTTCTATCTGATCTGGTTCAGAAAACTGAAATGTCAGCACAGCAAGAGAGAGAAGGAGAGATATACAGACAGTGGCAAAAGCCTTAAAAACTGAGGGTCAAGGTTGGAGAGATGGCTCAACAGTTAAGAGTAAGCACTATAGCTAATATCTACTTTTGAGTGAGTACATACCATGTTCATCTTTTTGGGTCTGGGTTACCTCACGCAGGATAGTGTTTTCTAATTCCATCCATTTGCATACAAATTTCAAGATGTCATTGTTTTTTACCACTGAGTAGGACTCTAATGTGTAAATGTGTCACATTTTCTTTATCCATTCTTCAATTGAGGGCATCTAGGTTATTTCCAGGTTTTCTCTATTACAAATAATGCTTCTATGAACATAGTTGAACACTTTTGTAGTATGATTGAGCATCTTTTGGGTATATGCCCAAAAATTGTATTGCTGGATTCTAAGGTAGGTTGATTCCCAATTTTCTAAGAAACTGCCATACTGATTTCCAAAGTGGCTGTACAAGTTTGCATTTCCATTATCAATGGATGAGTGTTCACCTTACTCCACATCCTCTCCAGCATAAGCTGTCATTGGTGTTTTTGATCTTAGCCATTCTAACAGGTATAAGATGGTATCTCAGAGTTGTTTTGATTTGCATTTCCCTGATAGCTAAGGATTTTGTAAGGATAATGAGCCTATAGTTCATGATCCTAGAGAAGCTAAGTAACAAGGTGAACCCTAAGAAAAACATACATAGATCCACCTGGAAAGTCAAAATAGACAAGATCACCTGACAAAATTGGGAACATGGGGAATGAGAAGGGAGGGTGGAAGGGAAAGAAGAGGGGAGAAGGGGAGGGACGAGGATAACTTGAGGGAATGGGATAGTTGAGATGGAGGAAGGACAGAGAGATCTCTTGATTGAGGGAGCCATTGTGGGGTTAGCAAGAAACCTGGCTCTAGAGAAATTCCCAGGAATCCACAAGTATAACCCCAGCTAAGATCCTAAGCAATAGAGGAGACAGTACTGGAAGTGGCCTTGCCCTGTAGTCAGATTGATGACTATCTTAAATATCATCATAGAACCTTTATCCAACAGCTTATGGAAACAAAGGCAGGGATTCGCATTGGAGCACTGGACTGAGCTCAGTTGAAAAGTGGGAGGAGTAAGAATATGAGCAAAGAAGTCAAGACCATAATGGGGACACCCACTGAAACAGTCTGCTGAGCTAATGGGAGCTCACCAACAGCAGCTGGACTGAGAAAGAACAAGCATAGGTTCAAACTAGTCTCTCTGAATGTGGTTGACAGTTGCATGGCTGGGGCAAACTGAAGGGCCACTGGCAGAGGCACCAGGATTTGTTCCTACTGTTTGTATTGGTTTTTTGGGAACCTATTCTCTTTGGATGGGTACCTTGCTCAGCCTGGATAGAGTGGAGAGGGCCTTGGACCTGCCCCAGGGCAGTGCGCCTTGCCCTCTCTGTGGAGGGGATGGGAGGGGGCAGGGGGGGGGGGAGGGAATGGGAAGAGGGGAGGGACTAAGAATTGGATTGGTATGTGTAATGAAAAAGATAGTTTGTTTTCTTTAAAATAAAAATAATAAAGAGTAAATATAGCTGCTCTTTCAGAGTACCCAGGCTCAATTCCCAGCAACCACATAGCAGCTCACAATCTGTAACTCCAGTTCCAGGGGATCCAACACACTTTTCTGACTTCTGTGGGCACTTAATGAATGTGGTACACAGACAAACATGCAAGCAAAACACCCATATGGTGTGGGAGGTTCTTCTGTCTATGTGTTGCTTTTATTGGTTAATGAATAAAGAACTGGCTTGGCCTATAGCGTGAGAGGAGAAAGGCAGAGTTAGTTAACTGAAGAACTGGAGAGGGCTGCTAAAGGTGACAGCAATGAGGACTATCAGCTGGTCAGCTCACTAAGCACAGTGGCAATGCACAGTGGATTGAAAGTCACTCCTGTAAGGACCACAGCTATGCAATAGCTCATATCACAAGAGCAACCAAAGCCCTAGCTGATATGACATTGTCAAGGAAAATTAAAATATATTGGTTTACAAATATAAACTACGTTCCTAAAAGGCTTGAAAATATACCCCTAAATTACTTAAAGTAAACACAACTCTGTGTAATGCCCTAAATGAAATAAAAAGGCTGTAAATTTCTTTAACAACCCATACATATTCCTTAAAAACATCATGCACTGCAAACTCACACACTAAACCCTATGGGTTTAGAAGAAAGACAGTTGAGACAGACTACTATAGACTATATAGATATTGACAACTGAACACTGGTAAAAAAAAAAATTATATGAGAGACTGCCACAGCTAAGGCTCTACAGCATTTGTATCCGTCACCAGCTCAGAGGTATCCTTCTATACGATGTTAACTCCCAAAAGAGCCATGCACTGAAACCAAAAACCTGGCTCATTACATAACTGTCTTAGTTCCTGTTCCTGTTCCATGGCTGTAAAGAAACACCATGACCAGAGCAACTCTCACATGGGAAAAATTTAATTAGGGCTTGCGCACAGTTTCAGTTTAGTCCATTATTATCATGTGGGGAGCACGGTGATACACATGGCACTGGAGCAAAAGCTAAGAGCTTTACATACTGTCTGTATGCAGAGAGAGAGACAGACAGACAGACAGACAGACAGACAGACAGACAGACAGACTGGGCCTCGCATGGATCTTTAGAACCACAAAGCCGAACCCCTGTAACACACTTCCTCCAACAAGGCCACCTCCTAGCCCTTTTCAAACAGCATCACTCCCTGATGACCAAGCATTCAAATATATGAGCCTATGGGGGTCATTTTTTATTCAAACCACTACAATCAATAGGAAGCCTTCTTATCCACTGCTTGGGGCACAGAAAGCTTTGTAATTTTTTCCAGCATTAGTAAGGATGCAATAAGAAGCCATGCACCCTAAAATATCATGAAAATGTCCCTTGAGAGAAAGACGCACAATGTGGACACAGGCCTACATTCAATACCTAAGAGCTACGGAAACAAATATCACTCAAAACAACTTTCTGCCCCTTTAAATGTCATCCCACCTCAAACCTTAAATTACTAAAAAGCAAGCACAGGAGACACATAAAGCCAAGAGGCTTGTGAAAGGTCACACCCCAACCCTTCCCACACTTGTTAAAAGCTTCAATCCAAAAGTCAGGCCTATCATGAGTAGAAGGGAAGATGAACTGGAAATGACATGGGCTTTCTGATTTAAAATACATTTTTAATGTTCCTCAAAATAAAATTGTTAGTAATTGAAAGTAAAGAGCTATAAGTCTGCCTGATCTTTTTGTTTTGGAATGTGTTCAAACAGAAAGCAATTAAGTCATTCCTTGATTATATGCTAGTCAAGTCTTATGTGTTGTTTATCACCCTCCCCCCCCCCACACACACATCAAGGATTCCTTCCCTCACAAACTTCATTAAGGGTCTAGTGTTCTGAAGAACATTTAAAGGCGCGTACTGAACACATGAGCCCTGGAGAACTAACACATGGGAATCAGATTTCCCACAGCCGAGAGCGCCTGGTGCCGTACTCAGACTCAGCCCACAGGAAGATTCCCCAGCACTCCACAAACGTCTTTCCAACCACACAGTGCATGAGCAGAAAACGGAAAGCAACCCTCAAGAGAAAAAGGCAGCCACATTTTCCGACACAGTGGGTGTGCCCTAGGGTTGATGAGCTGCCTTCTAACAGCCCTAAGGCAGACACAGACTGTGATACCTTTTGAAAGGCAGAGCATTCTTCAGAACCACCTCCACCTCTGCAACGTCAGCTCTGGCAAGGTCTGCTACGGTGAGAAAGCCAGAGGCGTACAGGAACCTGGCTCTCTGAGCGTTCAGTAAGGACACCCGGATGAGGTCACACAGCTCCCTCTGGATGCCAAATGTGAGCCGCTTCTGAAACTGGGAAAGCAGTAGCTCCATGTTGTGCCAGCCCAGACGGTTGGAAAACACTGTAATCATTCCTAGAACAGCCAGAATGTTTGCTGAGTTAAAAATTGTTTTAGACTAATTCTCCAGGAATGTATATATAAACATATGAGAACGTGTATAGATACATATGTGTGTATATACATGTGTGTGCACATGTATTTGGTTCGACTTTTCTTTTTCTGCAGAATGTATGGTTTAACAGGGCCAAGGCACAAGTTAATGGAACAGACACATATCAGAAGTCCTAGATAGCTCATAAAGAACTAAGTAAGCACATTAGATGTCATCCCATCTATTCTTTCAAGTTTTATTTTATGTGCATGCATTTTACCTGTGTGTGTCTTGAGTGTGCACAATTAGAGTCTCTCACTAAACTTTGGGCTCACCAACTGCCTGGACTAATTAGCTACTAAGCCCCTGGGACCTCTGCCTTCCAGCACTAGATTACAGGATAGACATGCACTACTGTCCCCATCTTTGTGTGAGGGTGTGGGGTCTGAATTCTGGATCTCATGCTGGCATAACAAGCCCTCTCTCAAAGCCCTTCTCATTTGCTCCTAATTCTGAACTTAACATTTAGATACGGGAGCACAGCACATGTACACAAAGAGAACAAAAACCCCCATTCTAGTCCATTCCTCTCACTAGCTCTCTTAGTTCTTTTTTCCTTTCTTAAGGAAAAGAGAACAATAACAAAACAGGTAAAGGACTCATTTTTACCTGTTTTGATTTAAAAATTCAAATGTTGAGAGAACTGCAGAATGACATTCCCACTACTATTTTCTTCAAAGAGAGACTTCTTCCTCTTGAAATAAAGAGATCACAGCAGCCCAGTAGCACCCATGGACGAAATCACTGAGGCCAGGCACTTGAGCACTGATTTCTTCCCTTCATCCAACCCTCCGCCCACACCTTCTACACAGCATCCCCCCCATAAGGAAGTTCTTTTTTTTTTTTTTTTTTTTTTTTTTTGGTTTTTCGAGACAGGGTTTCTCTGTGGTTTTGGAGCCTGTCCTGGAACTAGCTCTGTAGACCAGGCTGGTCTCGAACTCACAGAGATCCACCTGCCTCTGCCTCCCGAGTGCTACCACCGCCCGGCCTTCACAAGGAAGTTCTTACAAATAAAGACACAAAACTTTTAGTAGTCCTGGGTTTCCTTCCAAAGGGTAACAAATTAGTAAATCAGACCCAGAATCTACCTGTTTGTGTAACTTGAGTGTTTCCTAAGGCATGATAGTTAGAACAGTCAGGTCTACAAAACTCTCTTCATCTGCAGACTCTTTCTCAAAATCTATTATTAATCAGAACTAAGAGAAAAGGGATTCCACTGAGAACTTTGCTTCTCCCAGTAAGGAGGGAAGTGCCAGAGAAAGATGTACCATCAGCAAGTCACTAAGGAACAGAAGGGGGAAGGGGTGAGCCCCGGCCTGAGGACGGCTCTCTACAGACCACTACTGTACCCGGAGGCACCAGTGTGATGATGAGAACGCTGAGGACTCTGTATGACTGCAGCAATTTCAGAGGGGATTAAATAAACAGAAGGTTTTAGGAAAGTAATCTAAACCAGGCATGGTGATACACACCTTTAATTCTAGTACCCAGAGAGCAGAAGCAGGTGGATCACTGTATTTGAGGACAGTCTGGTCTACATAGGGAGCTCCAGGCCAGCCAGAGCTACCAATGAGACCCTGCTTCTTTTTTCTTTAAAAAAAAAAAAAAAAAGAATCTTAACAACCTTAATGATAGAATCTTAGATAAAGCGACACACTTCATCTGACTGACCTGCATAAACAGCAGCTGACTGTTGCAAAGACTGAATCTGTCCACGATTACATCCATATTTCTGATTAATTTCCTTTAAGGGAACTTCACTGATTAAATCCAATAACACAAGACTTGTGAAAAACCTAAAAATAAATCAAGACTAGTGTAAGAGATCACTTATAGCTACTCTGAAAGCGTAACATACACTGCAAACCAACTACAAACCAAAGAGGTAGCAGAGGGTTCACTCCCATCCCCCATCCCCCATCCCACCCCCCACCCCCGCAGGAGGACCACAGGAGGAGGACTGCTGGGCAAAGATGACCACAGTTATTTCACACACCTTAGCCACAGCTAAGAACTAACCCAACAGGGCAAAAACGTTCCCACACTGCAATGTTAGCAACTGATTTCCAGAAATCATACTTGGTTTAAGAAATGAGGTAGCAAAAAAGTCTAAAAGATTTAATACATGCGTATAAAATGAATAAAATTTTGGTCAAATGAAAGTATCTAATTATAAAATCTAGTTTTGATTTGAAACAAAAAGTTGGCACAAATAATCCAAGCACAGAGATCCTTATAAATTTGCACTTGACTGTGATGTAAATCACACACACAAGTAATTTTTCTGTGTTTTAAAGCATAGCCTGTCCCATTTTCCCCCATGTGAATCTTAACACCTTCCAGGTGGTAAGAGACTACTTCTAAAGGTGCTACAAAGCACAACTCCAATAAAACCACCACAAATGGAAGTCCCCACTCAAGAAGGGGAAGAAGTGGTTAAATATTTGACTTTAAAAACCTGCAGGCATAATGACTAAATGTCAAGTTGCAAGAAAAATTAAACTGTCAGTAAATTAAATACACAGGAGAAATTTTAAAATTTACTATAGTCAGCCAAAATGTTTCCACATTGTTGACGATGAGAGTGACCCAGAAAAGTGGATATGGACCTAAGCCCAGCAGTGATAAATGCTGCAGGCTCCTCACCTTTTATGGATGGCCATTTGCCGGTGCTGTCTCTCAGTTCTGGCTACTACTTTTCCTTTCACACAGCGAGCCAAGAAGCTTTCCTCAACTCCAACCAGTTCTGCCACCCTTCTCATAGAAGCTGGCAATTTTTCCCATAGACAGAAAAATCGATACCAATCAATTCCAGTCCAGTCTTCAAACACAGGTGTAACCTAAAGAGAAGAAGCATCCTTTTAGCTATGGGAGCTCGGTGGCCAAGCACGTGCCTGATATGTGCAGGGTCATGGGTTCAAGCCTTAGCACTGGACAAAAACAAACAGACCCATTACACTGCATAAGTAACAAAATTATAAATGTAAACTGCAGAGTAAAGACAAAGGCCTCAGGATACAGAAAACAACTGTGATAATAACTCATTTATAAGAAAACATTTATTCAAAAGAAACTTGCTGAAAGAACAAACACAGACAGAAAAGGAGAGAACGCCAGAGAGAGTGGCAGGGTAAGGGGAGGGGTAACAACTGCTAACCATACAAACTGGATTTCATGGGATGTAAGTCTTTAATCATAGACATTTTCAACCTAAGTAGGACTGACTCAAAGTATTATCTTACCTATTTCATGTATTCAAGAATGAATGAGTAAAATGAAGAGATAAGGGGGGCGGTGTGAGGAGAGTCAACAGTCACAGCTGATATATTTCTTTAAAGGCTCAGGATTCAACAAGAAAGCTATGAGACAAACAAGAAAGAGACAAGTGTCCTAACATGGAGAGGAATGTAAGCAAAGAAACACCTTTAAAAGTGTCCAGATATTAGTACATGAAAAGACCTCAAAGACAAAAATAGTATAAATGTGTAAAGACAGAACATTATAAATGTATACAAAAGGATTAAAAAATGCTTAAAGAAATAAAAGGGTGAGTGTCTGTAATACCAGCAGTTGTATAGCCGAGGCACTAGAATACAAAGTTTTAGACCAATCTGGTAAGTTCCAGGCCAGCCTAGTAGTTTGAGGGTAGCCTGGCTTAAAAAAAAAAAAAAGGCCATTTAAGAAGAAAAGGAAAGAAGGAATGGGGGAGCAGAAGGCAGAGGTAAGGAAGAAAAGAGAGTGCTGTGGAATAAACTTTGTACACTGTAAATATGTATACATATGTTTTTTTCTCCTCCTGGATTCATTGTATATATGAAAAACTATGGAGAGTTTTGAAGTTGGACTGAATGCATCTTGCATTATTATTTGGTTACAAGCTAATGGGGACCAGGGAGTGAAATGTGGTAGTGAAATGTGAAAAATGGTCCTGATAGGATCACATATTTGAATATTTGATCCCCACTTGGTAAAACTATTTGGGAAAGATTAGAGGAAATGTGTCACTAACTGGCCGTGTGAAGTCTATCCTTCTGAAACTATAAGCCCCAAATTAAATCCTTTCTTTTATAAGTTGGCTTGGTCATAGTGTCTTATAATAGCAATAGAAATGTGACAGCATCCCAATTTTTTTATTTTTTAAAATTATTTTATTATTTATTTTGTTTTCATTTTTAGAAAAGGTCTCACTACATAACTTTGTCTGGCCTCGATATATAAATCACACTAGACTCAAACTCAGAGAGATGCCTCTGCATCCCAAGGGATGAGACTGTAGGTGTGTGTATACCACATCATCCTTGACAAGCACCCCAAAACTGGTGAAAAACATTAGTCTACATATCCAAAAATATTTCATGAACTGCAGGTAAGGAAAAATGTAGGGCTCTTCATCAACATGATCATAATAATGTCACAAACTGAGTGAGAAAATTTTGAAAGCAGCCAAGACAGTGTCCTAGTTAGCATTAACTATCACACCACCTAAATCATCTTTAAAAAGTCCCAAGAGAGTGTTTCCTTCATCAGTTTGGTCTGTGGACATGTCTGTGGGGATCACCTCCATTATTAATTAATTCATGGGGGCCTCAGTGCACTATGGGCAGCACCATCCCGAGGCAGGTGATCCTGAGCTACATAAGAAAACCAGCAAACCATGAGCCTGCCTCATTGCCTCAACAAGCAGAATTCCTCCATGGTTTCTACTTCAAGCTCCGGCCCTGACTTACTCAATGACAGACTGTGCCCTAAGAGTGTGAGCCAAATCAACCCTCTCCTCAAGCTGCTTTGCTAAGTGTCTTATCACAGTAACAGAAGGAAAGAACTGACGGAAAATCAAGTCACCTTACACAACGGAAACCCAATAACGGCAAGTTAACTTCTCATCAGAAACACTGGAGACAAGAATGGGATGAGAAGGGCACAGCATATTTGAAGGAAGAGTAAAAACACTGTCAACTTAGAATAAAGGAAAGGTGTCTTTCAAAATCAGAGATAACAGGGACATTCCTAGACAAACATAATCAGAAAATGTTGTCTTTAATCCTAACAAAAGTTCTTCAGGTTGAAAGAAAGCAGGCTGCTCAGGTACATGCTGGTGCACACATGTAAGCCCAGCAGCCAACCGACTAAGTGGGGAGGCGTGTAAATTTGAGGTCAGACTGGACCACATGGTAAGCTGCAGGCCAGCCTGGGAGGGAGACAAGTAGGAAGGGAGAGAGAGGGACTGGGACAGAACTCAAATATTCTGACTACACCTTAAAAAACAAAGCTAATAGAGGTCACTTCGTGAGTACATATTAAAAATAATCGGGGCTAGAGAATTTAGCTCTGAGGAAGAGTGTTTACCTAGAATTCACAAAGCCCTTGGCTCCATTCTCAGCACTGAAAATAATTAATAATAACAACTGCATATTTCCTCATTCTTCTCTTGACTTACTTAAAAAGCATTATATGACCTGCAAGAAGCAGAGGACAGAATACAGTTGAATAGTAGTTACCAGAGAACAGAAAGCAGTGGGGATGTCAAGCTGAACAGGGGTTTTCTTATCTGAAGTTGTTGGTTACTGAATGTTGAAGGCAACAGTCTGGATCAGGAGCTCACACTCATGCCTGCTATTAATATGTGGGACATTGTTAAGGCCATTGCAGATGATTGATAAGACCTGCTTTAAGATTATTTCCACTCATATTAGAAGGCACAGAACATTGGGCCTGATATAATCCATGAATTATATATATGTTTGTAAAAGAAAAAAATAACCTCTACAGTTATTTTATTGAACACATTTCATGGTAAGACCTCATTCTAATGAAAAGTTCAATGTTATTCTCTCCCTTCATTTACTCTTCAAAGTGCACACATCTCCTTTTAAGTGACAAATTTATTTCTGGTTAGTTCTTGCTAAAGAATATGATTAAACTATTCAATTCATATCAAAATGGTTATTATAACTGTAGAGGATGATCTAATGTAAACAAACTTTCCATGATAGTTAGTACCGTCAACTCCACAGGATAAGGAATCACAAAGGGGACAAGCCACTGGGCATGCCTTTGAGGGACTACCTAGACTAGACTGACCTAATACAAGGAGAAAGGGGTGGAGCTCCAGCACTCATCTCTCTCTGGTTCCTATGATGCAATGGGCCCAGGTACCTAAGCTTTCTTCCTTCTGCACCCTCAAACTGTGAGGCCAAATGAAGGCCTTCCTTCAGTTCTTTTGTCAAGGTACTTTGTCAGAGCGTCAAGAAAAGCAATGAAGGCACTTGTAAAATTCCTCCTGCAAGCCTGGCACACATCTCAACATTCAGTGGCTAGAAGTGATAGGACTAAACATCCAGGCTAGCCTTGGCTAACCAGTGAGATCCTGTCAGTAGGAGGTAAATAGTTTTGTTTTTAGATAGAACTTACCAGGTAGACGATATGAAGGTCATTCTCTAAAACAAAGCCTTTCATTGCTCTTTGGAGATCAGCAAAAATGTCTAGGGTATCAGTTGGAGAAAGTGAGGAAGAAAGAGTAGCCGATCCAAGATGAGTTGGGTGATATACCTTTCCTGGAGTGGGGAATACAGGAGCAAAGGTTAAAACAAAACAAAGAAATGTCCTTCTCTACTACATATTACCCCTCTCGGCTCTCATCAAAGCAATAATCAGAACCTTATCTAACACGCAGAAATGTATGAGCAAAAGCTAAAAGGTGAGTATAACATAAAGGGTGAGCATTTTTGCATGAGAGCTTGTGTTTACCTCCTGACCCGTCGCTGGGCTCTGCCACCTGGATGAACTCATTTTCTAACAGCCATGTCACACAGGCATCAATTGCTCCAAGTTGAACATCATCTTGATTTCTCTGCTTTCCCTGACTCCCTTCTTTTATACCAGCAGCCAAGAATGTGCAGGAGGTATAAGTTTGCATATCTTGTGATGTACTTGCCACTCCGCCAACGATTATCTAAGAGAAAATGTTCAGTCTGTAATTTTTATAACTGTGTAGAACCTCTGGGCATCAAGCAATAGAAGTGACTTTATTTTCTTAAGGCATCTTCAGTCTCTATGTAGAGATGCTTTATGAAATCTTTTGTCATCACACATTACAAACACAGATGATACTACTGACAGCATTTTCCTGGAAAGTAAATGTAATATTTTCTCATAGACAAAAAGGAACTTAGATAACTAGTTACACATATAGAGGAGGTGGTAACACATGCCATGATCAGCCTCTGCTCCTTTCCCTAGAACACATGGCCATGTAGAAATGCTACTCTTGAATCCTTCCCATTCAGGACAACAGGGCAGGAAAAGATGAAGTTAGTATTCAGTGTGCATTGCCTTGGCTGGCATCTAACTTGTGAAGTTCATGCCTCAGCCTCCAGTATGCTAGAATAAGAAGCCTGCACCACAGGTCCAGCCCTTCTGCAAACTTAATTTTTTATAACTTGATTTGATTTTAATGTTCACATATATTTATTATCTGAATAGAAGAACTATGGTTCATTTTGCCACTTTTCTTTAAACTTAAAAAAATAATATATCAAAAGTAAAAAGATAGCCACTAGACTACACACATAGCCTGCGTTCTATTCCTCTATTCCCTATGCCACAAAAAAAAAAAAGATATAAAAAAGAACTATAGTTCATTTGGTTGCATAACTGTTTTGAAATAGATTGATATGGTAGAATTTTTTAGGCTCCAAAATAACTACATATTCATATATATAACATATAGGCATGTTTATACCAACATATACATGTATATATATGTATGTGTGTATACATATGTATGCATGTATCAGAATTTATTTATCAACTTATTTTGCAGAGCCTGAAGAACTATGTATATCTGTACTACGTTTAAATATATGTGAGAAACAGTCATACTTGGGAAGGCTATAAATATAACAATCTTGTTTTGCTTTTGTTTTTTTTGGGGGGGGGGTGTTCTTTGAGATAAGGTTTCTTTGTATAGTCCTGGCTATACTGAAACTCTATCTGCAGACCATGCTGACCTCAAACTTAGAGATCTGTCTGCCTCTGTCTCCTGATTGCTAGAAATAAAGTGGGCCACCACTGCCGGGCTACAATCTGTTTCTTTAAAAAAAAAAAAAAAAAACCCTCAACTCAGATTTTCACATCCTCAAATTTCAATGGGCATAAACAAGTAATGGTGGTTCCTGAACTCCTACCTCCAGAATAGCTCGTTTCATGCTAGCAGTGATGTCTCCGTGTCTCTGCAGACAGCTGTGCACAGGCTCCAGAGATCCTCGAAGCAGAGCAATGCCTTTTGATTTCTCAGAGTTCTTACAAATTAGGATACTTTCACCTACAAACAAAGCCACACATCTGAGTTCCAGCCCATTCCTGCAAGTCACTGCTGAAGACAAGTTCCGACCCACTGAGGAGACAGGAGGTTCTAGAGGTTGTGTCGGTCACAGAGCCCTAAGTCACAGCTCTGGATCTGAACTCTGGGCAGGCGATCAAAGTGTCACCAGAAAGCCTACGGTACCCAGCTTCTAGATGACTTTTAGCTGAAGGCCAGAGAAGCAGCAAGCACAAGAGCTCTTGTCCTCTATAAACACTGTCCTAGGAAGACAGCTGCTCCTTTGTCCCACCACTTCTCCACAGTTCACTGCCCTTTGCCAAAAATACCTGAAGTCCCACATCAAACAGCAGGCCTCGCACCTTTTCTATGAAGCCTCCATGCACATAACAAACTTTAACACAGAACAGAGATTATAAGTCTTTCCCTATTCAACTGTTCTCTCTCTCTCTCTCTCTCTCTCTCTCTCTCTCTCTCTCTCTCTCTCTCTCTCTCTCTCTTTCCTCAACCTGGTATTGTAACAGACTTTTGCTAGGGAATCTCTCTCTCCCACGCACACACGCGCACACACACACACAACTGTAGTTTCCCCTCCCTTCTCTCTTCCCATTCCCTCCCCCCACACTCTTGCCCCCACCACCATTATCCCACCCCTATACCCCCACCTCACCCCGATCCATTCCTCCGTTCTATTCAGAAAAAAGCAGGCCTTCCGTGGGTAACAACCAAACAAGGCATACCAAGCTGCAGTAAAACTCCCTTGTAATAAGGCTGGGCAAGACAACCCAGTATGAGGAATGGAGTCCCAACAGCCAGCCAAAGCATTAGGGACAGCCCCTGCTCCCACTGTTAGAAGCCCCACAAGAGGACCAAGCTACAGAAGTGTAACATGTGCAGAGTGCCTAGGTCAG
>NW_026067944.1:23220138-23285465 GCF_014885135.2 Alexandromys fortis | reverse complement strand
AAAAAAAAAAAAAAAAAAACCCTAGCCAGCACAGATCCCAGTGAAGATCTCAAACGATGATCCAGAAATACACCCTGGGGTGTATTTTAAAGGTGACAGCAGTGACCAACCAGTAACTCTGATTGCGGAATTCAACCAATCTAGTCTGACAGTGGAGACCAGGCACTCAAAATTAAACTAAAGTCAGCAACCTAATTCACCACATGAAACAAAAGTAGGCCCAGTCTGCCCAATCATTCCCAGCTGTGCCACTCAGACTCCCAGCTAGACTAGCAATACAGGCCTATTCCTGCCAAACCAGAAAACTCAGAACTGGCTGTCTCTATACATTTGTGATACAATGACACAAGATTGCAAAGAACTGGGAAATCATAAGACTTTAAAATATACCAACAAAATTCCAATGATGGACCCTAAAGAAACAGGGAGCAGGAAAGAACAGATAAAGGTTACACATAATCCTCTCAAAGATGTTCTATGAAGTATAAGAACATTAAAATGAAATAAGTTTAGAAAGTGAGATATAAACAAAGTGAGAAATTTAACAAAGAAACAGAAACAATAAAATGAAAACAAATTCCAAAGAAGAAAAGCATGGCAGCCAAACGAAATGAAATGGTGAGTCTCAGACAGATGGAAAGCCAGTACAGTCCCAGACTGACTGAAATGAACTTAAACAACGTATAGTCAAAGACTAATTTTTGCATCATAGAAGCTAAAGTAGAAGAGATAGGGACTAAAAAGCTATTAAAGAAATAACGGCTAAAAATGTACGCAGATCTACGGAGAGAGGGTGACAGCAGGTATAGGAAGCACAGAAGTCTCTATTCTAACACAACCCAAAAAGCTCATCAAGACACATAATACCAAAACTCAGACCACCGGAGAGATGGCTCAGCAGTTGGGAGCACTTGCTCTTCCGGAAAACCTAGGTTCCATTCCCAGCACCAATAAGGCGGGCAGCTCACGTCATCCAGTTCCAGGGGATCCTACACCCTCTTCTAAGCTCTGAGGGCACCAGACAAACATATAGTAAGACAAAACACCCATACACATAAAAGTAATTTTTTTAATTCAAAGGCAGAGAGGTGGGGCATAGCTTGGTGGTGGAGTGCTTTCCTATCATGTGTGAGGACTTGGGTTCAATCTCCAGTAGTACAAGACAATAAAACCTTAAAAAAAAAATTCAAAGGCAAAACTCAGAGAAGAATTTGAGCAAGGTGCAACATCCTATGGATTTCTTGGTGACTTCAAGCCTCAAAAAAAAAAAGGTTCTCCAATCTATAAAGATCTCACAATGGAAACAAATTCTCATATGATCCCAGGATCTCAAGTTCCGCAGGATTTTCCATTGGCACTTGGTCTAAAAATGATTGGAAGCCCCATTGTGCGCCAGAGTTACAAATCCTCTAGCACACCAGTGAACCCAGTCACCCAAGGTTCTTCAAGTACCTCAGGTTCACCATATCCACAAGATTCTCAGGCCCCTCCAAGGACACACATTTCTCCCAATGATCCAAGGAGGCAGCGGAAGTGCACAGTGTTCACCAAGGAGCAAAAGGTGGTCTTGCAGATATTGTGAGAGAGCATTTCTTCACATGGCTCAGGATGCGCACACATTCTGGCTATCCTCTTTCTGCACACAGAGTTGTGAGTTTCTCAGTGTGAGCTAATACACCTGGCCTATGAGCATCTCTCCTGAATTAGCGAGTTGTATTAATCTATTGTACTATTCATACCTTATCCTTAAATCAATAAATTGATTTTAGTGAAAAAAATTCAAAGGCAAAGAAAACATTCTAAAATCAGTAAGAGTTAAGAAATCTATACACATAAGGGAAGCCCATGAAATGATGAACAAGTTTTAAACAGAAGCACCACAGGCCAGAAAGGTCAGATATTCCACTCGGTGCAGAAGGACAAACCTGGCCAAATACACTTTACCCAGCCTAGCTGATCTTTGGAAATGAGGAAAAATCCAAAAATCTTCCCCAGACAAACAAAAGTTAAAAGAACTCAGTGCAATGAGGACTGCCTCACAGGAATTATGTAACAGTCTTCTTCAAATTGTGTTAATATTAATTAATAGCATAAAATATAAGAAAGTTCAGAAATCATTAGTTTATTGAGAAGCATTCAAAATACTTTGTACTAAAATGGTATTGTATGAAGTGATTTTACGTCTAGTGTGACAATCCTATTAAGACAGTATAACTAAAATATTGTCTAAGGATAAAAATTACAAAATTATGTTTTGACATTTAAATGTATGGGTGGAAAAATAAAAGCATAGAGCTGTATGCAATCAAACTTATTATTAACTTTGTTTACTATATGAAAATTTTTATTAAAAACATTTTACACATATGTATGTGTGTATTTGCTATCATTCATGTCTGAGAACAATGAAAACTACTTATTTCCAGTTCAGCATGGGGAATGGGTTCAAGCACCAGGGACAGGTCTTGATCCCACCGCTAGGAGCCCCACAAACCCAAGCTACACAACCATCACACACACATGGAGAGGGTCTAGGTCAGTCCCAGGCTGGTTTCCTAGCTGTCAGTCCAGAGTCCATGAGCTCCCACAAGTTCAGGTCAGCTGTCTCTGTGGGTTCTCCTGTTATGACCTTGAGCCTCCTAACTCATAGGATCCTTCCTCCCCATCAACAGGACTCTCAGAGCTCTGCCTAGTGCTTGGCTGTGATCTCTGCATCTTCTTCCATCAGTTACTGGATGAAGGCTCTCTGATGACAATTAGAATAGTCACCAATCTGATTACAGGAGAAGGTTAGTTCAGACACCCTCTCCACTATAGCTAGGAGTCTTAGTTAGGGTCATCCTGTGGATTCTTGGGAGATTCCCTGGTACCAGGTTTCTCCCTAACCCCAAAATTGCCCCCCATCAAGATATCTCTTTCAATATTCTCCCCTCTGTCTCACCCCCAATCATAGACTTTTTTTTAAAGGGATTTGTTATTTCCTCTTTTATATCCTCTATCGTATTCATCAAAACTACCTTAAGGTCTTGTTCCTGTGCTTCACTTATGTTGCAGCACTCAGGGCCTGCTGTGGTAGGGCTGCTGGGCTCTAAGGGAGCCATTGTTCTGGCTGTTAGTGACGGTTTTTATGCTGGGTGTCTAGGCATCTGCTTCCCTGGCTAGAGAGCTTATTATCATCTTTATCTAGCCTTTTATATTTTATGTAAACTTTATAATGGAAAAAATCTATTTTTTTGTTTGTTTTTTTTGTTTTTTCGAGATAGGGTTTCTCTGTGGCTTTGGAGCCTGTCCTGGAACTAGCTCTTTTAGACCAGTAGTCGGGAGGCAGAGGCAGGCGGATCTCTGTGAGTTCGAGGCCAGCCTGGTCTACAAGAGCTAGTTCCGGGACAGGCACCAAAGCTACAATGGAAAAAATCTAAAGCATACACTAGGGAAAACTATCAAACCACAAAGATAGAAACAAAGGAAGAAAGTATATACAAGAAAATAAATTACAGTGGGAGCCTAGGCAGCTTGGATGCTCACCTTACTAGACCTGGATGGAGGTGGGTGGTCCTTGGACTTCCCACAGGGCAGGGAACCCTGATTGCTCTTTGGGCTGACGAGGGAGGGGGACTTGATTGGGGGAGGGGGAGGGAAAGGGGAGGCGGCGGTGGGGAAGAGACAGAAATCTTTAATTAATTAATAAATTAATTAATTAAAAAAAGAAAAGAAATTACAGGGCTGGAGAGATGGCTCAGTGGTTAAGAGCACTGCCTGTTCTTCCAAAGGTCCTGAGCTCAATTCCCAGCAACCACATGGTGCCTCACAACCATCTGTAATGAGGTCTGGTGCCCTCTTCTGGCCTTCAGGCATATACACAGACAGAATATTGTATACATAATAAATAAATATTTTTTTAAAAAAGAAAATAAATTAGAAATGTCAGTAGGAGGTCCTGGTCACATGGTCCAAGACTAGAGTCAAGTGATGGGAATTCTGAGTGCTGGTTAGAAAACTCCAAGTAAACAAGACAAGAGGCTTGTAATCTCTGTTCTTGCACAGCGCGGGTTATTCCTGGAATGTGCTTTGGAGCCCCTCCCAGCCACAGTGGCAAGAAGTCAGTTTACTTCAGGTTGTCCATTACAACCGGCTAATGTCATTTGTCTATGTGTCTATGTGCCTCTGTGCAAACATGTTTCCGCCTGTGTGCCTTGTCCTTTTGATCGCACACTTTGCTCAGATGACTTTTCTTAATCCGCACAGTAAAAACTGGTTGATGCTCTGAATAAACTCTGATGCAGAGACTTTAGAGTCCCTCATTTTTAGACTCCATCTCCCAGGTCCCACCACTGTAAAAGCAGTAAACACTGACTACCATTTAGCAATGAGTCTTACACTGAATAATAAGATGTGAAGTAATTTTTGCTTCTATTTTGGTGTTTAATTCAAAAACTACTTCATTGCTTAGTTCAAAACTTTTGTTTGGATTTCTGACAAAAGCATCATTACTCGCTGGTGCAAGGCCAGAAGCTGTCCCAGTTCAGAGACAAAATGCAGTACTTCTTAGCTCTTGGCACCCTGTCTGACTTGAGATCAAACACTAAAAGGTCCACATGAGATGCTAGGGAGAGGGATCCATGGCTCAAGTGCTTACAGCGCAGGCATGAAGACCTGAGTTCATACCCAGCCCCCATAGAACCCAGGTGGTGGCTTGCATCTGTAGCCCCAGCACTGGTGAGCACAGAACCTGGGTGCTTGCTGGAAAAATGGCAAACTCCTGGTTCAGTGAGATACTCTGTCTCAAAATTCAAGGTGGAAGAAGCCTGGACAATGCCTCAATGAGTGAGAAGACTTGTTCTTCCAGAGAAACTGAGTTTGGCTCCAAGCACCCATGCTGGGCAGCTCCAAACTGCTTAGGACTCCAGTTCCAAGAGATCCAGTGGTCTCTTTTGTTCTCTGCAGGCAAGTGCACTCACATGTGCATACCCCATCAGACATGCATATATACATAAATCTATAAAATATTTGAAATAAGACGGAGAATGAAGAGAACATATCCAGTGTGGACTCTGCTCTACATATGCACAGCTGGGCATGGGCAAGGGCACCCACAGTCACATAGACCACACCTACTAAAAAAGAGGAAAAAGAAGCAGACATGGAAATTGAAATCATCTTCTAGCTAATAAAATCACAAATCTTGTTCTTTATATAATACTGAATCATTTTACTACGTATAACACAAAAGAAAAATCTTAATTCTCTACTAGAAGAAAACCAATAGTTAACAAATGAAAATCATATTCACTATAAATATTAAATAACCCAAGAGGAGGACATTAGTGCACTGCACAATAAAGAAATATATCACAATAAGAAATAGCCAGGTACTAGTCAGCTTCCAAGTAGACTGTCTGTCCGCAATGCCCTGACAACTATATCCAAACTCACCCATTGTGTCTACACCTTTCCTGCCAGCTCGGCCAACCATCTGCTTGTAGGTGAGGATATCTAAAGGCTGGCCACCGAAAACTGGAGTGCGAATAATCACCCGGCGGGCAGGAAGATTCACTCCTGAAGAAAGAGTAGATGTTGCTGCCAAGACCCGAATAAGACCTTGGCGGAAGGCTCCTTCGATGATATCTCTCTCCTCAAACGTAAGACCTAAATAAAGTACAGATCACAAAACATATTACCACAGAAGCAATGTACTTGACTACGTATAAGCAGATTTGAGAGACCACACAAGCCTTTAAAGATCTTTTAAAGAATAGTTAAAATTATAAACAAACACATCATCAGTCTACCTATTTAAGAGTATAATCTTCCATCTTTATACATTTTTTTAAATTTTTTTTGTTTTTTTTTTCATCTTTATACATTTTTAGGCAGGTCAGCAACATTACATATGTCTTAGGTGGAGCGATGGTTTCTCCTGAAACTACTTATCCTGCTGCGTCAAGTGAGTAGAGCTGTGTTCCAATCCAATTTTAGTTATAAGAATGGACGGCAGGGGGCTGGAGAGATGGCTCAGCGGTTAGAGCACTGCCTGCTCTTCCAGAGGTCCTGAGTTCAATTCCCAGCAACCACATGGTGGCTCACAACCATCTGTAATGAGGTCTGGTGCCCTCTTCTGGCCTTCAGGCATACACGCAGAAAGAATATTGTATACTAAATAAATAAATAAATAAATAAATAAATAAATAAATAAAAGAATGGACGGCAGGCAGAATTTAACTGCATACTACTGGTTAACAACCCTGGGTTTTGTGTGTGCATATGTATGCACACATACACATTTTTAAATTTATTTTAAAATTTTGTCATGGTTATTTATCATTAAAATTATATATATAAATAAAATTATATATATATATGATTAAAGTTGAATAAAACTGAAAGGATTAAATTTCCAATCTTGAAAACATTCTTCTTTTCTTCCCCATACCAGCATTTATTAGTCAACAATTTTCTCTGGAGCTCACAGATTTTCTTTCATGATCATATTTCATCTTTATAACAACCTCTGGCAAACTCATTGAAGAAAACATTCCTATGATACAATCTTAACACACATGATCACAGATCAAGCACTTTACACAGTGACTGTCACACACTGGAGATTCTGACAGCCCATCCATCGGATTTTTCACTTCTAGTCCTCTTCAATTCAACGACAATTTCTAAAACAAATTTAACTTTGTTGTGTCTGTGAGCCTATGTCAATTCTTGACGTAAGAGGAAACGAAGTAGCATCAAATTTGAGTAGAAAGTATCACTCTAACATAAATTTTAAGGAAACAACATATAGACAAGTAACACTTTTAAAGAATTTGCTTTCCCAGTGATTAGAAAAAAATTCATTATCTGACGTAGTCATACAATTCAGACAAATAAGCTTAAAATTTTTGCTTTACTCTGGTTTGACTAATCCACTGTTTCTTAAAATGAAATATACAAATATTAAGTTGATTAACAAGAAATAAATTCACATAAACACAAAAATGAAATTATAAAAGTCTGGTGAGGTTTTTTTAAATTTTTTCTATTTATTTTATTATTTTATGTATTTGTGTGTGAACCCATATGCACATTATGTATGTACAGGAGCCCAGAGAGACTAGAAGAGGGCATATCAGATCCCCTGGAAGAGGACTTACAAATAGTTCACAACATGAGTCTTGGGAATCAAACTCAGATCCTCTGCAGGAGTAACAAGAGCTCTTGATCAGAGCTCCAGCCTGTGCTGAGAACATCTTAACACAAGATGATGAACCAGGAATACCTGCATGATGAAACGCTACCCCCCATGGCACAGTGTTCTTCAGTACAGAGTCCAGTCCTGAAGGTGAACGCTTTAGATGATCCATCACTTCCAGAAGGCTCTTGTGCTCTAGATTCACGGGTGGAAACTCAGATGGTTTTACTAATCCTGTCAAACATACACACACACATAAATAAATAAATCACCAACTGTACAAGTTTCTTTGCTTTATTGGTTGTTAGCTGCCAAGTGATGACAGAAATAAAGAAACTGCCACATACTATCCACTTTGCCACATCCTTGGTCTTTTAAAGCCACTGACCCAGAACACTATGATACAAACAAGACAGGGTTGCAAAGCTTCAGAGACAGTTCTAAGAATGTATCCCAAGGTTAGGAAGATCAGCTTTTCAAAGGAGGGGATCAAAGGGATCCTGCTGGAGAAAGGACAGATTACCACGAGTTACGGTTTGAATAAAAATGCTCCCTGCAGGCTCGTGGTTTAATACCTAGTCCTCAGATGGTGGCAGTGTTAGGAGGTTGTGGAGCTTTTGTAGGTGAGGCCTGGCTGAGAGCGTGGGCCACTGGAGGTACACCTTTAAGAGTAAAGCCCACCTATGGTTCTAGCCCTTGCCATCTGCTTCCTGTCTGCAGCCACGAGGGAGGAGCCTGACTCACTTGCTTCTGCTTCCATGCACTCTCCCACATCTTCCCACCATGCTGGACTTGTGCCCTGTGTAACCATGAACCAAAACAAACCTTCACTTTCTTTCTTTCTTTCTTTCTTTCTTTCTTTCTTTCTTTCTTTCTTTCTTTCTTTCTTTCTTTCTTTCTTTTTTAATATAATTTTATTTTTTTATTTTTTGGTTTTTCGAGACAGGGTTTCTCTGTGGCTTTGGAGCCTGTCCTGGAACTAGCTCTTGTAGACCAGGCTGGCCTCGAACTCAGACATCACCTTCCTCTGCCTCCCAAGTGCTGAGATTAAAGGCGTGCGCCACCACCGCCTGGCATCTTCCCTTTAAGTTGCTTCTGTCACAGTGACAACACACAAGTAAAGTCCAAACGTCAGAGTCCTGCCAACCAGCACATCAGCACTGCTAGGACCCCAGCTCTCCCTGGAAACTGTCTGGTTCCTCTGTCACTAAGCTAACAGTCAAACATAGGTAACCAAGATCCAGGACAGGCTCCAAAGCTACAGAAAAACCCTGCCTCGAAAAACAAAACAAACAAACAAAACAAACAAACAAAAAAAAACCAAGATGAAATGTGCCTTTTAGTTACTTTTAAACTCAGGAAGTCTATCTTCTTAAAGAATTACCCAGACTTCTAGATTCCTAAACTTACAAAGCTTCATTAAAAACCCATTTTAATATATATCTTATATTTTGTGTTTTTAATTTTTAGGCATACTTTTCTTAAAATTCTGAGGATACACATAGGATTGCCTATGCTTTGTTCTACTAAAAACAATAAAAGTATAATAAGTTATCACTCAGCAGTATGTGTGTGTACATGCATGTGCTCATGTATGTGAAGGTGAACACGTGTGCACATGCATGTAGAGAGAAGAGAACAACTTCAAGTGCTGTTCCTCAGGAGTCTTCACAGCTCCACACTAGCCTGGAAGTTCTGAAGTAAGTCAGGCTGGATGGCCAACAACACCTGTCTCCACCACCCACCCCGTGAGGGATTACAAACATAACACTAAGCCTGGCTCGCCTTTTTAAACATGGTTCTAGAGATCAAACTCATGTCTCTGTATTTGCAAGGCAAGCACTTTACAGCTAAGTGACCCTCCTCAGCCCAAAAGAGATCGTTTTAAAGTTAAAAAAAAAAATTGGTAAGAGAATTCAAAATTGTAAACTTCAGTTTATAAAAAATGTGCTACTCTCTTTTCATGGAGAAAACAGACTAGATGAGGCTCCAATCCAAACACGGCATTTAGGAACCACTGCTCCAAATCACATAACAAAACCTAATACAACATGATGAAGACTTCAGTCCTTCAGGAGTAAGCTGTCGTAGAACGATGTAAGCATATATTTTAGCCTGGTACAGACAGCACCAGGGAAGATGGGCCTGGATGGGATGCTGCACTGACAATTAGCCTGAGTATATATATGTACACATTATCTATGACGAGGACAAAAAGGGATTAGAGCGACAAAAGCAGCCTTGCCAAGAATACCTAGATGACACCCAGTGACAGTGACAGAGCAGGAACACACTTTGCTATGTCATCACCAGCACTACCGTCCATACAGCAGGATGGAGGCTACTGTGATCCCCAGTACTACTGTCCATACAGCAAGGATGGAGGCTGCATTTTCAGCTGTCACTTACCCTCAGGCTGATGGTGCAGATTATAAAACTCTCGGGCAATGATATCTGCTATCTTCTCACACCACTTTTTTGATGGACAGAAGAGTAATACTGAATGGTTATCACGAACAGTCTCATAACATAAACTAACAATGTGATCTTCATCTCCCTAAAAAAGAAAGAAATAGCTACATCAATCATACATACCTTCAGAACATCTTCACATTGGATCAAAATTCTACATTTTGATCCATTAAAAAGGTTTTTTTAACTCAAAGGCAGAATAAAAATCATTTACAATAAAAACAAAGTTCATTAATGATGATGGGTAAAAAGAAAAAATTTTCTATGTATTCAACTCATGTTTATGAAGTCCTAAACTTGGGTATTAGAGATACAGTGGTGACTACACCTAGCCCTAATTGGCAAAGGGTTTGTTTACAGTCTCACTGAGAAACACGGGAAGGAACTCAACCACCACATGATGTGCTGGAGAAGAAATATTTGCAATGTTTTAGACTCATAGATTTGAAAAGACCTAAAGGAGGTCTCTCTGAGAAAACGAGTGAGCTCAGACGTGAAGGAGGAGATGCACTGTCTCGGTGGCAAGTCCATATTTTAAGCACAGCAAAGGGTCTGTGTCAATGTCCTATGGAAGTCCCTCCACGCTGGAAAAACACCAAAGTGTGCTGAGGTATCAGGGAGTAACTTGCATATCAAGGACTTTACAAGTGCTACACACACACACACACAATCATATTGTATTCTTACCAAAACCAAGTATTATACTCTACCTTATAGATAAAGATAGAAGGGTCAGAGATTTTTCATGACTGAAATAATAGTACCTCAGCCATTTTGTGTACCTCTCTTCAGTGTCAGAGAAAGGTTTATCTGGCTCTTGAAACAATAATCTTCTCATTCAGTACACTTACTATACAGATCTACATTCAACAAATGTCATTGTTCCACCTGAGTGTTTAAAGTAAATTAAACCATAGCAAAATCTCACTGACTAGAAAAAAAAAAAGACGACTTCCATTATATACTAGGAAATGATGGTCATTTAAATTAAAAGCATTCTACATTCTCCTCACTATTCTCATCAAGTGATTTAAGGTAAAACTGAGTAGCTTAATATCAATTCCAACAAATACATAATATACATTCAGTTACTATGCAACCTCTAATTAGACAATTAAATTGTTAACAACTTGTAGAAAACTCGAAGGCACTGGCAGTGGAGATGTAAGAGCAGTGACTCACCTTCACTTGGAGTAGGGGCTGAAATTCTCTCACAAGCTTCATTGACGAGTCATATATGGAATCTCCTATTTTTATTGATTCCAAAAGTGGAACTGGGCGGAAGTCAGTACGGTAGAGTTCGGCATCCAACCAGGAGGCTACGAGCTGCAGGTTAGGAAGGGTAGCACTCATGCCAACAATCTGCACAGCACTAGACAGAGCACTGCCTGCGTCTGCCTGGCTGGAAAGACAAAGAAAATACATTAGGAAATATGCAGAAAATAACTCACACTACTGCTAACGATATTCTTGTCATGGCCTTGGTGCACAAATGCAGACATTTCTTTGGATAAAATTACTAGCTCACAGACTACTGGCCAGATATTCAAATTTAATGAATGACACAAAGCTGTTTTCCAGGAAGACGGTACCAAAGTAGCACTTCCTCAGTCTGTGTGTTCTGCTGTCCCACAATCTTGTCACCATCTGACAATCATTTTAACAATAAACACTATGGAGACACTATAGCAATACTTAAGAAGCAATTTCTCAGATGATTAACAATGCTGTGTGCCAGACCATTCGGAACCTCTCTTGCAAATGCCTGCTTAAGCCTCTCACTAAGACACTGGGTTGTATTTCTTAGTCAGCTGTAACATTTTTTACATGTTTGACACAAAATTTAGTCTGCAGTTTATTTATTTAACAAATATTTATTTATTATTTATTTCCAAACTTGTAGGCATTTTCTAGTTATGTTTCCCTTATATATACTAGAGATAAGTATGTAACACAGTATACAGAAAACCAAGCCATCAAACAATAAAGATATGTGATAGTGTAAGAAAAAAAAGGGGCTTTCAAAAAATAAAAACAATTATAATATACAATAGCTGAGTTAACAAAGCCATATCACTGTAACACTGAAAAATTATCTAAGCAAAATTAGAATCCTATCTGGGAGAATGGGAAGATGATGGGGTGAGTGGATTTAAAAAAAAACTAAAAAGGATGGAAGGAAACTGGGTATGGGAGAGTAGAAAATATAAAAGAAAAAAATCTTAATTTCCCATAGCAAGAAATCAATATACAAAAATTTTACAAATATCAATTCAAAATGGATCAACAACCTCAATTAGAACCTAAAACAAATTTTAATCCCAGCACTCAGGAGGCAAAGGCAGATGAATCCCTGTAAATTCAAGGAAAACTTGGTCTACATCGAGTTCCAGGCCAACCATGGCTACATAGTGAGACCCTGTCTCAAACAAAACAAACAAAAAAAGATTTTTGCCTTTCCAAATGTCTTGAAAGATATCCTCTATGTTTTCTTCTGTAGATTTCAGAGATTCAGGGTTTTTTGGGTTTTTGTTTTTTTTTTTTTTTTTTTTTGGATTTTTCGAGACAGGGTTTCTAAGTAGCTTTTGGTTCCTGTCCTGGAACTAGCTCTTTTAGACCAGGCTGGCCTCGAACTCACAGAGATCCGCCTGCCTCTGCCTCCATGCTGGGATTAAAGGCGTGCGCCACCACCGCCCGGCTAGAGATTCAGGTTTTTGTTTTGTTTTGAAGACACAGTCTTTAAAATGTAGACCAGGAAGGCCTCAACTCAGAGACCCTGTCTCTGCCAAGTCCCGAGACTAAAGGTTTGTATATGGGCTTTCTGAATAACACATCAACAGCAGCACAGAAACTGACCCAAGTATCACAGGTGGGGCCACATGACACTGAAGTTCCTATGCAGCAAAGAAACAGAGCACACAACCCACAGAGTGGGGGAAATCCTTCACCAGCTACACTGCAGACAAGGGGCTGACATCCGGAGTTTACAAAGAACTGCAGAAACTGGACACCAAGGAAGTAAAACTACCAATCAACACCAACAATAGGCAAATGAATGATAGTTTTTAAAAAAACATAAATGGTCAATAACTATTTTTTAAGTATTCAATTTCCCTAACCATCAAAGAAATGCAAATTAAAACTACTTTGAGAAAGCACCTCACCCCACTCAGAATAGCTACCATCAACAAATCTGACAGCAAATACAGGAGACCCAACCAATGTTGGAGAAGATTCACTATTAGTGGAGGTGTGGCCATTGTGGAAATCAGTTCAAAAATTTCTCAAAAAATTAAAAATAAAACTCCTTATGACCCCTCTATTTCACCCCTGAGCATATACCCAGAGAACTCCATAACCCTACCATAGAGACACGAACCCCCAAGTGTATTGATGCTTTATTCACAATATAAAAAATGGGATCAACAGATGAATGCATAATGAAAACTTGATGTACACACGAATACTATTCAGCTCTAAAAAAAAAAAAAAAAGGAAATTGTAAAATTTGTAAAAAAAAAACTGTAGCCTTTGAATGGGTAATTTTAGCAAGGTCATACAATCTCAAAAAAAGAAACTTATATTCTCTTTCACATACATAATCTAGCCAAAATATGTATGTATGTATGTATGTATGTATATATGTGTGATAACAAATGTAAACACAGACACAGAATAATATGTAGAAAAGCAAACCAGTGGTGCAGTGGTGGTGAACGCCTTTAATCCCAGCACTAGGGAGGCAGAGGCAGGATCTCTGTGAGTTCAAGGCCAGCCTGGTTTAAAAGAGCTAGTTCCAGGACAGGAACAAAAAGCTACGGAGAAACCCTGTCTCGAAAATCAAAAAAAAGAAAGAAAGAAAGAAAGAAAGAAAGAAAGAAAGAGAAAAAAAAAGAAAAGAAAAGAAAAGAAAGAAGAAAACCAGAAAGGCCATCTATTAGTAGATTAGGAAGGACTGAGTGCAGGTAATGGACACAAGTTTTGAGAAAGAACATAAAGCTCATTGTTTTCCTAGTTCTAATTCTATCACGGAGTTGTCATTTTGGTCAAAATGAGTGGTCAGAAACATTTAAATGCTTGAAAGTAGTCTAACACCAGTTAAGTACTTCTTTTAGAGTAGTGGTTCTCAACCTTCCTAAGGCTGTGGCCTTTAATACAGCTCCTCATGTTGTGATGACTGCCAACCATAAAATTATTTTTGTTGTTACTTTTATAACTGTAATTTTGCTACTGTTATGAACCTAAAGTGAATATCTATGTTTTCTGGTGTTCTTAATCAACCCCTGTTAAAGAGTCATTCAGCCCCCAATGGGGTCACAACCCACAAGTTGAGAACCCAATTTTAGAACAAAAGCAAACTACTATTCCATGAGTTTGTGTAAACAAAAAAGGTACTACACTCCTATAAATCTTACTTTTTCACTTTTATAGATTCTTTTTCAACATTTTTTCAAATACCAGAAAAGCAGTCATTTCAGGTACTTACCACGATACTGATTTCCGAGCAACAAAGCAAATCTTGGTCAGTAAAAGTTCCAGAAGATATCCTCGGTGAGAGTCCCCCAGCATGTGTAACTCATCCACAACCACCATTCCTAGAAGAATTTTCCAGATTGACCTTTTACAAAACTGCACAGTTCTAAGCATTTTCGGACTCAGAAGCCCACATCTAATGGGCAAATAACAGTCACAATAAGATCCTGCAGGCAATGCTAAGTCCCAGCATGAAGGAAAGGCCAGCTTCTGTGGAACTGCCAATTCTCTTCCAAGATGTTTCAGGATCTTAAGCAATCTATTCTATATATGATATATATTCTAACTACAGAAAGTCAGTGATTAGCTTACTCGGGGCTAACAAAACCACCAAACCCAGGATCTGAGTCTTCTTTCTATTGCTATGATAAATGCCATGACCAAAAGCCAGTTAGGGGGAAAGGGTCTATTTGGCTTACACTTCCTGATCACAGCCCATCATTGGAGGAGGCCAGGCAGGAACTCAAGGCAAGAACCAAAAAGCAGGAACTGGAGCAGAGACCACAGAGGAGTGCTGCTTCCAGGCATGCTCTGTTGGCATTTTTATACATCCAAGGACTACCTGCTTAGGGATAGCACTGCTCACCCTGAGCTGGGCTCTTTCATATCAATTATCAGTTAAGAAAACGCCCTTACAGACTGACCGTCATACCAGTGTGATAGGAGCATTTCCTCAATTGAGATTCCCTATTCCCTGATATGTGAAAATGCCAAGAACCTACATTGTTTGGGTGCCTCTGGGGCTCCGAATCGTAACTTATAAGGAAATATGGCATACCTGCCACTGAGACTTTTTGCTTAATAGCCCATGGTTTCCTATCTGCTTATTCTGAGTTTAACTTTTCCTTGATCTTCTGAAACCTTAAGGTGCCTTGTTAGGTTACTTCAAATCGCTCTGATTTCTTTCTTCTTCTTCTTCTTCTTTTTTTTTAAGGATTGTGTTTATTTTATTATTATTATTCTCTCATAGATTACCTGCCAACTGCAATTTCCCTTCCCCCTAGCCTCTCTCCCCCATCTTCCCTTTCCCCCAGATCCAACCCCAACTCAGCAAAAGCAGGCCTCCCAGGGACATCAATCAAACATGGCATAAGTTTTGATACAGAAGACCAGCCCATCACATCAAGATTGGATGAGGCAACCCAGGAGGAAGAATAGGGTCCCACAAGCAGGCAAGAGTCAGAGACGTTTTTAATGTAGGCATTTATAGCTATAAACTTCTTTCTTAAAATACCTGTATTGTATACCAGTGAGCCAGGGTTGGGGCTCAGACTGTTCTCTACTTTTCTTGTCACTTCGTTTCCTTTCTTTCTGGCCTAAGATTATAGTCTCCCTTATTACTCTGACTCTTTCACAATCACATGAAGAAGCACCTGACCTGTTATTTATCCTGGAAGTCTTGATGCTTTATAAAATCATTGTTTCATAAAAACCTTTCAATTTCCAATGACATAAGAAGAAATGTCCTTGTCTGTAAGCTATCTCCAATTCATATTATATGATATGCTCTATCAACACACTTTCATTCTTCTAAGAGAACTTATTCTGCTTAGTGTACAAAGCAAAATCCTCAATATAGTTAAAACCACTGAGGTCACAAGTTATAAGAAAATTTTGATATAAAGTGACTGGGAGCATCAGAAGGCAGTCTTACCAGGCCTTTCTAATCACTGATCTCTGCCCCATTTCTCTTTTCTCAAGTGAGCAAACAGACTCAACTGCTTCTACAGTCGTTTTCCTGCCGCTACCTCTCTACAGTGACCTTTCCTTCAGGGTAGGAGAAAGGTATTATTAAGACAAAAACTTCAGAGTATCAAGCACAACACCAGTTTATGTGACTATCATTTCCTTATTGAATGGTAGCTTCTGATCCAGTCGTAATCTAGATCCCATAGTACCAAATTATGATAATGAACACATAAAGTCACTAGTTTTAAAGATGATAGGGACAACCCCAGCATGCTTCCTTCTCTCCAGGCAAAGTTGAAACAAGAAAGTAGCAATGAGGAAAAACAGAGGTTCAAGAATATCCTGTCTTTTATAAAGTTCAAAAATGCAAGATAGGAGCCAGCGAGATGGCCCAATGGGTAACGCTTACTGCCAAGCGGATCACATCCGAAAGAACCAATGCCCACAAGCTGTCCTCTGACCTCCTGCTATGTGTCATGCCACAAAGACACTCAAATTCATAAAAATAAGTAAATGTGAAATTAAATTCTAATTCAAGATAGTAAAATCAATAACAGAAAGACATAAAACATGAAGTTCCCAACATTACTTCTGCAATTCTTGCCCCCCAGAACAGATGACAGGAAATAAACATACAGGTCATACAGGAATCACAGTTTCACTTTATTCCATCAGAAACAGCGGCAGGAAACACTTGTTTAGTTGTATAACTTTCTTACCTAACAGATCCATCTTATTTTCCTCAATGAGGCGATTGATCAGCCCATTGGCCCTCTCAATGGTGCAAACAGCGATGTCCAAGGAGGAGAAACGCCTAGAAGGTGAGGTACTGCCCATGTAGCCATCTACTTTTATCCCTACTTCCTGAAACAGACTCTAAATTAAGCAAAAAGAAATAGCCAGATGAAAATTTAGATTTTAATGAGTTACAGGTGGGTTCTACCCCAGAACATAGACAAAGTATTTAAAGATGGTTGTTTCTGGTCAAAACCCAATGGTTTTAATAATCACATACTAAAAATTGAATCATATACTAAAATATGTTTAGAGTTAACAAAGCTCAGCACAGATATTTCTGTTAAAAAGAATGAAATAGATACTTTAATAGTCTAAGTTCTAGCAGCTATTATAGAAATTAAAATTGGAACACTGAAGTTCTAGATGTTTAATTCAATAGTAAAAAGTAGTTAATTTTTAACACTAATAGTTCTAAAGAACAAATGTATACTTTACAAGGAAAATATTCTTATCCTACTAAAGATTAGTTTTTCATATGATGGAAGAAAAGTTTTCAAAAGTTAAATTCAGTGGGATTGGTATTAACTTTTTTGGTTTAACTTTTAACTAACATACCTTCTCAATAAAAGGAATCCTTTCATCATTTTGTTACTTTGGGTCTAAGTTGAGAGGAGGTTACTGAGTAGGACCAGCTTTGTTGGCCATTTGGCCTCTGAAATAACCGTTAAAAAGATTTGTAAAACCACAGAACTTTACAAATGTTCATTTAATCAATTTTCTCAGTAAGTCTGAGCTTATTGCGTTATAATACTAAGAGTGAGCAGCCTCAGTTTACAAATAAAAACCACAAGGCCCTGTAGGTTGTGTGCCTGGCAACACAGGACTGAAATCCAGACTCCTGGCCGTCTTTACAGAGATTTCTATTCTGGAGCACACTACTTCACTGGAGAAATGACAGCTGTCGGGTTTTTCTATCTAATGGACACTGTATTTGTAAAATTGCCTTAAAACCTACAGAGCATCACATCAGCATAGACTATGACCCACTCAACAATCAGAGGTCTGACCGCCAGCTTGGAGCACCCCCTTTAAGAATAGAATCTTCCCTCCAGTCTCTGTGTTTTCTCAATGGTCCTCAGCTGGGGTGGCTTAGGCTTCCTTAAACACGCTGACTGTGTCTTTGCAATTACGTGCTATTCTTTACTCCCTATGAAAAGCTTATCATTTTTGTACAGTATTCCCCAAGCTACCCTTTTAATTTGATGTCCCTTTCTACTTTATGCAATAATGTTTAAATTTCTCTCTTTGGGGTTTGTTTTGTTAGAAATACTGAGCTATACTGTTCCCAGGCCTCCTTTTACTTTTTAATACAAAATTTCACTAAGTTGCGCAGGTAATCTTCCCACCTAAGACTCTCAAGCAGATCCAATCCCACACCTGTGCCACCAGGCCCAGCTGGTCTGCTAAAGTATTAAGACTTTTAACAGTCAGTTTTTAAGCTACATACATGCGATAAAATAAACTTCGTTTTCCATTTGATTTTACAGTTCCTTCAAATGAGCAAAGCCAATGCTACCAATGATGAACCTTTCACTACTTCAAACAGTAGAAACCATTACCTGGAGGTAGCATTTCTTCTCTTTAGCCACAGACACAAAGGGCAGAATAAACAAAGCTTTCTTCCGCATTTCCAAAACCCGCTTCAAAATAAGTAACTCTGCCACAAGAGTCTTCCCGGCACTTGTAGGAGCTAAAATGTGATTATTTCAGATAATTATGACAAACATTTAGTACACTGCACTAATAAATGTTGTAAGCCATAATCAGTATTACAGATGCTAGGAGTAATACATCATTAAAGACTCACTCTGAAACCTTAACCCCCAAAATGCCCTTGCCTCTACACTAGGTTTCCAAATAGTCTCAGAGTCAACAGAGAGGGTTTTAATCTTTGTACTAGAAATTAATGATGGCTATCACGGTGTACCACATTAATTCTATGTTTAAGATTGACTGAATAGGTAAAAAACCCGCAATGCACCTGTAAGATAATACGAGAGACAGAAATTGGGAGGACTTATAGGGAAGCTTCTAGAAAGGAAAGAAACTTATGGGGAGAGGAAAGGATGCCAAGCATCGGAAACATCATGTGCAGAGACCTGGAGGAGAGCCTAGAACGTTCTGATGACAGAGATTTCACGAGTCTAGAGTACGAAATCAACTCTTCAAGTTCTCTTCAAGGGAGAGAAAATAAAGAGATAAAACAAAAACAAACTGCCAATGGTTGTAACTGGGGCTGGAGAGATGGCATAGCAGTTAAGAGAGTGTACTGTTCTTAGAGAGGGCATGAGTTCAATTCGCAGCACCCAACCAGAGCTGAATTCCAATAGCCATATCAGACAGCTGACAACTGCCTGTAACTCCTGCTCCAGAGGATCTGACATCCTCTCTGGTCTCAGTGGGTACTGCACTTTCAGTCCGTACCTACACATGCACACATACACACATAATTTAAAGTCTTTTAACTGTTTAAATGCTACACAAAGAAGACTGTTACAATCCTGCCATCTAAGGGTTTTTTTTTTTTAAATCTATCCTGAAAGCAATTCAAAATGACTAACATGTTCTTAAAAACAGTGAAAATGGCCGGGTGGTGGTGGTGCACGCCTTTAATCCCAGCACTCGGGAGGCAGAGGCAGGCCTCTGTGAGTCTGAGGCCAGCTTGGTCTATAAGAGCTAGTTCCAGGACAGGCTCCAAAGCCACAGAGAAACCCTGTCTCGAAAAGAAAAGAAAAAAAAAAAAAACAGTGAAAAGGTCGTATTTATAGTGAGCACCTGGGCTGCAGAAGCAGGGCACAACAACAGAAAAAGATAAATGAGTAACAAGGATATTGCCAAATCTAGAAGGAAGACAGTGAGATACACCAGGCAATGGATCCAAGAACAGAAAAGTCCACAGATCCAACATACATCTTAGGTAGACCTGTCTTGATAACTGTGAGTTGCTGACCAGTTCTGAAACTGATATGACCAGACCACACCACCACATAAACTGACGAACACTACTGTGCATTTAGAAGGACTTTCTGGGTGCCCAACTGTTCTAAGTTTGTATACTTAGGAAACAATTTAACTCTCAGCACTGCAAAGTCAGTTAGCCTCCCCTGTCTCCTCCTCTCCCTCCATTTGAAAATTCAAACAGCCAGGAAAAGATAAAGTTCCCAAACCCAGTCTAACTCCACAGTGTAAACTTTTATGTACTTAGCTAATATTCTAGCTCTTTATTATAGACTTAATAAAAAAAAATCCAAATGATTTTAGAACTTCAGAGAAAACTGACACAAAGGAACTGTATCTTATATTTGATCGTTCAATCATTGAAGCAAACACAGGCTTAAAATTGCACATATCAAAGTAGCCCTTGAAAACCCATATAAATCTTATAAAGTATACTACATATTGCTTTGTCCATATGATTCTGCACAAACAACTCACTTATGAATACATAAAGTCTACACCCTGAAAAACAACTGAGATCAAATGAGGAAGAGCAGGCTGGCACCCCCGTTATAAATGCACTGAGACATATATATGTTCACTAAGCAAGAGAATTGTAACTGCATAAATTACCAGTGTCCTTGTCTCCCCTCCTCCACATAACGGAACTTCCATGACATCAGTGTGCAAATGATGACACGCCACATATCCACCACTCTCCTTAAGCATTTGCTCGTCCACCTATTTAAAAGCTGTGGCTGCCCCAATAAAGAATCGCTCACACTGACAACTTTAGGGAAATGAGTTTGCATAAATTTGAATACCTGAATAAACTAGATTCTTTCCTTCCAGAACTTGTCCAAGCAAAAGACACTCTGCCTGCCATTCGAACATCTTCCGTACACCAAAACTATGGTATTTCTCCAGAACTGCTTTAGGGAGTCCCCAGTTTGCCAGTAGCAGCTGGTCTAGCTGGTCTTCGGGAACTCTTTGCTTGCATGTCCCTTTCAAGAAAACAAAAACAATTTAATTATCGCCAACAAAAAACTTTAATAGTTAGCCCTCTACTGTTGGAACTCCTTCATGCTGAAATAAAACTTTAGCACATCTTGACTTCCAAACAATTACAAGAAACTGATCTTGTACACAAAGACGCCAGTACATTAGTTGCTTGATACAATTTTGTAAACTCTTAAGATCCACAAACAAAAATGTGTGCTATACACAATGAATAAAGAGTTTGGACAGATGGGGAGGGGGGAAAAAGACACTCCGTGAGTGATGAAAGAGCATTATAAAACGTTAGAGAAGTTTCGGTTTACATTTTAGTACTAACCAAAGACAAAGAATTATGGGATGAATTGGTGCAGGCCTGTAATCCCAGCATTTGGGAAGCAAAAGTAGAATCAAGAGTTCGAGACCTCAGGCCAGCCTGACCTAGAGTAAGCCCTTGCTTCAAAAAACAACAACAAATAAAGAGTTAGGCTGACATTCTGAGGAAACAACCCAGATCCCTTCCAGCTTTGCTCTGGCTTCCTACACTACACCTGGCAATGGGGTGGAAGATCCGAAGTTGTACAGGATATTATTCGAAGCAAATTCTTGACATAATGACAGGATCTGGTTAACTGGGAAGTTGCTTCTGTGAAGCTGTAAAGACCCCCAAAAAACAACGCCTATATCTATACAGCCAGTGATGGCCTAAAACAGCTGGGCATGCTGGCGGCTAGCAGGGAGGCCCCAGGTGTTGGGAGTCCCAGCCCCGGTAATGAAGTGCATGCCCCTGCCGCCCTCGGTCCGTCCCAGCCCCTGTGTTGGTGTACATGCCCCTGCCGCCCTCGGGCCGTCCCAGTCCGGGTACTGAAGGGCATGCCCCTGCTGTCCTCCAACCGTCCCAGCCACGGTGTTGGGAGTGCAAGCCCCGGAGCTGCCCTCGGACCGTCCCAGCCCTAGTGCTAAAAGTGCATGCACCAGCAGCCCTCCGGCCGTCCCAGCCCCGTTGAACGAGTACCTGCCCCTGCGGCCCTCGGGCCGCGTCCCAGCCCCGGAGGTGGACTCAGCACCGGTCCAGACGGCAGCTGAGGGCTGACAAAGCTATCGCCGTCTCCCGAGAATGAGTCGGAACCGGACGCTGAACGCCGCCGTTTCACACTCCGGCGCGGAAGACTCATTGCAAACAGCCTCCTCTCGGTTGTTCAGGGCACGACACAGTCCCATAGGCCTCCCACGCGGGAGAACGCCAGCCTAGTGACAGCCGCAGCCACCATCTTCCCGCCTCGGCCTTCAAATTCAGACCTCCCAGCCCGCCCCGGAACCACAGAGTTCTCGTGGCTAGAGTAACCCAACTACCATAGAGTCGCGAGGGAAGGACCAGCCCGCGCTGAAGTCTGGCTTCCGGCCTCCACCGGAGCTAGCGAAGGGGAAGTTGGTAGAGCGCCTGGGTCTGCATTCATATAGATTGTCCTAAAAACATTCCTTCTGTTTATATCCACTTCTGGTTTGAATAAAGAGGCTTGCTGGCGATTAAATGAACTAACGAGCTGCCGTACGTGGATAGATTAGAAACGTATCTGTCTGTTCTTTACTATTGTTTTTGTTTGTTTCGGGGTTTTTTTTTTCCCGAAAATTATTCCAAATTGTAAGACAGAACTGTGGAGAAGTGTGTAAAACAGGAAAATTTAAGATTTCTGGTAGACCGTAATGTGTGCTGCTTTCCTCTTGTAGAATACGTGAACTAAAGTAACTGGCGGAAGATGGGAATGAGGTGCGCAAAGGGTTATGGGGCTAAACATTCCAGGCAGGTTCGGTGCCGAATTATTTTAGGCAATCTCAGCCCTTTAAATAGCTACTTGTTTGGTCACACAACTCTGTCACATACCTGTGACTATTAAGTACATTCTTTTTTGGAATGTACTTCCACCGACTGAAAAGCTAAACTCAGCATCTGAACCCAACAGCAAGAGATTTCTCTTGATTTGCTTTATCCATCCTACCTGAAGTTTCCACCGATGCATCTTAACATGTCTTAGTTTATAGCACTTTGTTCTGTAAATATATCTTAAAAATAAAAACTCTGTGAAACTACTACCACAGAAACATATATAGAAACGTATATAGAGCCGGGCTGTGGTGGCGCACGCCTTTAATCCCAGCACTCGGGAGGCAGAGGCAGGCGGATCTCTGTGAGTTCGAGACCAGCCTGGTCTACAAGAGCTAGTTCCAGGACAGGCTCCAAAACCACAGAGAAACCCTGTCTCGAAAAACCAAAAAAGAAAAAAGGAAAGAAAGAAAGAAAGAAAGAAAGAAAGAAAGAAAGAAAGAAAGAAAGAAAGAAAGAAAGGTATATAGATATATAAATCTATGTTCCTTGGGCCATGGTCACTCATATTTAGTTTCAGAATCTCTTATTCCCTTTGAGGTGAGAGCTGCACTTTTCGTGTTGATGGTTGATGGAGAAGGGACTAGCTCTGCACTCGGGTGCTATTTGAAGCATTACAGGCTAAGGATCCTATGACCATCCTGGAGCTTCTGGACAGATCCCTATGGTGCTGAAAAAAGAGGCACTGAAAGGGCGTGAGGGGTCATTGAGAACAAGGAACTCATTAACAGATGCTCTGACCAACTTCAGGACATAAAACGCCTGTCAATTGCCTAGTTCCACAATTCCTCTCACCGAGCCAACTAGTGGGTGTCAAGCCTACCCGGGAGAAACTATGGCCATTAACTTGGGGAAAAGAAAACAGGGGTTGGGGGGTGGGGGTGACCTTAAGAAGCCGCTAAAGGACAATATTCTAAAATCCCACCAGAGGGAGGCATTACTCCATGAAAGAGACACTATTCTTGCGTGCATCTACTCAGAAATTATTGGGCTTTAACTAGATACCAGACTCGGGCAGCCGTGATGCAGTGTTGGAATGGTTCCTGCTCTGAAACACAGCGAGGCTAGAGAAGGATGCAGACTAAGTTGTGACTGCTACTCGGGGAGAAATGAACAGAAGACAATCAAAGGACTCCTGACTTACATTCACAGCTGGAACCGTGCAGACCTCCTGCAGTCCAGCTGTCGACCCCCACAGTCTAGGTTTAGAAACACAACCCCTGTGCCTTCTTGGGTAACTTGCACAGCCCCTCTGTGCTTATTTCCCGCACCCTGTGATGGGAGAGGTAAGAGTCTATTTGGATGAGTGTGTATGCAAAGTGCTGAGCCCAGTGCTGCCACAGAAATATGTTCAGAGAAAATCACATTTAAAAATTCCAATACACCTCGATAATAATTCAACATTGTAACAAAGACAGAATAAGCCAGAGATTAATCTTGTTCTCAACATTGGCAGAGAAACCTCTTTCTGTAGTCATTGCAGAAACTCATAACTGGTCATAGAACTGAGAATGAGCTCCTCCCTAAGCACCCCAGAATAAGCCAGACACAGCAGTGAGCAAGCACCTCTAATCCCACCACTGGGGAGCTGGAGACAGGAGGATCCTTAGGGCTTGCTAGGCAACCAGTCTTGGGTGAGTTCCAGGTTCATTGAATAAACAAATTTATTTATTTTCAAAAAATAAAGCGTAAGCTGATAGAAGATAGAAGTGACTGAATGCCTGGGTCTCGATAGCATGTCTTTTTTTGTTGCCTTTTCATGGACTTGCTGACTATGAGGGAAGACAGGAGCTAGTTAAGTCTTAAGTAGGTAGATAGCCAGAGAGAAAGGTCCTAGATCAACCCCATCAAGGCTTAGGGGACATCCAGGAATGGGGACAAACGGATCACTGAGGGCTTCTACTTTAAAGGGCTTTGTTGGAGAATATTATTTTAAGGTGTGTGACTTGTTTAGGCCGCGTTTGTTTAACTGTGAAGCTGTGATTCTTTGCCTGTCTAAAACACCTGATGGTCTAATAAAGACCTGAATAGCCACAGGTGAGGCAGGAGCAAAGCTAGGTGGGGCTGGCAGGGAGTATGAATAAGGAGAAGAGGACACTAGTGTCCAGCCACCCAGCCACCCACGGAGTAAGAGTGAAAGTAAGATATATAGAAGTTAAAAAAAAAAAAAAGTAAAAAGCCCAGAAGCCAAAGGTAGTCAGGATAATTTAAGAAAAGCTGGCAAGAAACAAGTCAAGCTAAGTCGGGCATTCCTAAGAATAAGCATCCATGTTTGCTTTATTTGGGAACTGGGTGCCAGGGTCCCCCCAAAGAGCAAAAATCAACCTACAATAGGTCGTACTCCCGGACTCTTGCCCCCAAAGAATACACTCACTACTGAGACTTTGAGACTTTTTTCCTCTCTGACAGCCCATTGGGCTAACTTCTTCCCACTGCTAGTCAGAGATAACCCACTGGCTTGGCTAGCTCCCTGCCAGCTGGCTAACTCCTCCCCAACCCAGCTGCACCTCTTGCCACTGATAACAGGTCAGGTGGATTAGGAGAGCTTTATTCTCCAGAGAATGTCAAAGGACTACACACCAGTCATGCCTCACCCAGTCTGGTCCTTGCTGTCATTTAAAATAACCTAAGCAGCTAAAGCATCCTGACTGGTCCAATTCCAGGAGGAAATAGAGCCAAGTTTTGCTCCACACCCTATTAAGAATTATATAACCCACACTCCCTAGGAGAGAGTGTTCTCTCTCGGGCCTCCTCCTGCGTGTGTTATACAGGTGGCTCACTCTGGCATTGGGTGTTGTATGTGTTTATATGCTACCTCTGCTGAGATAAATTTTATATGTAGTGGACTGCCAATTTCTTGTCCCATAATTCTTTACTTGACAAAAATCAGACTGCAGATGGAGCTAGCCTGCAACAGCTAGATCACTTATTGCTAGATTACAAGTGCTGGGGAGAAAACAACAGAGAAAACAAAATTAAAGGCAGCAAAAAGTATCAAAGTGATAAAAACCACATATCTGACATTGTGGCTTAGCAAGTGAAGCTCAGGAAGTTGGGGAACAGACAACAACTGAAAAATAGAGCAAGAAGCCACAATAGGGATTCCAGAAGAACAGAGCTTAGTATGGTCCAGAATTTTAAAATTCAAGTGCATTCAGATTAAAGACATAAAAGGAAATATAGATAAGATAAATAAAAAGTCCTGCTTAGATACTTTTAGATAAAAAATAATCTATGTTGTGGGAAAGGCATAAGAATATTACAAACCAACTATATATTAAAATTACTTCCAAAGGAAAATAAAACTTTGACCACTAGAAGATTTTTTTCAAATAAATAAATTCTATGTTTGCCTAACCTATTTGAGAACGAAAATATATTAAATGCATTTGAAGAAAGTTTGAGATGATTTACTATTAACAGACCGTCACTAAGTGGGGTACATCTGAGTCTACACCAGAAAAAAAAGGGGGGGTAAGAGATGAAAGAAACAGCACTGATCAAAGAACTCAGGCAGGACTAAGTCTAGACAAATAGTGATGGCAATAGAGCATGAGAGCAAGCTTGATCTACAACAGAAGGCAGACAAAACATGAAAGATTGGATTTAAACATGAGTTCATTTAAAAAAAACATGAGTTCATTTTTTAAAAGCTGAGTTTTTTAATGGGGGGAGCAATACAAAGAAAGTGAGCATTTTTTTAACTCTAAAAAATATTTTTTTAATTTAAAAAAACACTTAGGAGGGATCTTAGAGTTGACTCAAGGTAGAAAGCTTGACATTAAAAAGTCTAGTTTTCATTTCAGTTGTACAAGACTCTAAGCATACGTTTATGGGTTGAAGGAAGAAAGGGAGAGAGGGAAGAACACAAATAGAGAGGCAAAGATGGGAGAGGAAGGGAGATGAGTGTATGCGTTTGGGGGGTGATGGTGTGTATTAAAAGACATTGAGGGTCAGAACATGGGCCCTGATAGGCTCAATAAATCAGGTTTAGTCAACTTGTCCTTAGAAACAATTAACAATTGTCAATTAAATAAACAAGTAACAGCAGAAAAGGAGCAAGTTACTCAATGTAACAATACTGGGAAGAGGTACAAGAGATTAGGTGATTCGCCTCAGGTCCATCTTCAGGATCCTAGTATGAGAGCAAAGTTCAAACAGAAGGACAATGCTATCCACAACTAAGCCACCCTGGACCAGGTGTGGTCCTGCCTGTCACTGAACCATCGCTGGCCCTCCAGCCAAATGGTGTGACAAGCTGTCCACAGTGTATGACATCTCTGTGGGTAGACAAGTTCCTCTGGCTGGCACGGGGCTTCAGCTTTTCCATCCAGCATGATATTTCTAGGGGATATTCAAATTCCCTGGGTCTCTTGTTTCGACAGTGTGGCTAGCCAGAGCGAGAGGCACAAAGGTCTCTAGATGATCTCCATTGCTCCCAGTATGTTGGTTACATAACTATATTAAGAAATTATACTTAAATTCAAGGTCTTTTACCATAAGGATATTATATATATATATACATATATGTACATATATACACACACGTGTGTGTATGCATGCATGTGTGTGTGTGTGTGTCCAGAATGAAACCCACGAAGATGGACTGGAAATGGGCATTCCAAGAGGGTTAATGATAGCTAAGCTGGTAGAGAGGAGAGGCAGAACAGAAATGGGCATCAATGTGGGACTTGAGAGATCTAAAATAACTCAAAAATCCAGCTTAAAGGATAGCAGCCACCAGGTTCCATTCACGATGAAGGGAGATAAGAAAGGACGGGCCTCTGGGCTGGCAGATCTGAAGATCTGACTGGGTGGTCAAAACAGAGGAGCAAATGAGAAACCCTGTTACAGAAAAAAGTTTCCAGATTTCCCAGGCTGTGCTCCCCGGGGTAAGCTACTTGCTAGTCACTGTGTTTTATTCATCTCAGAGTCACCAGACATAGATCAACACCCACCTGAAGGAAACAAGCGATAACTATTTTCTGAGTAAGCACCATATCCCTGCTTGGCAGTTCTATCCTGTTTCAACATAGCCCCCGTGGGGGAAACATTCTAGCCTACTTGGCTCATTAGGTATCTTGTTGAATCTACTAGTGTTAGCTGCAGACTCCCAAAGTCCTGCCTAGCAGAGTGGGTAGGGGTTTAGATTGTGCATACAGAAATTGGTGTGTCAGTGTTATAACCGGCCATGATTGATGGAGAATCTGCTAACTCATGTACAGCATGCGGTTTAGGTATCATGTTCTAGTTGATCTTTGTTTAGGATGAAAAATATAGATCTAATTTCATTCTTCTGCAGGTATGTATCCACTTTTGTTTTGTATTTGTTAAATAAGTTTGTTCCCCTACTGCATGTTTTTGACACTTCTGTCAAAAAAAAAAATCAGGTGGCGATAGTTTTATTGTTTATTTCCTAGTCCTGCCTACCTGTCCATCTGTCTGTAAGCCCCGGGTCATGTTTATCATTATATCTCTGTAGGATAATTTGGGTCAGGTATTGTGATGCCTCTATCTGTTATTTCTCCTTAGAAGTCTTTGGCTATTCATGGTCTTTTATGGATTTTTTTCCAGTTGTGTGAAGAATTATATCGGAATTTATAAGAATAGCACTGAATCCATAGATTCCCTTTTAGTGCAGCTGCTTTCACAATATTAATTCTGCCGATCCAGAAATATGAAAAGCCTCTCTATTGTCTAATATAACCCTGATTTTCCTTTTTCCAACTCCGTTGTAGAGGTCTTTTACTTAATAGTCTAGGTTTGTTCCTAGAAATTCTGTTTTCTGGAGCTGTTATGAAAGAGACATTCTCCCTAACTTCTTTTCCTGCAAGTTCACTTCTGGTATAAAGGAAGGCTACTGAGCTTTGTATATCAAACTTGTATCCTTGAACTTTAAAGGATTTATTGGATCTAAGAGTTTTCTGACAGACTCTATGAGGTCTTAAGTCTAATCATGTCATCTGTAAACAGACAGTCGGAGTTCTTCCTTTCCTATTTTACCCTTTTGGTCTTTGACTAGTCTTGCTGCTCTAGCTAAGGCTTCAAGCATTATACTGAACTAGGGAGATGATTTTAGAGAAAATTTTCTTGGGCTTTCTCCATTTTCTATGTTTTCTATAGATTCATTGTATATCACTTTAGGGAGTTTCATCTATGATTCTTCTGCTGCTAATGTCTCCAGAACTTGTTGATGAAGCCATGCTCAACTTTGTCAAATGCCTTTTCCGCATCTATCAAGCCTCCAAAGCTTACCTGAAGAACCTTTATTTCGGCCATCCAAGCTTACTTCTTCCTCCCTCTCCCACTTCCACTCCTCCTCTTCCTTCTCCTCCTTCTCCTCTTCCTCTTCTTTACCCTTCTCTTTTGACTAGGACTCACTATGTAGCACAGGCTGGCCCTGAACTCCAAATCCTCCTGCCTCAGCAGGCTGTATATGCCACAACCTCTGGTCTCTTTGTGTTTTCTTTGTATTTGTGTTTTTGCGGGACTAGAGAGTCTAACTAACCCAGTGCCTTACACAGGGTAGGTACCACTGAGCTATATCTCCAGCCCCTATTCAAATTTCCCAGGAATACCCCTTTCTCTCCCCACTTCCCTCTTCCCCACTCTCTGTTGTGAAGTCTACACAAGCAGAACTGTCATAATCTATACTCCCTTCCCACTTCTCAGTCCATACTGTGGGAATTAAACAGAAAGCAATGACCTCTTCAGAAGGACTTAGGGATGTGGAAAAATATGTAATGGGTCAAATAGAGAGCTGCTGTCGCTACACCTCCCACTCTACATGACTAAGAGTTTTGTAGGAGCCCCAGCAAAATGGATTGTGGGTGTATACAAGTTTGGGGAACATGCTGAGAACTGAGTGGGCCAAAACAAATATCTGAAAGCCTGGATGATGGTGGATATTATATTATATACCTGCTCTCCAACGCCTCTTACTAACAACATCACTGATTTAAAAAACTAAGCCTTTGCTATGGTTCCTGAGTCTACCCGGCAGCTGTGTGGTGGTTCTGGCTGAGACTAAGTTCTCTGGAATGTTTGAGTGTTGGCTGGCTCTAAACTCATTTAAAATAGCCTAGGTTGGGGAATGTGAGCCCTTCTCAGCGAGGAGGGGGAAGGGGGAAGCTACAATCTGCATAGCCTCTTGAAGCTAGCACATAGGCATGCTTCTGTTTAAATTATCACTCTCTCTGACTCAAGAAGGCGAGACTGAGAATGAAAACAAGACAAGAAAAGACAGAGGGAAGGTCTCATAGAACAGAACTTACGAAACCACTCGGGAAGATACAGCCATTCACTTTTGTTATTTTGCCAAATTTTCTAATAGAAATGTGTTCCCCGAAATCAAAGCAAACAGGATGGTCTAGTCTAGTAGTGAGACGAGCTATGTTTGCATACTTAAATTTATATTCCCACCCCTTTCTCCAACTTGTAGAATAAAGTCACAGTGAACTGTGCTATGTCTCACTTTATGTAGTAATAATAATCACACCGTCCTACGTGCGGTTTAACTAGACAAGAAAGCACTTTTAACTCCCTTCAAAACGGATCATAATTCCAGGCATGGTAGTTCATGTCTTTAATCACAGTACTCGGGAGGCAGAGGCAGGTCCATCTCTGAGTTCAAACGCAGCCTGGTCTACAGAGTGAGTTCCAGGACAGCCATTTGTTGTATACCAGAGATTAAATCTGAATTTTAATAGTTGCATCTTAATCTTCTGTTTTTCCAACATGTTGGCCTGTTTTGTAAAATTTTCTCCAGTGAGTGTTTGAAAGACTAACCCCTCCTCTCTTCACCACCAATAGCAACACTTTTCCCCTTCATTTCAGGGCTGCTCTTTACTGAGGTCTTGTTGACTTTGCCAGGCACACCAGCACAGCTGGGCACTGTATCTATGCCAGCACATTTTGCCATTCATTTCCATTGGTGGGAATGCTTTTACGTTTCTTCATTAACTGCTTGTTCTTCTGATGCAACCCTTGGTTTAAGATAAAGTCAAGCCCCGTGAATGGAAGTTCATGGAAAGATCCACACCTTCCGTTGGACTTTCTGCGAGGCTGCTGAACTGAACAGAGCTGCAGTGGTTGTAGGGAGGTTGGGATGTTGCAGGTTCAGAGCCAAATTCTAATTTGTTTTGGCTGTCTTCTTGTCTGGGGGGCAACTGGCATGGCATAGACTCTGGACTTGTTGAGAAGAAGCCTTGAATTGTTGGGTGATGCACAGCATGCAAATGTCTAAGTTTCAGAAAGAAATCTGCTCCTCCAGGAGGGAGTTTTCCTAGAATATAATTGGGAGTCACAGTATAAAGATACAGAAACATCTATGCTAAATACATGCAGATTGCTAAATAGGTCAAGATGTTGATCTTCCTTGTCACACTGGCTTGAAAAATAACTAAATAACTTGGCTCCTGCTTAGAATTAATTTGTACCTGAAAGTCTACCCTGTCTTTAAGTGTTTTGATTTTCCTTATTTAATGCCAGATTGACCTGTGGTTCCCCCTCCTCTTCTCCCTCCCTCTATCCCTTCTTTCTCTCCTTTCTCTGCACTGGGTATCTAACCCAAGGCCTCCTGCATGGCAAGCTCCAGCCTTCTGCCACTGAGCTACTGCTCTCTGGCCTCCAATTTCCTTCTTCAATTTTCATTTGAACTAAAGCTGACTGAAAATGTTTTGGGCCATCGGATTTCTATTTCCACAGTTCCCCTGCTGAGGAGAAAGCCTCCTGTGACTCCTTGGCAACGCACCTTGGGCAACATGTGCAGCCCCTGCAGGTGCTTGACACCACAGGATCAAACTAGTTTTCCTGAGTTCCATCCCCCAGTCCCCATGTCCTCTCTAATCTGTCCATCTTTCCTTGGAAGCCCTTTGTCCTTCCTCCCAAATAAGAGCAGTTGCCCAGCTCAAACAAAAGTAGACTTAGATGGTTCTAAATCACATGTGTTGATTTGCCTGGGTTTTCTTGGAAGGGAATCCATGTAATGGGAAAGCCAGGTGTGTCTCATTCTCTCACTGGTACTGCCTTTGGATCTGAGAGTTCAGGTTGGCCTTTTCTGCCTGGAGCTGCCCAACCATGTCCTTCACAGACTTTACCTGTCAAAGTGACATGTAATCAATTTGGGCTATCCCCCTCACACACCTTTATTTAACCTTATTTTTAATACTATTATAAAGAAATTAGAAACAGATGATTTTAAAATGCCAACATCTCAAGCTCTCCTTGATAATTTATGCTTAGGAAATCACTTTTAGCTGAATAACAACTATCAAGGAAACATCACCATTATATACACTTGATACATATGAACCGTTTGACAAAAAATGAAATGTTCTGCTTATAAACACATTATCAAATAGGAATTAGTGGGTCACAATAAGTGAACATGGTTTTAACTTAAATTAACCCATTTCTAATTTGTGCCGCCTCGAGGCTCATTTTTCTCATCTATTCATCCTGCTTTCCTGCTTCTCCCACTTCCGGCTGGTCAGTCCCTGATTAGCAGACTGGCTACCCTTTTCTCTCTGCCTGCCAACCCTGCCTATCCCCCCTCTGCCTAGCTATTGGCCAATCAGATGCCCTAGGCAAGCAAGATAAAGCAGTAACACATCTTTACCCAGTTAAACAAATGCAGCATAAACAAAGCCACACATCTTTACATAGATAAACAATGGTTCTGCTGCACAAACAAATGCAACACATTTTACGTAGTTAATCAAATATTCTAGTCCACAACATGTCAGTCCCTTTGGTAGTTTATTCTCAGCCCAGAAATCGGATACCATGGAAACCTCTCTTCATATCTTCCAGACACAAACCCTGGGGAACACAGTTGTTGGTCATAAAGATTCCTCCTCAGCATGTGTCTATTCTATTTCTGTAGAAAGATGGTTAAAGGCTACATTTTATTATATTTACATTTTCAAATAAAAGAGAGTAAAGACAATAATAAATTCTCACGAGTTTACCATTCAATCCTCACACTTTTTTTCATTCATCATGTTTTTGGAGTTCGTTCTGGTGTAAAAATGAGTCAGTAACATATTCCTGTTTATGGTCCAGTGTCATTTTATTGTGTGGCCTGACCACATTTTGTATAGTCATTTCACAAGGACGTGCAGACTGTCCTCAGTGTTTGGCTCTCGCAACCATTGCTGCTATGAATAGTGGCGAACACATCTTTTCAAGGACTCATGCTCTCATTCCTTTTGGGTAGATTTCAAGGAATGGAAACTGCTGAATCACGAGGCAAGTTCATGTTAAACTTTTAAAGAAATTACCAGATTGTCTCCTCCATGTGTTTTATACTCCTGCCCAGCTTATGAGGGTTCCAAGTCGTCAGTCTCTCTCCACACGCCCTTTAATATTTTGCATGGAAATATTTTTTCAAATGTTTTGTCCATCCCTAACTGGTTTGTCTGTATTCTCATTTCTGAGCTGCAGTCATGCGAATTGCTCTAGTTTGCTTTTCTGTGGCTGTGATTAAACACTGACGTGAAATAACTTGGAAAAGGGAGGAGAGGGCTTCCATTAGCTTACAGGCTGTTGTCCATTGTCTGGGAAGCCAGGGTAGACCTGAAGCAGAAGCCACGGAGGAATGCAGCTAACTGGCTTTCCGTTTTACCTTGTTTAAGCTATCCTGTTTCCTAACGGTGAGAATATGTGTGTTTAGGATTAGCCAGCTGGACTCAGTTTAGAGGATCCCAATTTTATCTGCAACATCCAGAGCATCGTAATCTGAGGCAGTCAAATACACACCTCCTTTTCTCTTAACAGGGCACTGGCTTTGACTGCATCAATGTCAGAGTCTCTTCATAGTCTGTTTGATTCGGTGGCTTGCTGGCCTTGACGCCCACAGCAAACATGTATCTCTGTCTTCTTCATGGCTGACTCAGTGGTCTGAGGAACTTGATGATGAGGTGGCAGTTAAGTTTTTTGCTCTTGGGCCTGCTATCATCAGGGTATTGGCTCTAGCACCACAGGGTCTTGGGCTACGGGAAGGTGGATGGCTGGTGGATCTTCCTTTTGTGGCTGTGGACAACTTTCAGCACCTCCATCTTGGTTTTCTGTGCCTTTATTTTGGCTTTGGTCTGGAGGGGAGCAGGTGCTTCCACCTTCTTGTGGTGGCACCTTGGGAAAAGCTCAGCTACTTTTCTCATAAAACCACCTAACCAGGGATGGCACTTCCCACAGTAGTCGGGTCCCTTCTACATCAATCAGCAGTAGGAAAATAACTCACAGACATGTCCACAGGCAGATCTGATGGCAGTAATTCTTCAGCTGAGGTTCCCTCTTCCCAGGTGTCAAGATGCCAAATGAGATTAATACATCCTTGATAGAAGCTCTTTGCCCTCCATCTAAAAGTCCTCTTATCATCCTGAAAACAAAATAAAAGTCCTCTTATACCTCTCTCAGAGCAGGTTTGCTGTGAGATGCTTGCAGCTTTGCATATCTACAAACATCTTTATTTTGTCTTCTTTTTTAGAGGATTACTTGCTCATCTGTTTGTTTGTTGAAAGAGGGTCTCTCTATGTAGGCCGGACTATATAAACTGGGCTAGCCTCAGGCTCACAGAGATCTGTCTGCCCCTCTGCCTATTGAGTGCTGGTGTGAAAAGGGTGTCCCACCACATCTGGCTGTGTTATTCTTTGATTCTAGGTGAGCACTTGGTTGTGGTTTTGTTTGCTTGTTTGGGGTTTTCTCATTTTGATAATTTTTAAGGCATATTTTTTGTACTATCGCCATGTCCTCCCTTCAGGACCAAGCTCTGTAGCTCATATGGCTGTCTGGCTTAATGGCACACCCTTCACTGGCTATCAGCTCTAACTTCAGTTTCAGGGGAATCACTGCTGTCTTCTGGCTTCTGTGGGTGCTGAACACTTATGTACATAGACATGCAGGCATACAAGACACCCATACATATAATAAATAAATCTTTAAAAGGCATAATAGTAATAATGTACTTTTTAATTTCTGTGTGTGTACCTGTTCACATGTATGTGAGCATAGGTATGCATGTGCATGTCTATTTGTATCTGTGTTGGCCTGAGGTTGATGTTTTAAATCTTTCTTGATCACCTTCTACCTTAGACACTGACTGAGGGTCTCTTCATTGGACCCAGAGCTCACTGATGTGGGTAGTTTAGCCGGCCAGCTTGCTGTAGATCACCTAGCATTTCACTTGGGCTCTAGAGATCCAGACTCAGGGCTGTCATGTTAGTTGATTCACAGCAGCACCAACACAAAGCAGCTTCTAATGTAGCTGGAGACTGCGCTGATGTTTCCCAGCCATCTTGAGCCAAATAACCACACAGAAACTATATTAATTATAACATTCTTTGGCCAATGACACAGGCGTATTTCCAGCTAGCTCTTACATCTTAAATTAACCCAAATTTCTTATCTATGCTTAACCACGTGGCTTGCTACCTTTTCTCAGTACAGCATTTTCATCTTGCTTCCTCTGCATCTGTCTGGTGACTGCATACTGAGGCTTTTCTCTTCCCAGAATTCTCCTAGTCTGGTTGCCCTGTCTATACTTCCCGCCTGGCTACTGGCCAATTAGTGTTTTATTAAACCAATAAAAGTTACAATCTTTACAAGGTACAAAAGCATTATCACACTGCACTTCCCTTTTTTTCTTTTCAATTTCAGAGCAAGAACTCTGAATCTAATCTCCTTTGTTTAGCTTTTTTCCTAACCAACCAACACTCTAAACAAAAACAAACATTCATAATCCATTTTTTTTTGGTAATGAGGTCATAGTTTTCTAGGCTACTTCCTGTTGATTGGGGGCACTGATAATCTTATGGGAACCAAAGGAAAATTTAGGATTATGGTCAAGTTCTGACTGGAGTATTCTGTCAGCCTGGATCATCTCAGCCAGCAGTCTTAGGCTGTTCTGGATGTAGAACTTAGATGGAACTGCAACAGAGGTCCTCTGAATCATTAGATTATCTGGGTAATGGCTGAGAGATCCCTAAACCTTCCCACAGCATCTGGGCTATCTGTTCCCACTGAAGATTCTTCATGGGGTCTTTTTTTTCTTAACCTTGAATGAATCCACATTCTAATCCAAGGCTGCTGTATTCTTTGAAACCTCAGCACACCTCAACACATCCCCTTCCCATCTTCATTCTCTAAGGTTCCAGACCTGATCATCATTGATCTTTCTTTTGATCACTCTCATGCCTGGTTACAGTGACCAGAGAGTCTTGCTTCTTTTCATCCAGAAGTTCCCGAAGGCTTCTTCACTAACAGACCCCAATGTTCCCTCTCCTCCTACTCCAAGTCTGGTTCAAGAATAATAGCCAACAGACACTGAAGCAACCAAATCAGATCTTTACAACAAAGATCAGGCCCGCCTTACCCAGTATGTACACCAGTCTTCTTCTCCCTCCTTTACTGTCAGAGTCCTACACCTCCCTTCCATCCCAACCCTCAGGGACTCTATCCTCACAGAGAGTCTTGAGTGAGTCTCAAATGCAAGCATGCCCCCACACCCAACATTGGAAAGGTTTGTAGTCCCTGCTTCTATGTACTCTGATGCCTATGACATGGATCCAGTTGTACATGTACAGCTCTCCTGGTGAAGGGGAGATGTCCACTCTTTCTTCCATGGTGTCCTATCTTTCACAGACAAGGTCTCAGCCATCCCATAGGTCTCAGGCCTTAGACCCTGTGCTGGTCCAGTCGTAAGTCTGTTCTGGCTGAGCAGCCAGTGCTCTTAATTGCTGATTGCTGAGTCCTCTCTCTCTCTCTCTCTCTCTCTCTCTCTCTCTCTCTCTCTCTCTCTCAGACTTGGTCTCATAGCCCTGGCTTGCCTCAAACTTATTACAGAGATCTATCTGCTCTGCCTCCTGAGTGCCAGGATTTAAGGTGTTCACCACCACGTCTGCCTTGATCTCTGATCCATGTCAAGTGTTCCATTGATTTCTGTGGGGAAAGTATTCCTGTTTCCTAGTTTATCTCAGCGTGCATGATTGGCTGCTGGATTCTCAGGAGAGAGGCCTTCTAGATTGCCAGGAGACTCCAAAGTTCTCTCCCTCCTCAAACTACCTCACACTTTTGACCAGAAGGATGGCAGATTCGGGGTCGTTTACTTTCAGTGACTGGAGGCCGTAAGCTTCTGTTTCTTTCATAATCTTTAGTTTGAAGACTTTCTCACAGGGGATTTTTAGTTAAAGGTTTTGAGAAAAGCATCATCGCTGGTGATTTCAGTGCAGTGCGGGAGTTCAGACACAGGAAGAACCAGAGGAGCCAAAGTAGGAAGATACAGATTTTTGAGGAAGCAATGTCTGGGAAAATTTTAAATGGTACTCAGTACATTTTCAGCCACACAACATGCATAACCAGAAGCATTTTCAGTGCTTGTAATAAGATGAGAACTTCTCAAATAAAATCTGAAAGATGAAATAGAAAAGGTTTTGAATAAAAAGCATTTGGGAGTCATGAAGTAATAAATCTAAAATGTGGTAAACAAAAATATATTCTTCAGGCACAATGGAATGAAATAAGAAGCCAATAGCAGGAGAAAGTGTGGAAAAATCACAAATGTGTGAATATTAAACCATGTATTCCTTTGGGGAAATTGGGGTACACTTTGAGATGAGTGAAAGCAAAAGCACAACCGGAGTCCCTGCAGCCTTTCTAAATCAGCTCTCCAAAGGAAATGATGGCTGCAAACCCTGCACACGGGGAGGAAGCTAGCAAGGCATCTCAGTGCTTGTCAAATACCTGCATACGGGGAGGAAGCTAGCAAGGCATCTCAGTGCCTGTCAAATCCCTGCACACAGGGAGGAAGCTAGCATGGCATCTCATCTGTCATGTTAAACTTCCAGAGGAAATATGTGATTAGATAGAGATCAAGCAGCATAGAAAATGCCAAGAGGGATGATTAACTCATGACAGATACAATTCTGAACGTATTATATAGCTAATAGCATATACCCAGTCTGTGTGAAGCAAATGTTAATCAAAGTTTGGAGAAACTTGAGCAAATATAGAATCACAATGCAAAATTGTCACACAGTAGTCTCTAAAACTAAAGGTCAAGTAGATAGCAATTTTATATGAGTGGAAAAGATTTAGCTACATAATTAATAAGGTTAATGCAATGGTAATTAAGGCTAAACAAGTGAAGAGATCTCAGTGGCTTCCCACAGGGGAAAGCCTAGCCCCGCGTGGCTTCAACAGTAAATCCTACCAAATGTTTAAATCTTTATTGTGTCCTTCCCAAACCAGAAGAGGGATGTGATGACTATTCTTAGTTGCCAACTTAACTACACTGGAATTAACTAAAACCAAAATGGCCGGATGTGAGAGTTTTTTTTTTTCTTAATTGGGTCATTTGAAGTGGGCAGATCTACTTCTAATCTGGATCTTTGCAGTAAGAAGACAGACCTTTAACCTAGAGCTTTAGAGGTGAGGAGTCCCACTTCTAATCTGAGCTACACCTTCTGCTGGGAGCCTACACAAAGGACATGGAAGAGGGAAGCCCTTTCTCTTTGCTTGCTTCCTCCCACCCTCAAAACAAGGTTCATTCCATCACTGGCATTAGAGTCTACTTCCTCAAGATTCTGGTGCGTACTGAAGACCAGCTGAGACATCCAGTTTCCAGTACTGAATAACTACTGGACTCCTGAGCCTTCTGTACATAGGCAGCCATTGTTGGATTAGCTGGATCACAGCCTGTAAATTATCTAATAAATCCCGTGTCTGTGTGTGTGTGTGTGTGTGTGTGTGTGTGTAGAAAGACAGACAGATAAACAGATAAAGCCATTCTATAAGTTCTGTTACTATAAAAAAAAAATCCCAAAGAATACATAGGAACACTTCCTAACTTGCTCTATGATACCAGTATTGCCCCAATATCACATCAAACAAATGCAACCCAAATATGTTACAGGCTAGGTGTAAAAATCCTCAGTAAAATATTAACAAATCGAAGCCAGAAACACAGATGTGCTGGCTAGTTTTATGTCAACATGACACAAGCTGAAGTCATCCGAGAGGAGGAAGCTTCAGTTGAGAAAATACCCCCAGAAGACAGGGCTGTAGGCAATCCTGTAGGGCATTTTCTTAATTAGTGATTGATTTGGGAGGGCCCAGTTGTGGGTGGTGCCAGGGGGTAGTGGTCCTGGGTTCTCTAAGAAACTAGGCTGAGTAAGCCATAATGGGCCAGTAAGCAGCACCCCTCCATGGCCTCTGCCTCAGCTCCTGCCTCCAGGTTCCAGCCCTGTTTGAATTCCTGTCCTGACTTCCTTCAGTAAAGGACTTTGATGTGAAAGTGTAAGCCAAATAAACCCTTTCCTCCCAAACTTGCTTTTGGTCACGGTGTTTCATCATAGCTGTAGGGCAAAGGAGAAAGGGCTATATACTAGACCCAGAGATAGAAGTTTGGTTCAAAATTCAAACACCAACCAATGCAATACAAGAGGTACAGAAAAGTCATCTGGTAAAAGTCCACAGCCTTCATGATGAAAACAGTCTCTGGACTAGAAAAACTACCAGTCTGCCCCCATACCAACCCCACCACCACCTTCAACCTGCCAAAAGCTGTCTGAAAGATGCCCAGGCAACTTGCATTTGTCTGTGAAAAATTCCACAGGTGACTTGCCAAGGAAAGAGCCTGATGTCCAGGACAAGTCAGGGGCAGCCACTCTTGCTTCTCCTGTTCAACCTAGGGCAGGACAGGACGCTCCAGGCCAGGCAAAAGGTGAGGGGAGGAGATAAAAGACAGCCAGTCTGAAATGCAAATACCTCCATTCACAGAGGATTATCTATCTATAGACAGCCCTAGAGAATCCACAGAAAAACTGCATTACAAATTCAGCAAAGATTTGCAGTGCAAGATGCATGTAGAAAATGTTATGATGTCTATCTTCTGGCTTCTCACCCAGATGAGTTTCCAACATGAACAAACGTGCACGGGGGGGGGGGGGGGGGGGGGGGGGGGGGGGGGGGGGGGGGGCACGAGGGGAGGATGGGGGAGGGGATTTCAGAGACTTCACACATCACAGCAGATTTAAGCACCCCTGTTTCCCTCAAGACACATCCACATTCAGATAGCAGCTAGACTGAGAGCTTTGTATGCAGTAGACGTTATTTACCTGCTATTTTTCCCCTCAGGAAAGAGGTGGAAAGAACAGTTTTGAAGTGGCTAAGATAAAGAATACCAGGCTATCAGAAGTCTTTCTTCTGGCTCTGAGCCTTGTGATTATGGATGAGTGTTTACCTTGCCTGATCCTGCATCTTCTTATCTGTAACAAGAGGGAAACATAGGAAATGATAGCCAGGCTGCCTACCACCTCTAATGCTGTCCCTTGGGCTTAACTCTGTGCTAGTCTTCTCTTGACAAATGCTCCCTTCTCCCAGCCACCTGGGAAAGGCAAAGGCCAGAGCGGGCAGATGCTGAATGGTCATGAGAAGAAAGAGAAACAGGAGCATGACACCACGTCACTCGCACCAGTTGCTCTTGAGGAATATTGGTTTAAGATGTGTTCCATCCTTTTATGCTGTGGGACATTAGTTTAATGATGCAAAGATGTGCTGCATTCTTTAATGTTGCCTTTGTTTAACTCTACGAAGCTGTGTTACTTTGCCTGTCTAAATCACCTGATTGGTCTAATAAACAGGTGAACGGCCAATAGCTGGGCAGGAGAGGGATAGATGGGGCTGGCAGGCAGAAAGAATAAATAGGAAGAGAAATCTGGGAGGAGAAATCAAGGAGTGAGAGAAGAAGGAGAACCCCAGGGGTCAGCCACCAAGCTACACAGCAAGCCACAGAATAAGGAGTAAAGAAAGATATACGTAAATAGAGAAAGATAAAAGCCCAGAGGCAAAAGATAGATGGGATAATTTAAATTAAGAAAAGCTGGCTAGAAATGAGCCAAGCTAAGGCCAGACATTCATAAGAAAGAATGACTTGTATAATCTATCTGGGAGCAGGGTGGCAGGCCCCCCAAAAGAGCCAAAAAGCTAAAGACAAAAACAAACAAACAAATAAACTACAAGTTGCTGCTTCAGCCAGTGAGGGATTTGGGTGAAAAACAGGGTTATAATTAGAGTAGGAACCTGGCTGCTCCCCACTCCACCCCACCCCCTCCCTCACCCCCCCAACACAGCTGGACCTGCCCACGGCACACACAGGATCGTGGCTGTGCTGGACTTGCACTGGCTCTTCTTCCAAAGACTTTCCTCCTTGCTCTGGTAAAAGAAAGTCCATTGCTACAAAGATCCACTTCTCCTGGGCTCTGTTCTGCCCTGCTAGCCCTTAGACACCGAGTGTTGATAACCTACAGGCGAAGGAAGTCGTAAGCTGAGCCTGGTCACATTGCCCTTGTGATATAGTTTTATTTTTAACTTTGAAACACTTGAACTATGTCAGTTGACGTTTTCCCCCTTTCACTGGCCTTTGCAGCAGAGCTCGGGACTTCTGCAGCAGCAGAGGCATCAGCAGCCACCTCCTTGAGACCTCCTTGTTCACCATCTAAGAGCACGTTAGCTACAGATGCTGAGCCGGCTTGGACCACTTCGGTAAGATTTTCAAACGTGGGCAGGTGCCTCCCAGATCATTCCTTGTGCCCTGGAGACGGGTTGTTAAACAAACTTCGGTACGTGTGGGTGATGAGGGAAAGGCTGGTACTAGAAATCCTCAGCCGTGTGTAAACTGTTTTGGATTTAAAATCCTACAGCAGCTTGCGGTGTCAGCAGCCCTCTGCCGGCTTAGGCCGGCTCTTCCTTAACCAACCAGACCGTTCAGTATTTCCTTGGTTACAGAGCGGCGAGAGGGTAGGGCAGAGTGTGGTAAGGAAAGAAGTGGAGACCCAGAGTTAGTTCAAATGCTGCAACATTTTCTCCGACCATCTTTGCTGCTCTAACTGCAAGTCATCGCCACCAGGCTTACATTCCATCGACTGTGGCGCACGGCGCGCTAACGGACCGCAGCTGTATTCCACTGTTCTCGCTTCTCACACTCTGCCTGCCAGCTGAAACCCGGTGGTTTTGCCTAACAAAGCTGCGACTTCTCTCCTGCACACTCTTTTTTTTTTTTTTTTTGATTTTTTTTTAATCCAAAACGCAGCCATGAAAGGGACAGTGTTCTGTAAGCTGAGAATCCTACACAGACTTATGTGCCTGAACTCACAGCGGTGACTGACTTGAATGTGCACTCAGAAGAGCAGAAGCGAGGTGATGAGAACCATCTAGGCTCTTAAAAGCTAGGAAGGCAGATAAATCACTCCTAGCTCCTGAAATAACTATACCGTTGTGTGTGAGAAAAAACGTTGGCAGTAGCCAGGGGGCCCTGTTTATTTTCTTCTATTTCTTCAGTTCAGAGTTCAACTGAGGACAACCTGGGAAGTGACCTGAGCAGAAAGGGATCTGGGGTGCTTGGGTTCAAGCCACCAATGCTGAGTCAAAGGAGATCAAAAGCCACTACTCGGATGCCCTAACTTCTGGCTCCATCTGTATCCCCAAGTCTGTAGAGCAGTCTATGTTAGGATCGTACCTATTTGCTTAGGACAACCAGCTCACTGTGGCCTTGTTTAAAAGCACTTAATTTTGCCAGGGTTCCCATGGCACCGAGGCAGGAGTGTATGTTGGGCTGCTGTCCTCAAGAGACTTGGGTGTAGTAGCTTAGAAGTCTTCAAGGGAAGAACCTACCGGTTCTCCACCTCCCCCCCCCCCCCCCCCCCCCGCAGTTAAGTATCGACTATGAGAATTAAACGCTAATAGTAAAATACTTTGGAGTGACTTCTAGAGATGAAGGCTGTCAATTGCAAAACAGACAGGATCTGAGGAAGCTCATTATATTTTAGTGTGTGGTGAAGTTGTTGGAAATATAGTCCAGAAAACCGTGGACCTTGTGTGGGATTTAGCCATAGATACCTAGATGAGTTAAAACTTCAAGGGACGGAGAGATGAATTGAATGGTTAACTTTACACATTTTCCTTCTCTTGAGTGAAATATCTCCACGTCAGGGAAGTGGATGAACAAGGGATTGCTATGTGACTGGTTGGCGAGTGGTTAGGAGTTAAGGAATACGTTTGATCTTTGCCTTTTATCCTTCCGACTTTCACTGAGGTTCGAGGTCAGAAATCAGTCGTCATTTTGAGGGCTGGCCACAGGAGGACCCAGAAGAGCCACAGCATGTAGGATGGCCGCTGAAAGGGCCACTTGCCTAAAAATACCTTCCTGAAATCAAACCCCTTTGTCACTAACTTTAAAACCATAGCAAAACGTGTGAAAATTAGTGTTAATCCCATTCTGGCTCGCTTGATATAAATGCAGCTGCTATATGTGCCCTTATTGTGACGTTGTGGTCCCCGTCTCCTCCAATCCTACTTTGCCCTCTGCACCATCTAAGCTCTTGGCACACGGCGGCCATCTCCACTCGGGTGCTGGCTGTGTGGTGCTGGGGTTTCTACAGACTTAATGGCATATCTGGGTGTAGTGAGAGCAGAACGTGTGACTAAAAGCACAGTGTGTCAGAGCACAGGCTAGACACAATCCACCTCAGAGCCTCAGGTTCTCCTCTGAAAACTGAAGAGGGAAACCTTGGACCATCAGCATTGCCTGGAGCTTTATAAGAAAATTCCAGGCTTCCCTCCAGCCCACTGAACCACAGTCTGTTAAAAGACTGTTCTAGAGAATGGTATATGCCATGAAGTCAGACAAGCCCTGGAAAAGGGGGTTCCTGGTTTTCTGCCTGGTATGGAAGTGTCTGGTTATACAGCTGCAGGGGTTCCAAAGAATAAGGCCTGGTAAAAATTCTGGCAGTGCTCAGCCTGTGTGTTCCAAGTCAGGCCCACTCACTCAGTGCAGGTTTCATTTACCATAAGAGGTTGAAAAGCTTTCTTCTCCTGCCCCTCTCCTCTTTAATAAAAGACCTTAAAGTGACAAATATCCACCATCACTATAGTTTCCCCCTAAATTTGCTTCAATTTCAATTCAGGGCTTTCTTAGAATGCCACTTACTTTTAGGTTCTTTCTGGTGTGCTACAATTCAGTCCTATTCCATAAACATCAGTTGAGGAGGCCACACAGCCATCACTTTACTAGACCAGCATAATCACTAACTACATCCTAAAGACAGAACTACCCAAGTACACATGCTACTACTACACCCTAAGGGTTATCATGCCATGCTGGTCATTATTGTGGTTCATCGGCACCGTAGTATTCCATAGTGTAATGTACCACATTATCATTCTCCAGTTGTCAGCTCAAGGACATCTAGGTTGTTTCCATTTCTTAGCTTTTGTGACTGGAGTAGCGATGAACATGGGTGAGCAAGTGTTTGTGGAGTAAGATGTCAGTTCCTTGGCCATTCACTAAGAAGTATAGCTGGGTCGTATGGTAGATTTATACCGTTTTTGAAGATTCTCCACACTGATTTTCAGAGTGGCTGCAATCCCACCAGCAGCTGACGAGGGTTCTCCTTTCCCTACGTCTTCCCCAGCATTTGTGTTAGTTATTCTGTTGGTCTTTGGTGTCCTGACTGGGATCGGATGAAATCTCAGAGTTGTTTGATTTGCATTCCCGTAACTGTTAAGGGTAGCGGGCGTTTTCTTAATGAATAGGTCAATATGAATAAGCTCTAAAAGCTGTAAACTTCAGCCTAGGAAAGAGAGAGAGGTCCTTGAGTTAACTCTGTGACTTCTAAGTACCTGATCTTCTTTCTGATGACAATGGGAGACCCTAGACACAACACATCAAAGGCATGAGTGTACTGTCTGCATCCTTCAATACTTAAGGAATGTTTTGTGGTGACCTATGAGGGAGAGGATGTGAATTTCTATTCTTTAAAAAGCTAAGTAAGATTAAGTGGGGTTTAAGGATTATTAAGGCACCCTCGGTCTGTAAGACATTGGAGCAAGGAGGTCCTACAAAATGAATGAGTAGCCAAGAGCTACAGAGATGATGCAATGAGCAAAAAATAACCTTCTCATTCATGATGGATTAAAAAGGTGACCCGGGCATTAGAGTGGCCAAAAGAAATATCAAACGAGGATCAGGTCTGGAACCCTGGAGAATGAAGAAGGGAAGGGGGTGTGATTTTATGTTTTAAGACACTTCTTCATTTTGTCTCGGATTACCTCCTCGGGTTCTGTGGGGTGCTGAGATCCACTTGTTGGATAAATAGAGTAACCTTGGGAATATCAGATAAGCACCTAGGTAACTAGGGGAGCACTAACTGGTTTGTCTGGCACTAGAGCTGTTACCTAAGCTTCTCTGCAAAGGTGACATATTCACTGAAGTACAAACACCAGGAAGGGGCTCATGATACAAGTGGGGATGATGGGAGCATGGTCCTGGTAGAAAGAACAAAGGTGGTCCCTTGCTAGAATCAGTGACAAGCCAAAGCAAAAGGTGCAAGATCAAAGGTGAGGTGAAAGGGTCAGAGACAGTTCATTCAGAGGCTTGTCAGCCACAGAGATAGCTTGGCACTTTCTGCCTTGTCTTGGAATGACTGAAGGCATTGAGCAGAGGAGTGATGGCATCGTGTTATAGGTTGTTCAAGTCATTATTTCTGCCGGGAACTCTGGATCATGGGATGCAAGAAAGAGAAGTGACCCCGATTATATAGCCATGGTGTTAGAGCAGGTAAGGATCACAGACTTTGGCAGTGGTGCTAGACACAGAGGCGAACAGAGTGCCCACCGCCTTTCTAGGGCTTTCATGAAAACCCTTCACCTAGCAGGCCAGCCTGGGCAACATTGCAAGACTATCCCAAGAAGGAAAATATAAGCCTTTCTGCTTATTTCCACCCACTCAGCAGTGGCTCCCTTGTCTTTTAAGCACTGTATTAAACTACCTATAATTCAATGCTTATCAATTTGAACTTCTATAAATTTAGTGAGAATAAGTAGGTCTGATTCAGTAGATTTGGGGTTGAAACTCAAAAAAGACTTCTAAGGAGTTCACAGACAATGCTGCTGCTTCTGCTGCGGGGACCTCTCCTTAAAAGCCTGAAGAGCCCCTGCTCTACTTCCTTTGCCTTGGCTTAGCAACTTTGTCACTTTCTAAGGGATCTATAGAATGCCACCACCAGCATCTGGTTAAATTACTGTGCCCGACCCCACCAGCCAGGTACTATCTATCTATCTATCTATCTATCATCTATCTATCTATCTATCTACCTACCTATCAGCTATTTATCTATCTATCATCTACCTATGTCTATATATCTATAGCAATCTACCTATCTACTTATCATCAATCTATACTCTTTATCTATCTATGTCTATATCTGTCTATATCCATCTATATCTGCCTATCTATATACCTATCATCTATTATCTATGTCTATCTATAGCTATATCTACCTATCATCTATCTATATCATCTAACAATCATCTATCTATCATCTGTCTATATTTCATCTATCTATACCTATCATCTATCATATATTTATCTATCAACTATCTTAGATAGGGTCTCTCTTTTTAGCTTTTATTGTCCTAGAACTCCCTCCATATATAAACCAGGCTGATCTCAAACTCACAGAGATCCACCTGCTTCTGCCTCCTGAATGCTGGGATTAAAGGTGTGCTCCACCATGCTCAGCTCCTGCAAAGTTCTAAATGCTTCATTTTTTTATAGAGCTACTCATCCTTTAACACACACCTGCTGCCCTCAACCTCACTCAGATCATATCCCATAGAGCCAATAAAATTGAGTGTGTATGTATCGTTGGGCTAATAAAGTCTAAATCATGTTAGTTATTACCTCTTTTGGAGAGGGGAAATTTAAATTTCATATTTGATGAAGGCACATTGCACACATTTTGACTAAATTTAGTTTGTTAGAAGGTCGACTAGAGAGTTTAAGGGTGAACACAAGAGCATAGAAAGGGAAGGGGTCAGGGCCACCTGGAAGTCACTGTCTCTGGTGTATCTCTTTATCATCTCCCATAGTGAAGAGTTTCTATTATATACATAATGGATACAGCGAAGAGTTTCTATTATATACATAATTGATACAGCAGGTGTTTCACCTCAAGTATCAGAACCAATATTGTAGTGTGGCATTTTAAAGCTGAAAGTTTCTCTTTCACATCTGTGTTCTCTGAAACAAGACACCAGCAGACATAGGTCATTCTCTTGTTTGTTCTGCTCAAAGGGGATACAATGTAAGATCTGATTGAAAGGCCTACAAAAATATCTCCAGGGAGACAGAGGCGGTTCCTAATAAGGATTATCTAGCTCCTTCTACTCTGGAAGGATTACAGATGTAAATACTGTACTTGACACAAGCTAGAGTCATCAGAGAGAAGGAAGCCTCAATTCAGAAAATGCTATAAGATCCAGCTGTAGGACACTTTCCTTTCTCTCTTTTTTTCCCTTTGGTTTTTTTTTTTTTTTTTCGAGACAGGGTTTCTATGTGCAACAGTTCTGGCTGTCCTGGAACTCACTTTGTAGACCAGGCTAGCCTCAAACTTAGGAATCCACCTGCCTCTGCCCCCCAAGTGCTAGCATTAAAGCCGTGCACTACCACCACCCAGCTGTAGGACATTTTCTTAATTGATGACGAGGAGGACCCAGCCCATTGTGGGTGGTGTCACCCTGGCTTGGTGGTCCTAGATTCTGTAAGAAAGCAGGCTGAGCAAGCCATGCATGATGAGCAAGTCAGTAAGCAGCACTCCTCCATGGCCTCTGCTTCAGCTCCTGCCTCCAGGTTTCTGCCCTGTTTGATCTCTTGTTCTGACTTCCTTCAACAATAGACAGGATGTGGAAGTACTGGCCAAAAGAACCCTTTCCTCCTCAACTTGCTTTTGGTCACATAGTGTTTCATCACAGCAATAGAAACCCTAACTCAGACACTTCGCTCGTCTTCAGCTGAGGTAAATCAGACAAACTCCAAACAGAAGCATCTAGGCTCTGAGCCCTGAATCAGAGGATGGGATGGGAGCCGCCTTCTTACATCACAAGGAAACCGATGCTGTATCTAATTTCATTCATTTGGGGCTAAACTCCCTGTCTGAACTCAAGGTAATCAATTCACTGTACAAATCTGCCTGCCCCTCAGGGGTTTCCTGGGATGTGTGACTTTCAGTATTAAACCAGGAGAATCCCAGGCAATAATTTAGACTCACAAGAGTTCTGGGTTGGACCTTGTCCCAATGTAAAGAATTTTCCCCAAGTATATAATGAAAGGTTGAGGTGTGACATAGGTGGGCTATGTAGGTCTTTCTTTTTTTTCTTTTACGGCCAAGCTTCTCCAAGGTGATCTTTGCTCAACACTAGTTTTATCTCAAGGTCACTCAGCTGGTGACATTAAGGGTTTGGAATGAGGTCTTTAAATAGTGGCATTTAAAAAGGAAGGGGGAGCATCTTTGTTGGCAGGTGTGCTGTTTTCTCTTAGAGATATTTTCAAAGAACTTCACAGGACTAGAGAAAGACAAAGTATATTCCCACCTTCGCTGATGGCTCCTCAGAACTCTAAAACACTCAAGGGGAAGGGTTGGGCTTAGAGCCTATCACAATGGTGGAGGGCATCCTTGCTGGGGAGCAGATTTCTTATGCTGGGCTCCAGTAAACTAGCCAAACTCTTTACTTCTCTTCCCAGAATTCGAGCTCGGCATTGTGACTAACGACATTGTCAACAAGTACTAAGTATTCCTGGTGTTAGTAGTTTTATTCACCTGCCCTCCCACCCTTTGTGATCGACATTTTTTTCTACCTAAAAGCTGGAAGGGATGCAGGATATTCCACACACCATCCCTATTGACCAGCTGCTATTCGGAACAGGAAAGAGATGGTACCATTCCTCCTGAGAGACCACAGTCCTGTCACCATCGAAGTATGTGCTGCTCCCCCTCATCAAATGCCATGAGAACTGTTTGGGAATTCCTCAGAAGCACATGTAGTCATGGCTTTCATCATTTTTTTCTTTCATTGTTTGTTTTGTTCTTTTTTTTTTTTTTTGCAGAGGTATAGGTGGCATTACTACATTTCCTTTATATCTGGGACAACATCGCCCTGATTTGCTGAACATTTGGTCTGTCCTCTAGCTGCCCTTCTTCCTAATGTCCCCAAAGTGGTCACATGTGGCTGGTATTAATACTTGATGTCTCATATTTATTCGATGTTCTCATTTCCCACTTAGAGCTTTCTCTCTCACTTGGGAACTCCCAACATCTTCATCTTTGCCTCCAAGTTCCTCTTCTCGCTGCAAGATTGCCATCACCTTGAACAACTTACATCAAACTTGTTGGACTCATCTTGCCTCCTCAAGTAGTTTCTTTCTAGACTTATATTTTTCTCACAACATGTGGCCAATATCCCTTTCTCTTGGATTAAAATCTTGACATCAACTTTAACTCATTTCCACATCTCCAGTCAGAAATAAACCAGAGTCTCTTTTGCAATGCCTTTCATCTGATTCATCTTCCTGTTTCCATGGTCTTCAGCCTCACTGTGCAACTACGGCACATTCTCTACAATAGTTTCTAAGTCTAGATCCTCTTACTCCATCCCACTTAGCTCCCAAACCACAAATAAAATGCTGCTTTATTGTGTACCAACTAGTTTGATTCCTTAGTCTAATATCTAAGAATTTCCACATGAAGTCTGCCATCGACTTTTCCCTCTAGAAATGATCCCAAATATGGCAGGAATCAATGACCAGTTAGGTAGACAATTGCATACAAAAGGTGTGCTCTTTGCACAGTCTTTCTTCTAGCTCAGTCTATCATAGTTCATTTTGGTTACTATGACAAAACACCAGGGACAAAACACCAGGGGCTAGGTAACTTATAAAACAACAGCAATTTATTTCTCACTAGGAAGTCCGAGATCAAGATTATGGCAGATTTGCTGTATTTTGAAGGCCTGCATGCTGGTTCACAGCTATCTTGTTTTCCTGTGCTGATAGAACAGAAGTCTTGAGGTCCTTTCTCTCAGGCCTCTTTTACGTGGGCACTGATTTCATTTATGAAGTCCCAATCACTCTCTCAAGACTCAATCACTTCCCAAACGACTCCACCTCCAGATGTGATCACAATGGTGATTAGATCACAACAGTAAAAGCTTTGGTGGATGTAACATTCAGGCCATAATGCAGTCCAACCCTCTCAGCCCTCTGACCCCGCCCGGCTTCTCTCTGGCTCTCAAACCTTTGGTTTCCTACTACTGGGTCCTGAACCCATTTGATGTTCTGAGCCATAGCTTCTTACCTGTCCCCTGGCTCTGGGTGACAGGAGAATAGAGCACTCTGGGATGATCCCCCTTCTGGATTACCAGTGTGCCTGGTAGAGTCTCGAACAAAGGTGCAGGGATAATCAGATGGAAGGATGTCGTCTTAGTTTGGTTTCTACTGTTGTGATTACCAGCAGGGCAAAAAACAGCTTATGCAGGAAAGTGTTCATTTAAATTTGCAGTTGATAGCCTATCATAAGGAGAAATCAGGGCAGCAACTCAAGACAGGAAACTGGAGGCAGGAACGGAAGCAGAGACTATGGAGAAATGTTGCTTACTAGTTTGCTCCTCATGGCTTGTTCAGCCTTCTTTTTTACGGAACCCAGGACCATCTATCCAGGGGTGGTCCTACCCATGGTGAGCTGCCCCCCCCACATCAATCATCAATCAAGAAGATGCCCTATAGAATTCCTATAGGCAGTCTATAGAGGCATTTTCTCAGTTGAGGATCCTCTTTCCAGACAACTCTAGGTTGTATCAAATTGACAAAACAAAACAAAATAAAATTTCCTCAAAGAACACCAGGACATGTACTGAGGGTATAATTCCAGTACTGATCCCACACACAGCCACAGGGGCAGTCAGATTCTACAGTAGCACAGCATAACTCTCTGTGAACATGGAAACGTCCTATTCTGTGTCATTCAACAGAGTAGCTACTTGCAGATGTGGCTACTGAACACTAAACACAGTCAGCACGAAGGGGGAACTAGTCCATTTTATTTCCTCTTGATCAAATTGAAACAGTCACATGTGGCCGACTACCAGATAGAACAATGCAGGTTTACAGGTCCACGAGGGTCACAGCTGATCCTTATTAAAGTGTCTGAGACTCTGTTTGAAATCAGTTTGTGTGACTCATGGGCATTACTGACTTATAAGGTACAATCAACAAATATTTATTGGATGGGTAGACAGATAAACAAAAGCATAAAGGAAAGTCAGAGTAAAAATTCCTTGAAGATGTGGGGGATTATTGAAGACTAAAGATAAAAAAGACTTCCCCAAGTTCAATACATTGGTACTGAAAGGAATTCTGTTTCAAGTCAGGCACAGTGGTGCATACTTTAATCCTGGCACTGGAGAGGTAAAGACTTTTGATCTCTGTGAGTTGAGAGTCAGCCTGATCTACATAGATAGTTCTAGGACAGCCAGGGCTACATAGATAGTTCCAGGACAGCCAGGGCTACATAGACAGTTCCTGAACAGCCTGATTTACATAGACAGTTCCAGGACAGCCAGGGCTACATAGGGAGATCCTGAAACCCTGTCTTCTGTGTGTGTGTGTCTATGATGTAAGATGGTTGTTTTTAGATTTTTTTTTTTGGATGAGATAATGGTACCATAAATTCCAGAGGCAAAGGTCCATGCTGAAGAGCTTAGGGATGAAGCATCATTAGCATCTCATTATCATGTGGGGTGACTCTAGCCATTCAAGGAGGAGGCACAAAAATGGCAAGATTCTAGCAACTGTTATAGTGGCGTGGGATTGCACAGGACAGAAACTTCCGTCTACACCCTCCATAGACAGGTGGGGCAGCCGAGGAGATTGGGGCTGGATGGACAATTGAAGGTAGACAGTAAAGAAGGGTTTCAAGAAAGAGAAGTCACAGGTTCCATGGTTGGAACCCCTCAAAGGACGTGTGGGTCAGTGCAGAGAGCCTGGGCTAGCATGGCCTGACGTGTAAACCTGACTCCATACTTAGCAGATGAGTGACCTTGGGTAAGTTAGCTTCTAAGTCTCCATTTTCTTAACTGTAAAATTGGACAGCTCCTCCAAGGCGGTGAGCAGAATTTAATGAAGACCATGTGAAGTCTCTTTGACCCTAGATCATATAAATAATTACAACACATTTCTTACTAATCATTCATATTTTCATATTTTTTCTACAGTTAAGAAGCCAGACGTTGGGAAGCCATGGTAAGTATCAGGATCTTGTTGGAGCTTCACTGTAGACAGGTCCAGGTCCAACTCTATTTATCCTGGAGCCCTAGTCAATGGTTAGAGATATATATGGCTGTGTGAGTTAATGATATTTGTTATTGAAAAGTGGACACTGATTAAGGGGAAAGATGAGAAAGATTTGTGAGCAAAGATTTGGTTAAAAAATGATAACGAATTGCTCAACACATAGAAATAATGAACAATGAGATAGGAATATTAGTTACTCTGATGTGGTCATTAGCCATTGTAATATATATACATAGACTGAATTATTATGCAATGTCAATGAAATTTTTAAAAAATAAAATATAAAAAAGCCAACAAGAAACTAATTGGCTAACAGTTACTTCATTCAGGAAGTATTACAGAATACCTAAAGTAGCTTATGTCAAGTGTAGATGCCAGAGAGGAAAATGTGAGCAAAACCAGACTTGGTCTTGGCCTCTGGAATCGTTGGCTGAATGAGTAACCTCATATTCAGGAGTGTTACATGCACCACGGTTATGAAGAAAGCTCACAAAGAATAAATATTATTTTGGTGTTGAATTAAGTTATATGCAAAATATAATCTCAATATATTGTAGATCAAAATGGAAAATAAAAATAAAATAATAATGACTCTCAAAGCTACATAAATCTATATCTCCATGACCCTTAGGTAGAAATTTTTAAATAATACCTTTATTAATTCTTAAAGCATTTCATACAACATATCTTCATCATGTTTAGTGTTCCCCATCTCTTCCTACATTTACTCTCTCCCCTTTTCATATCGTCTTTTCTTTGTCTTTAAAAAGGGTTATCACACAAAAAAGAAATAAGTATAATGAGAAATATAGGTAAATTGGAATCCAGCCTTGTGTCTAAAAAGCAGTGTTCGAAATCATATTGACAATTGTGCTGGCTAAGACTCTCAACTTGACACAAGCTAGAGCTATCTAAAAAGAGGGAACTTCAATTGAGAAAATGCCCTCATAAGATCCAGCTGTCGGGCATCTTTTAACTAGTGATTGATATGGGAGAGCCCAGCGCATTGTGGGTGAGACCACCCCTGCTCTGGTCTGGTGATGCTGGATTCTATGAGACCGAGCAATCACTCTTTCATGACCCCTGCATCAGCTCTTGCCTCCAGGTTCCAGCCCTGCTTGAGTTCGTGTCCTGACTTCCCTCAGTGATGAACTACAATGTAGACGTGTAAGCCAAATAAACCCTTTCCTCCCCAACTTGCTTTTAGTCATGTTGCATTGCACAATAGTAACCCTAAGACAATAATATTATGAATGTGTTACAAATCACCCGTAATACATGGTTTGAAAATAACAGTTGTCAAATGTAGTCTGTCACGGCCCCATCTTTGGGATCTGTTTTGAACATACTTACCACTTACACAGCATAAACTACTGCAAAGACTGTTCTGGACTGCTGTGTTTCTGATTGTCTCTGCATTAAGAGGTTGCCACAGAAGTCTTAAAGAGACACGAGATAAGTGCGTCAAAAGCCACTGCAGGGGTGTATTCTGTTCCCCCTTCCTGCAGTCACCTGTCTCCTCTGCCTTTGTCCCCACTGTGTCCAGGGCTGGGCGCGTAGGCCTCCGCCTGAGCAGCACAGACATTGTGAAGGATGCATCAACCGCCACTGCCATGTTCCGGTGGAACCCAGCGTCTCCTGCCCGGTGACAAGCTGCCACCTGCTCTGTGGTGCTACCTTCCACATGTGCAAAGAGGCAGAGCACGCACTCCTCTGCCCTCTAGAGCAGGTTCCGTGCCTCAACTCAGAGTATGGCTGCCCGCTCTCCATGGCGCGCCACAAGCTGGCGAAGCACCTGCAAGTGTGCCCAGCCAGCGTGGTCTGCTGTTCCATGGAATGGAACCGCTGGCCCAATGTGGACTCAGAAACCGTCCTTCATGAGAACATCATGAAGGAGATCCCCAGCGAGGAATGTTTGGACACTGCCCTGGCCCTCCAGGACCAGAACGTTCTCTTCAGGTCCTTGAAAATGGTAGAGCTTTTCCCAGAAACCAGAGATGCCACCGAGGAGGAGCCAGCCACAAATGGTGACACCAGTTGGGAGGAGACCGGAGGTGCGGTGGGGGGCGTGGATGCCAGGCCAGTACCACACTGTTGTCTGCCAGCAACCAACGGGCAAATGATGGAACTCAGTCAGGAGGAACGAGATGCACTGGCGAAAACCAAGGAAGGGATGGACCTGGCCAAGTTTGGCAAATGGGAAAGTTTGTTCAGCAAGGAGCATGCGGCCTCGGTTTTAACGGGTTCCTCGGGGAAGAGCGCAGATGAGGGTGGGAACGTGACTGGGAGAGAGCAGTGTTCCCCTGATGGTAGCATGGGTGATGCAGAGGCATCTCCAGGAGGAAGAGAACCACAGGAAAGCCCGCAGCCCCAGGATCTTCCCGCTGCCTTGGAGATGACAGGGCTTGCCCCCTGGCAGGATGGTGTTCTGGAAAGACTAAAAACGGCCGTAGATGCCAAAGACTATAACATGTATCTGGTGCACAATGGGCGGATGCTCATCCACTTCGGGCAGATGCCAGCTTGTACGCCCAAGGAGAGAGACTTTGTTTACGGCAACCTCGAGGCTCAAGAGGTGAAAACGGTTTACACCTTCAAAATCCCTGTGAGCTACTGTGGGAAGCGAGCTCGCCTGGGAGATGCCATGTTGAGGTGCAGACCAAGTGAACACAAAGCCGTGGACACTTCCGATTTGGGCGTCTGTGTGGGAGACCTGCCCAAATCCGATCTCATCAAGACCACCCTCCAGTGTGCTTTGGAAAGAGAACTCAAAGGCCATGTCATCTCGGAATCCAGGAGCATCGATGGGCTCTTTATGGACCTCGCCACCCAAACATACAACTTTGAGCCAGAGCAGTTTTCCTCAGAGACAGTGTTGGCTGATGTCCTGAGCACTGCCCAAGCCACAGGCCTGCACGTGGAGCTCCACAGTGAATGTGTGACCCGGAGACACAATAAAAGCAGCTCGGCCTTCACGTTCACCTGCAACAAATTCTTCCGGAGGGATGAATTTCCCCTGCACTTCAAGAACGTCCACACAGACATTCAGTCGTGTCTCAACGGCTGGTTCCAGCATCGATGCCCTCTCGCCTACTTAGGATGTACCTTTGTCCAAAATCACTTCCGCCCCCCTGGACAAAAAGCCAAAGTGATCTATAGCCAGGAACTGAAGACTTTTGCCATCAAGCCAGAGGTTGCTCCGGAGCTGAGTGAGGGATGGAAGAGCGACCAGCTCTTGGGCCATGGTAGGAAAAGCCGTAATTCTCTAACCAGTCTGCCCCTGGAAGTTTTGCAATACATTGCTGGGTTTCTGGACAGCGTCAGCCTGGCCCAGCTCTCCCAGGTGTCGGTGCTGATGAGGAACATCTGTGCCACTTTGTTGCAAGAGAGAGGGATGGTGCTCTTGCAATGGAAGAAGAGGTATTCTCATGGAGGCTCCTCCTGGAAAGTCCACAGTCAGGCAAGTAAACATCTGTTTTTCTTTTTCATTCATTCATTCACCCAATAAATATTTATTAAGAGCTCTCTTGGGGACAAGCACTATACCAGGCACTGGGACAGCTATGAACATAAGAATCACCCAAAGAGTTCAGCCCAGCAGGAAAGCGGACATAAACATGTGTTCTGCAGTGTAGTGCCAATGCCACGTCTGCTTATAGACAGGCAATGTCTTTCATTGGCTCGCCCATTCTATACTGGTTCTCTCCAGTCTCCATCCGGCTCCAGCCAGGTCTATTCCAGAGACTTATCTCTGCAGCTTGCCTCTGCTGCCTCCCCGGCCCTCCTGCTTCTAGTTAGGCTGGACCAGTGTGAATATTTCAGGAGAAGGGAAGAGGAGGAGGAAGTGCTGACCGGATCACTCTCTTTAGCATGCCCTCCCCCTCCCCTTCAAGACACCAGGAAATGGCTGTGTCCCTCCTCTGAAGGCGGCTACACCAGGTGACTTGATCCACACAGCTGTTTGTTCTGAGTGTAGTGACCAGTTTCCCTCTTTCCATGAAACTTTAGGCTACTAGCTCTGGATATTGCCCCCAGATTTGCAAACCATGCCTCCCCAACCCACCCAATTCGAGTGTACCACTTGCTCCCAGCTTGGACTCTGATTGGTGGAGTAGACAAATTCCCCTCAGTCTCATGCCAACTGACTTTTAAAAATGAATTTTATTTTGAAGTTGTACGTGAGTGTAGTCCACCCACTTCCCATGGTCGAATTGCTTATTTAATATAAAACACCGCAGTCTATGAATCAAAGACTCTTTTCCTTCTGAAAAGCTATGTTCCTTTTCTCAGTTGAGTCATCTTCGCTGACTTACAACTTCGCCAGAAGTTAGACTCCTAATTCATCATATTCAAGGTGTCTGTGATATCTTTTATTATGACAAACGTGTTGATAATATGAACCCTGACTATATGATATCTATTGAGTTCACTAACACCACTGCTGTGTTTGTCCCTAATACATGGATGTTCTCCAGTGTATGGAGGAATTAGAGTTGTTTGCATCTATTTTTATTGATTATGTCCAAAGTATTCTGTATCTATTCCCTTAATTTTTCCTTAAACAGTCAATACCCCTTTGTGTATCTGTGCCCACATCCATGAAACCACGTTGGTGACAAACATTCATGAGAACAATACACTCCTCTAGGAGTGCATCTGAGACCAGTAAACACATCTTTCTCTGTAAAATCAGATGTCAATTGTAGCATGACTAATAAAAACCCAGAGACAGGCACTGGGGTTCAACCTGAAGGTCAGAAAAGCAAAATAGCTAGCCACTGGCTCTTACCTCTACCTCAGTCCGAAATGGCGATCCTGCCTCCAGGAATCCTCAGAATGAGACAGAGCTGTTGCCTTCCGTTTCTATTCCTCTCTAGTACTGGGATTAAAGGCATGCACCACTGCCACTCAGTTTCTATGGCAAACTAATGTGGCTACTGGGATTAAATATGTGTGTCACCATTGCCTGGTCTATAGTGCTGACCAGGGTGACTGTTTTACTCTCTGATCTTTAGGCAAGCTTTGTTTATTAAAATACCAATGAAATATCACTACAGTCAATAATTTAATTTATATACTAAAAGAAAATCTCATTTTGGGGGGCTTAATTTTGCCCCAAATTCAAATATGTCTGGTCACTTTTTTTTTAAAGATTTATTTATTTATTAAGTATACAACATTCTCCCTCCATGTATGCCCACACATCAAAGGAGGGCGCCAGATCTCAGTACAGTTGGTTGTGAGCCACCATGTGGTTGCTGGGAATTGAACTCAGGACCTCTGGAAGAGCAGCCAGTGCTCTTAACCTCTGAGCCACCGCTCCAGCCCCCTGTCTGGTCACTTTTTTAAAAAATCAAAAGGCTTCAGGTAAGACTTACCCTGGCAGCTCAAAATGATCTTTTTTCTTAACCCCTCTTCTGGAATATTGGCTATATTCTTAGGCAGTTCTTCCTCAGTGTTCCTGGTAACTGCTGGGGTCTCCTGGGACCCCAGCTTCCTCTTAGTCCAAGTACAGATGGAAGGGAGAATCTGCTCTTGGTACCTCACTCAAAAGTCCCAGAGCGGAGCCTGTTGAGTGCTAAGTATCACCATATGTGTGCAGACCCGCTTTTTATTGCTCAGAGGGGTGCTGGGGAAGGTGCGTATCAATGTAGGTTGGCATCAGGCATCATGATCAACTGAAAGGCTGGCTGGGAAGATAATTAATTAGCAAGACATTGGGCATTAGATGCAGGAACAGGAAATAGCGAATGTCCAGGCAGACACTGAGCACCGTGGAACCTGGACACAGAACATGGCCAGCTACCCCGTACACTGCGCAGAACCACTCAGCCCCGAAGCACTCAGTGCTCATTGCGCATGTTCACCTTTGAGCTTTCTCTTTCCCGGCAGACCTGGCAGTTCAGCAGCCTCTTCTCCAAAATCAAGAGCTGGGAGTTTAACGAAGTCACCTCCATGTCTGAACACCTGAAAACCTGTCCTTTCAATGTCGTGGAGCACAGGACTGACCCGATCCGTTTGACCAGCATGTGTCAGTCCCAAGAGCAGACCCGGGAGAGCTTGGTGTCCATGTTTAGGGCCCGACCACGGGGTAGACGCACCTAAAGGTTTGCATGCCACTGTTCCTGGCTTCTCAGGGTAACAGAAAGTGGGACACTACGGTGTGAGGACATCCCTCTGAGGCCCATGTATCTGCTTCACTGGGTCGTGAGAATGTGTGAGATCCTTCAGGCCTTAGCGACTGCACTAGGACACTAGCTTTCTGAGCTATGGCTTGTATGATGGTGCCTTATCTTAGCTCTTTCCTCTTTTCATTTCCTAAAATAGGTCAGTCTGAGAGAAAATAAATAACTTAAGGCCATCTGAAAATTGAACCCATCCTTGGTTGACTAGAGAGTCAGGATATTCTTCAACCATCATAGACTAGTGATTCTACATTGTGCTATCTAGTTTACAAACCACCTTCAAGTTCTTGGAGCAGGCAATATGGCAACAGGGTCTGAGGTACAGTGGCCTCTCAGGGTATCTCAGGTGGTGGGAACCCAACTGGAAGGTTCTAGAGCATGGTCTTTCTTGAGAGTTAGGGGCCATTTAGTAACTCTTCTGCATCAAAGCCCAAATGGTTCCAACACAACCCAACAGGATGGACCCTGGGTGAGCACAGATGATGGTTCCAACACAACCCATCAGAATGGACCACACTGGGTGAGCACAGCTGTTTCATGGACACCACAGGCCAAAGCAAAACAGTCAGTTGTGTAGTGTCTTGTGTAAGAAAGAAAGTCCTTAAAATGAAGGAAAGGCCACAGGTCTCCAAGAACAAAGTCGTTTCTGGTTGACAGCCACTGTCCTAAAGGATGCTACACCAACAATGCTATGTTAGGACATGCTCCCCTTTTAGTGGGACAAATCAGATCATAATTTGTCTGCGACATAATTCAATGCGACTCTTACTTGTTTACAAAATAAGTTTTAAAGATGTGGTGATGCTAAATTGAGAACCACATGGGGCTGATCTACTCAATACGGCTTTGCATCCTCTGGCTGCAATGAAAGAATATATTCTCCCTCCCTGGCCTATTTAAGGAAACTGGAAACCTGGAACCAGAAAAGTAATTTATCTTAGGTTAAGTTCCTATTCCCTTAATAGGTGCCATTTTCCAACAATCCCAGGAGTTCTCAAGCTAATGGAAAACAAGGCAAAGGGAGGCCAGAAATCACAGGGAACCGGCCAGGCAGCACAGGGAACCACCAGCCAAGAATGCAAATAATGAAGGAGACTTGCCAACCTGTGAGCTTGTTGTCTGAGCATCTGTCTGTCTGACCATGGTTCGAATCAGTGCAGAGGAAGGAGCTGGTGCAGAGGAAGGAGCTGGTGCATAGGAAGAAGCTGGTGCAGAGGAAGAAGCTGGTGCAGATGAAGAAGCTGTGCAGATGAAGGAGCTGGTGCCTCTGCAAGGGGTCAGGCAGGCAGGAGCAGAGCAAGCCCAGACTGAAAGTGTGCTCACTGTTCACTATGTTCCTCTCATCCCATTGTTAGCACCATGCTAGGACTCCTAATCTTTATAGTTCGGTTCGGATTTCACCACTTTTTTGCAAGTCATCATTTTCTAAAACTGTATCTAGAGTGTTCTCTGATACTTTGTTCAATGAAGATGAGTAGCTGAAAACAGCTAAACAAAAAGTAGGCAAAAAGAAAGCAAGGTCTTCAGGCATCAGTTCTGGCTTCTTCCCATGCAGCGGAATGGAGTTCTCAGAGAAAGAGAACTCCAGAGCTTGGAAACAAACCCAGAACTCTAGCTCTATGAACTAGGAGCTGCAGAGAGACAGAGAGGCCACAGGATTGTGGCCGGATAACATGCACTGCTGGAGGCAACCTGGCCAAGGAGAGCAGTCAGGGCCCTTTCCCAGATTGGGGTGTGGATGGTTCAGCCTCACGTTCCCCCCACCAATTCCTGTCTCAGAGCAGTACAAAGATGACATCATCAAACCTTTTATAAGGGAATTCATTGTTTATGTTAAAGGAAACCAAGATACCCCAGGCATTCCGTGATCCCTAGAGATACGCTCACTTGGTAAGAAGAGGGAAGACATAGCAAAAAGGACCTTCTCAGAGGCACCGGGCTTGATGAATGGACATGAGTGGTGGGTTCCCTGTGGTGGAAGCAAGGCAGCTCCATGTGGCTTTAGTTTAAGCAGCAGTTGAGGATGGTGAAGAGGGATGTATCGCAAGCATAGAGCCTAGGCAGGAAGACATCCCTGAGCAGAGTCCTTGATGAACATCACCCTCGGGAAAGACAACTGAGAGGTGGAAAGTAGCAGAATGTGGGGGAGGGGGCAGAACAGAGCCACAAATGACTTGTTCCCTGAGCAGCATAGGGACTTGAGAAGGAAACTTGTCTAACAAGAGAAGGTCAAATGGGAAGCAAGGTGAGAATTAGAGGGAGATTTACAGCAACAGCAACAACACTGCACCGTCTAATGTATGTGCAATGCCAAATCAAATTGAAATGGAGAACAGAGTTTTATGTATCTATGGTCACTTACTTTTATACACCAGCAACCCCAGGGTCTCTCTATTGGGAAATAAACGCTGCTTTGTACTCTGAAAGGGGTTGTGGGAATTTAACTGTATGAAGATGAGTTACGCTTGTTTATACTGTCAAATATTACTTTAACTGTGTAAAGATGTGTTCCATTTGTTTATGCTGCATTTGTTTAATTATGTAAAGATGAGTTGCTGTTTCACCTTGCCTGCCTAAGGCATCTGACTGGTCTAATAAAAAGCTGAATGGCCAATAGCTAGGCAGAGAAAGGATAGGTGGGGTGGCAGGCGGAATAAACAGGAGGAGAAATCTAGGCTTGAGGGAAGAGAAGAGAAAAAAAGAAGAGAATAAAGATAAAGAAAGGGACACCCCCAGGGCAAGAAGGCAGGCAGTCACTAGCCAGACACAGAGATGGCAGGATGCTCAGGGAGTCACTTTTTGATGATTGTGGCTGCCTGGGTGTCCTCATCTCTTTTCCTATCCATTCTAACTCTGGACCGCACAGAGGTTTCATGAACAGTCTCTATCTACCCTTTCCTGGACATGGGCTCCAATGGTCCTGGTATCAGGGAGTCTGGACCTTCCCCCAGTCACTCTTCAGCTCACTTGAATTTGTTCTCCTCTGGTGGTTAGTCTTTTCTTTCTTTCCTATTTTCAACCCTCTAATCTGAATCTGTGCTTTTGCCTCAAGAACTTACCATGTTCCAGGGGGTGGGGAAGATGGCTCAGCTAGTGAAGTGCTTGCCTACCAAGCATGAGGACCTGAGTTTAATCTCCAGAACCCGTGTAAAATGACACATGGTGGTGGCATTTGCTGATAATCTTAGAGCTAAGGAGGCAGAGACAAGAGGATCCCTGGGGCTCCCTGGCCAGCAGAATCTAGCCTAATTGGTGAGCCCCAAATCAAAGAGAAATTCTTCTTTAAAAGAAGTGGGTTATATTCCTGAGGACTAACAGCCAATGTTGCCCGCTAGCCAACACACACCTGTATACGCTCGAACCCACAAGTGCACCTGCACATATTTACACACTTACACACATGCACGCACGCATGCACGCACGCACACACTATCACCATGAGCTGGAAAAGCCTGGTTGTTTTCCCAGCTGGGAAGCTAACTTCATACAACTGCTAAAGCCTTAATCTGGATGTCCCCTGACCCTGCTACTCCACATTGCTGCCATTGGGTGTGCTGGTTCGTTTTTCTCAACTTGACAGACTTAGACATACCTGGGAAGTAATGCTAATTGAGAAAATGTCTCCATAGGATTCCTCCATAGGCAAGTCTGTAGGACTTATTTTCTTAGTGGTTGATGTGGGCAGTACCCCACCCACTGTGGGCGGTACCATTTCTGGGTGTGTAAGAAAGCAGGCTGGGCAAGCCATAGGGAGCAAGCTAGTAAGCAGCATTTCTCACTGGTTTTTCCTTCAGTTCTTACCACTAGGTTCTCGCTCTGAGGCTCTGTCCTGACTTCCCTCAGTGATGGAGTGTGATTTGAGAATTGTAGACTGAAATAAACCCTTTCCTTCCCAAGTTGCTTTTGGTCATGTATTTTTATCACAGCAGCAGAAACCTTCAGTAAGGCAGTAATAGGCTTGTCTGTTTTGGACAGACTAAGGTACAGCCACATAAACAGGCCTAACTCCTGACCCCTAAGGCACAGGATTTGGCACCATATCCTAAACACAAGACTAGAGGGAGTCTTCTGTGTTCATGTGGATGAGGGATGTAGAGTCAGGGCCAGAGAGGCCTCACTAAGAGCACCACTTACCCCAGTACAAAGTGTTCAAAGCCACAGTCTCGCTTTATTCTCAGTTTTATGTCTAAACAGAAAAGACAGTTCCAATTTCTATCTTATGGGAAGAAAAATGAGCAAAAAAGCACAACCAGGCAAAATCACGCTGCCTAGCAAGAGCTTCCCTGATGGCTAGCATACAGGGGAATGCCAGCACTCAAGAGGGAGGAGAGCAGAGGGGGGTGTTGGGAAGGAGGCAGGACCACAGATGATGCTATGAGTTATTCCAGGGAAGAGTGGATGCAGAGGGAAGGCCCCTGCCTTGTGCTGCCTCTACCTAAAGCTCTTAATAAAGCAGGAGAGGGAGGTCTGTCTGAACCCAGGTGCTCCATGGCATGCTATTAGGTCCTTTTCAGCAGTCCTGTGGAGTGGGTAGGAGGAGGCAGAGCCGTTTTGAACCTAGGGAATTGGAGTAACAAAAGACAATTGGGCTGCTCACTAGAGGAGCTTGACATAGTTTGCAGGAAAGAGTCCAAAGTAGCCATGGCAACGGCCCCGCCACCAGCCTTCATCCACCATCTCAATGTCAGTGATGATGTCATCTGGATCGAAGGAGAGCTCATCGCTTCCCTCTGGGGAGGAAGTTGAGGAGACATTAGGATGGTTAGACAGGAATCCCCTAGTGCCTGTCTGTGCCAACTCTAAGCCTCAGGGAAGGAAACGGGCCCAGTCCTTTGGGCCCTTCCTTGACCCTCAGAACCCACCCTTTTTCCTATGTATCAGGGGCCACAGGTGTGCCAGGCCCTTCAAGGGGCTTCACGCTTACCTCCTTGGTAATCATACAGGGCTACAGCAGAGGTCCCTGTACCACCAGCCTCGGCAGATGATCCTGAATAATGAGAAATATAAACATTACATGGAGAAAGCAAAGAGACATGATCTCACTGGGCAGAAAGGGGAGATTCCCCCTCCATCTCTGATGCCCAGAAACTGACCACATTTGGGAGCTGCTTTCCCCTCCCCATTCACCCCACTCACCAGCCTGGTAGGACAGAGAAGGGGTGATCTCGGGCTCCAGCACATCCTCATAGTCTCCCTCTTCCTCCTCCCGCGGATCAAGCTCCCCAACGTCCTCATAGTCGTTCTCGGGCTCCTGCTGAGGCTCCGCTTCATACACTGGCTCTTCCACCACCTGGAGGCCTTCGGGAGTCCTAGGCGGCAGGGCTGGGGGCTCCTCGTCCTGAGGAAAGATGTGTGGGCCAGGAGTATTCAATGATGACCTAATGGGGTTGCCAATACCCTTGCCACCCAACCTCTTCCCTCCGTTTAGAAGCCTTTCTTCAGCAACGGTCTGCTCTTCATTCCCAGTCTCCTAAAACATGTGCCCTCTCAAAGGAAGTGACGGGGGGAACTCAAGGTGTGAGGCGAGGGATGTGGAAAGCAAGGCAGAGCCTTCGGAAAACCAGAGGAACATCAAAGCAAAAAAAGCACACTATTGGGCTACCACAGCCAAGAGAACCAACTGTCCAGGTTTGCTCAGGACTAGAGAGTTTCCAGAATGCAGGACTTTCAGTGTTAAAACCAGAGTAAGATTGGCTGCCCCTATACAGTCCAAGACATGAGAGGATGGTGTAGGGACAGACACTCTCTGGGACACTGCTTACCTCCAGGGGATTCTGTGGTGGAGTCTGCATCCTGGGCAGAGAGGGAACGGGGTGTTCTTTTATGCTTCTCATGGGTTCAGGTTCTGGGGGTGGGTGACTCTCTGCTGGAGGCCAGACCTGAAGAACAAGGGGATGATGGCTCCTTAATCTTTAGTTGGTCCAGCAAAGGGTACCTGTTGCAGCTGGTAACCACTTGGCACAGCAAAGGCCACCTGCTATCTGTTAGACTCTTATTATAGAGACTCTAACAGGTAGAATCTATAAATCCTGATGGCTTGGTTGTTGTTTTTCTCTTGACCTTCTACTACCTGGGACCAATTACACACATGGAATCTTCGCAAAGACAAGCACAACAGACTCTGCTCAGCAAGGGAGACATCTGCCTTCTATTCATTTATTCATATTTGCCTATCACTTGGACCCCCAATAACCATGCCCTCACCTCTGAGGAGATCTTCTTGGGCACTGGGGCCGGCACTGGGGCTGGCACTGGGGCTGGCACTGCTGGCTCTTCCACAGGCCTCGGTGGCTGCTGCGCTTGGCGGCTCATCTTCCCCACAGCCTTTCGCTCCTGTTGCTGCCTGGCCATCTGCTGCGCCTTCTCTTCTTCCTCTCGCTTCCTCTTCTCCTCAGCCATGGACTCAAATTTTGCTTTCAGCCCACGGGCACCACTGGACGCTGCAAACACAGATGAGGAAAATTAAGGGTGTCTTGGATTGTGAGTGGAGAGAGGAAATAGAGCAAAAAAAAAAAAATAAAGGAGAGAGATCTATTAACTATGCAGGTGGAAAGAAGATGAGGAGATGATTCATGGAGGGTGTTGGGGGCTGCGGACTCCTGGCCCCTTGACTTTCTTTGCCTGCCTCAGTCCCATTGCCTGCTGGAGTGAACGAAGTAAACAACTTGTTTTTCTGTGCCTGCAGCTGCTCTGAGCCTCATGAGTTCCTGATGGCAGGGGAAGTGGCTTCTGGTGGGTTTTACAGCTGGAAATCCCAAGAGCTGGGGCGTGGCTATCAGTTAAGAATCCCAATATAAGTTTCCCTGGAGCTCAATAAAGTTGGCGTTCTTGTATCAAAGATGACCCATGTCCCCGTGTCTCTGTATGTGTGCATATGTGTTTAAATATCCAACCCTTTCCTGGCTCGTCCTGTAGTGCAGGCGCTACAGGAGGGGAAGGCACAGAGGTTGTGAGAGGAAACTAGGACCTGGGCATCACATGGCGCTGAAGCCCAGGTTCCATATGACCAAAGGACCAGCTATCCTTTTAAAATTGTGAGTTCCTGATCCAGCATCTTTCTCAGTCTATATTCTTTAAATCTATGCATCTCCACCCGCCACCACCCTATTCCCCATGCCAAAGGTCTACTCTATCTATATTCCCCAGCTAACGCCTCACTCTTGTCTCTGTGTCTCTGTCCCTAGTTCCTTCCCTAATGCCACTCCTCTTGCCGTCCAGTAGGTCTGGATTTTCTAGGAGACAAAACTCTGGATCGATGAAAGTAGCGCTCTCATCCTCCTTGGCTTATCTCAGTGGCCAAAGGCATGCAAGGGATAGTCTTGGAGGAGAAAGAGTCAGAAGAGAAAAAACACTGAAGGGCACTGAGAAGGGAATTAAGACTAACCGGCTTCTATGGGGGTGGTCTTCTTATAAGCTGTGGTCGGGGCCTCCATTTCATTGAAGCCAACGGCACTCTGCAGGCAGAAGAACAATATA
>NW_026067944.1:23198935-23219999 GCF_014885135.2 Alexandromys fortis | reverse complement strand
TCAGGGGAAGCAGAAGGGTAGTGATCCATGAGCCAGAACTGGGGGAAAGAGCCACCCTGGGAGGCATCTGTAGCCATGTGGTAGGTAACAGTTGGACTGGGTCTGCAATATTATCTGGTGGGAGAGAGAAGGATAAAGAACTCTACTGGTGGGCTCAGCTCCCCCTTTGAAAGTTCAATGGACTTAGAATTGCAAGTTTCTGAGCCCAGTTATACCCAGAATGGAGCAAGGCCCTTGCTCACACAGGAAGAGGAGTCACTGAACATACAGTATGGTAACACAGAGCAGGAAGAGACCAGACAGGACTAAGAAATGCCTGAAATGTCATGTCCAATCTCCCTAGTGTCTCCCTTTCCACGCTAACTCTCTGCCCCCTCCACTCTTCTCAGATAAACCTCAGGTTATAGAATTCATGCTCCTTCGTGACCCAGCTCCAAGAGTTCCATCTGTCTTCTGGCTCCTCCTTTCTCTTGCTATCCTCCGTGCAGCTCCTTTACCACAGAGACACTCCCGAGACCTTGGCATCCTCTGTTTACCTTATCCACTCGGTCCTTCTGGATTCCATATTGGCCACCAAAGCCCTTGGCATAGTCTGTGGGAAAAAAAATTCTGAGAGTGAAAATTGGAGATTAGAATGTTGGGAATGGGTAGGGAGAGGGAGCAGACGGACAGGGAGACAGGAATGTGGAAGGCAGAGAAAGAGGAAGAAATGTCAGAGAGAGACAGGGATGCCAGGAAGAAAAGGAAAAGGGTTGAGGATGGAGGTAGGGGACTCGGGAGAGAAAGAAGAGAGAGATGGAAAAAGGAAACACAATAGAAGTGACTACTAGCCCAAAGAGCAGTCAGGGTTCCCTGCCCTGTGGGAAGTCCAAGGTCCTCCCCCCTCCATCCAGGTCTAGGAGCTCTTTGGACTGGAGAAAGAGAGGGAGGGGGTGTGGGGGGAGGGGGAGGGAAATGGGAGGAGGGGAGGAGGTGAAAATTTGTAATAATAATAATAATAAAAATAACGAAAAAAAAAGAAGTGACAACTAAGGCAAAATACACGGAAATTAACAGGAAAACAAGGCGAGCCCTCCTACCATGGCTGCTGAGTCCCAGGGAAGAGCTCTCTGTCCCCACTAAGGCTGACTGGCCTGTGATACTCACACCAAGCCGCCCATTACCCTGCCTGGCTCTACTCCTTCCTCAATCCCTTTCCTCCTTGCCCCGTTCTCTGCCCTGCTTCCAATTCTGCTGTCCTTTCCATCCGTGTTGACTCTCCTCGTCCCTCTCCTTATTCTGGGACCTCGCTCCTCCCAGTCCACCCTACTTACCTCGCTGAGACTCGTGCTTCTCCGTCTCTCCCTTGTAGTCATATCCTAGAGCTGCTTTGTCCCGTTTATCCTTCTCTACTCCATAGCGGCCACCAAAGCCATGAGAGTAATCTGTGATAGACAGGGGAGGCCTGAGAGCCTGGCCTCAGCCCGCTGGAAAACGCGCGCATACAACTTTGTCACTAAGACCTAGTTGGCTAAATGACTTAAAACACTCTGTCCCAAACTACATAATCAACTCTTTGATCCTAATGCACAGAGGTCATGTGCAAGACGGAAATACTGGAAATCATTTTTTGATCGCAATAAAATTAAAAGCCAATATCAATAAAATGATATGGAAAATTTCCTCAATTTAAGAAATAAAAATACATAGTTTCAGTTTACTAGACACATGGCAGGCCCCATGTTCTAGAGCCAACACAAGTTGGATCCCATGGTTTTGTGTATGTTTGGTTTTGTATTGTTTGTTTCAAGAGAGAGGGCATGAAGTTGGGTGAGCAGGAAGGATCTGAGTAGAATTGGGAGGGGGGAAGAATATGATGAAAATATAGTTTGCCATGGCCAAACCAGCGGGGGGCTGGAGGGAGCCATGATAAGCTGCTGGAAGGGAGCTGCGAGCAGGGGAGCGACCCTCCAGGTGGCCAAGGCACTGGGTACTCACCTTTCTGAGATGCGTGCTTCTCCACTTCTCCTTTGTAATCAAAGCCCACTGCTGACTGAGGAAGAGAAATGATTGGTCACCGCTGTCTGCTTCGTACCCTTGCCTTCACTGCAGTCCTCTAGGGCCTTGGTCTACCCTTGTTCCTGGGGTTCATCTCGAGGACAGTTTCTGGTCAGCTAATTAAAGCATTCTTTTTGTTTCTGTGCTCCCTCTGCCCCCGCCTGGTGATTAGCTGTAGGGCATTGACTCCACTGTTGGTATGGTAATTTCCCACCTGCCTGGGCAGAAATCCTTGTGCAGCAGTTAGGTACATAAGGATTTCCCCAAGTTTGAATAAACGGCATTCGGCTGATCTCCTTTCGAATGACCCAGGTCTCTTTGTGTGTTCTTTCAATCTCCAGGCCCTTGCCCAACTCGCAAGGTACAGTGGTGCGTGAACTGTACCGAGGGTGTAACACAGAATCGGGTGTTACACAGTCCCAGAGGCAGTGTTGGGGACCCGTGGCTAAGTTTGGAAGTTGAAAGTAGGAACAATGCTACAAAGCAGTCATCATGGCCTCTGGACCAGACCACTCCAGATCCAAATCCCACTTCCCTCATTTATAATTGGTTAGCTTTGGGATTATTCAACACCACTGAGCACTGGTCTCTTTAAATGATATTAAATGTGTCTTACCCACTACAGTGGCAAAATTGAGAAAAATGCTCTCTCTTCATTTGGAATAATATGACAGCTCCAGAGAGCAAGGTATAGTATCTGCTGAGTTAGCAAGGAATCAGCATTTACCCCCCATGTGAGCCTCACAAACTAAGATGAGGCAATAGGTAGCAAAGACCCTGCAAACTAAAAGCTATGTGTGCCTCTGGGCGCCTATGAGCTAGTCACCTCACTCCCACTGAACTGTGTTGATCTCAGCATGGCCTCACAGGGATGCAAGGCACAGATTTTGGTGGGATGGGATCGAAGTTGGTCCCAAGACCTAAGCCATCCTGGGAGCTGTGTCCCCATCTGCGCAGTAGCTACAGGTTTCTAAGCAAAGCTTGGTTTTGTATCTTAAGAACTAGTCTCTTGGTTTCCCTGCTCCCCTCTTCCTTTCCCTCCCTCCCTCTTTCTCGGGGTCTCCTATACCTGAGGCTGGCCTCAAACTCCCTCTGTAGGCAAGGATGACTTTGGACATGTGGAAGACAGAAGGTAGTTAATTCTTAGATAACCAGAGACCGAGGGAGCGATCAGGCTAATGCCTGGGTGCCTCCACTTTAGATCCAAGGCAGTTGACTCCAGGACTCTCGCCCAGAAGAAATCCCCCTATTCCTGAGGCTTTTCCTCTCTGACAGGCCACGGGTCTAACTCCCAGCCAGTAGGCTGACTTGCTCCTTACCCCACTGTGGGCCACAGATAACCCACCAGGCAGGTTTGGCTGGGCAAACTCCATGCCAGGAGGCTAACTGCACTGTGGGTTGCTAAAAACGAGGCCTTGTGGAATCCTGTGGGGTTTATTGTCTGCAGTTTCAAAGGTCCCCAAGAGTGTCACACCTAGTCAGTGCCGTGCTGTCATTTAATAAGACACAACCAGCTAAATGCATCCTGCCGAGACCAAGTCCAGCAGAAGTGGAGCCAGCTTTGCTCCACACCCAGTTGAGAAGTAAATAAACCCAGGCTCCCTGCACATCAAGCCGATCACGTTCCCCCTCTAGACACACACCTATTCATCATGCAGGGGCTCTGACTTAGTGTGTCCCATGCTATCTCTGCTGCAATAAATCTTACATGTGGTAGACATGGCAGGCACACTTCTCCTGTAACTCTTGATGGACAAATCGACTTGTGGGAGGGGGGCTAGCAGGCAACGCATTTCTGACCCTCTACTTCTACCTGGGAGCTAGTATGTCCAACATACCTAGTTTATGAGGCACAGGGGTGGTCCCCATACCCTAGGCTAACAGCTACCAACTGAGCTACTTTCCCATCCTCTAGTCTTTCATTCATGGTTTATGGACATGTGAACTGCTTAGGTGATGCAATTTGTGCTTGTAAAATAACAACTAGCAATAAGGGGTTGGGCAAAGACCACCAGAAGGAAAGCCAAGATCTAGGACATCCTCCCTTGTTTCTAGAACCACATATGCTCCACGTGACATTATTGTCTTTAATGTGTTTTCTGTACTTCTTTTCTTTTACAGCATGTTTTGAACTTTCTCAGTTTTGTTTGGGGTGTATTTTCTCCTACAGTGCAAACAATTATTATCCTAACACTTTGCAGCTTGGATTCAGGCCTACCTACTAGTAATAATAATAATAATAATAATAATAATAATAATAATAATAAACCAGATGTGAAGATTCTCTAGTCCATTCCTCTCTCCCTCCCCCTCTCCTTCTCCCTCCACCCTCCCCCTTTCAGATGAGACTCTAACCTGTGCCATGAAAGGATTCAGCTCCTGATATCCTAAATTGGAATTTAAAGCACCAAGGATCGCCAGCATTGCTCCTTCCATGGAATGAGCCTCACCCATTTAGAACTGCCTTTTGTTCTCTTTAAAGCTACCCTTGTACACAAAGGAGTCTCCATCAACACCCCAGCTTCAGGGATCATTTCTCAATCCTTCCCCTTCTCAGAGCATTGCCGTCCTAATGAATTAACCGGCTCACTTGCTGATTTGAGGAATTCTTCTCTGCTAATGCCTTGAGACATTCTTACTCAGAATCTTTGCCTATTAACTGACTAAAGGAGACTTTGCTGATGAACCCTGGGCCTCTCCTGGGCGAGGCCAGAACTGCACTGTAACCCCAGCCCTAACGAACTTAAATGGATGATGATGCTACACACACAGCCTCCCCACCAGCCCTGCTGAGACAGGTCATGAGATCTGTCCTGGACTCAGTGCCCGTACCGGACACTCGTGGCCTCCGCTGTCCTGTCTTTCACCTGAAGAAGCATGGACCTGCATTTAGGACTGAGTGTTGGTGAGGCCCACATAACGTAAGGGCTATGGCAGAGAAGGAAAGTTGTCACTTACCTTGTCTGCCCGGTCCCTTTCAACTCCATATTTGCCCCCAAAGCCTCTGGCAGCATCAGTCTGAGAAGAGTGTTTCTCCACATCAGCGACATATTCGTGGCCCACAGCACTCTAAGGAAAATCAGGAATGGTGCATAAAAAATCGCAATGACCTTAAGTAATCGAGATGGCAAATGGATGTCAGGATACAGGAAATTCCCTTCCGGGTCAGATCTGTAGCCTTTGACAGGGGCGCCAAGGAACCGATGATGGGGGCCGCAGTAACTTTCTCTAGAGGGGTGCCCATCTTAGAATCCTTTTTCACATCACAAGAGAGCCATTGCTCAGATGCCTCCAGGAATGTACTGGAAGTCAGAAGATAGAGAATACATAGCCAGAGCAGTGTTGAACCCAAAAGACGGGAGAGGAGAGCTCAAACAGGGGCACTGCAGAGCGAAACAGAGGAGCAAAGCTTGGGTGCATCTAGAGGCACTGACTAGATGCCCTGACCGAGGTTGATGACGTCTCTGCTCCAGCAACCAGGTATCTCTGTCCTAGATCTTTAATCATTTGAACAACCAAAGTTCAGAAGTGAATTCTGAAGTTTTCAATGTACATATAAAAGATTAAAGGTGCACACCTTTAATCCCAGCTCTTGGGAGGCAAAGGCGGGTGGATCTCTGTGAGGTCAAGGCCAGCCTGGTCTACCAAGTGAGTTCCAGGACCAGTTCCAAAGCTACAGAGAAACCCTGTCCCAGAAACAAAACAAAACAAAAGATTGCTAAAGGTCTGAGGAGTGGCTCGGTGTGTATAAGAGTCCTTGTTCTTCAAACATGAAGACTTAAAATCAAATCTCTGGCACCCACAAAAACAGTGAGGCATGGCTACATGTACCTATAACCCCAGCATGAGAAGGTAGAGACAGGTGAATTTTGGGAGCTCCCTTCCCAGGCAGCCTGGGTGAGCTTCACACTCAGTGGGAAATCCTGCCCCAAGGCACTAAGGCAGAGAGCTGCAGAGGAAGACATTTGACATCTTGCTTGTGCACATACAAGTACACTCACCACCCGCACAACCTGCATGCACGCATACACCACATACAATATATGCATACAACACACATACACACATAATCACATAATACACTAAGGCAGTGGTTCTCAACCTTCCTAATGCTGTGACCCTTTAATACAGTTCCTTGTGCTGTGGTGATCTTAACCATGAGATTATTTCATTGGTACTTCATAACTGAAATTTTGTTACTGTTATGAATCATAATGTAGATATCTGGTATGCAGGATATCTGATTTGTGGACCCCAAAGTGTTGTAACCCACAGGTTGAGAAAAGAAAATAAGAGAAGTTGCAATACAGACAGAATACACAGCATTTAAAAGCAACAAATAAGTCTATAGCTTATTTTCCCTCCTCCACTAATGTTCCCTGCTTCCTTAGTCTGAGTATGGCATAGTTTCGTTTCGTTTCTGTGATTACAATAGCTTCCAAAAGAAACTTTAAAGGAGAAAGGTTGTATTTGGCTACAATTCCAGGTCAAGGCAGGAACTTAAAGGAAACAGTCACATTCACACTCAAAAGCAGAGAGAATAAATGCATGTAGAATTGCTGATTAACTCGCTGTTTCTACTCTTATATAACACAGGACCCAAGCCCAGAGGTTGGTGCTGCACACAGTGGGCTTCTCACATCAATTAACGTAATTAAGACAACCCCCAACAGACATGCCCACAGGTCAGTCTGACCTAGACCGTCCTTCATTGCTGCTCTTTTCTCAGCTGGTTCCAGATGGTGTCAAGTTGTCAATTAAAACTATCCCTCACCCAGGGTCACAGTATTACCTGGAGCTGCAGCAGGCAGCTGCTCTAATGTCTTGACTCTCTTTCTGCCTTCTGTATTTTGTGTGTTGAGATGGGGGGAGAAAAAGATACTAACAGCACATAGATCATTCTCCTTTAAAGCCCAAATGGACATCATATTTGGAACAAATTTTTAATCAAAGCCCCAATAAGATAGTACTTTGCTTTTCATCAATTTTTCTCTAAAACAGACCTCTTCTTTTCTCCTCACCTTGTCCATCCGGTCCCTTTCCACTCCAAACCGGCCTCCATAGCCATGGGATGCTTTAGGCCCCGACTCCAATTCCTTCTTCTTGAGAATGTCATGTTCCTCGGACACTTTGTTCCTCAGCTGGTGGATGCTGCAAGTAACCACACACTTGAGGCTCACCTCGTACAGGGAGGTCAACAGTCCCTTTCCCAGAAAAGTGGAAATCTTTTATAGCAAAACTCTTGAGACCCCCAAATGTAGCAGTGACAGGTTTGGAGTAAGAAGTTGGTACAACCAACATTTAAACACTCTAGAAGCCAAGATCCTGTGATCTCTTATCTTTCTCACTAACATAACCTTGTCATCTTTAGTCCCATTTTTCATGTTCTCATGTAAACAGATGATACCAATATACTTACTGTAGGAGCCAGCCATGATAAGCTAAATATGAACATATCACTCAGAGGAAGTTCTTTACTTCCAACCATTATCACCTGTCAAGAGTAGTACTCAACCATCCATAAGTTTAATAAGAGGCCTGAGCCTCAGTGGTTTACCCTGAAGCAATACCTGGCTGCAGGAAGGGTCAAGAACTGAGATTACCCGAGCACCACCCCAAAATAGACCATCCAAAGGAAATGCCTAATATTCCAACTGCTGTAGATAGAATCACCTGCCAGCACACACTCGCCAGGACACCCCTAGACAAATGTCAGGCAATCAGGGGTCCTGAACTGTATGCCCATATTTTTATATGATATGGCAGCCAGGCTCTCAAACCATAGTTTGTACCTGAAGTAGTCACGTGACCTTCCAGACAGGCCATCACTACGCTAACAAAAGGTCAGGGTGTTGTTTTGCTCCTTCCTTTGGAATTTGGAGGGTTCCTGAAAAGAGGTGCTAATTCAGCCTAATTCAGAGCTGGGGGCTCTCCGTTTATTCCAGTACATTGGACAAGCAGGGAGACTGAGTTTGCAAGCTTGCATAAAATAAAGGCTCTTTGCTTTTACATACGGGACTTGATCTCCTTGTTGACTGTTGGGGAGACTTTGCAGATTTGGGCATAACACAACTGAGAACTTATCACTCTCTCTGAAAAGACCTGCCTTCAATCACTTAGGTGATCTGTCTCAAGAAACATAAAGATATGCAAATGCCTTTAGTTCTAAGAGTCTACCCCAGAAAAACACTTTTAAATATGGCAAAGCTTAAGGTCTAGTGATTGAAACATTACAGACAGTAGCAAAAATAACTAATCCGTATACCTAGTAATTGGGAAATAGCTAAGAAAATAGAAATGCTATCTTTCAAATAACATAATGGAAGTCATTAAAACTGATGCTTATAAAAATGTAGATTTGAGTAAGTTTATTTATTCATTAGTATTAGTGTACTTTTATTAGTGTCTTTTTTGTCAAGCATTACCATTCTGCAACCTAAGCCTGATAATTTCTGAGAATAACAAACTCTCTTAGAACAGTTAAAGGTCCCATAGTTTAGGACTGGGACTCCACCTCTGACAATGACACTGGCGGGGGAGGGGGGACAAGAGCACTCACTTCTCGACTAAGTCCACGCTCTTTTCTACTACCATGGAGGCTGCAACCCCGAAGAGGGAGGAAGCCACAGTCTGTTTAGTCTGAAGATCTGAGCTGATCGATCAGCACTATGCCAACAAATCACTGCAAGAGCTCACAGATTTGGAAAATATGCAGGGACCCTGGACCATATAGAAATATCTGGGTGTCCGGGGACTCCACAGCTCAGACCCAGCAGAGACCGGTTTCAGGCAGAGTGACCGTCTCACAGTGGAGATGTTCTCCTTCCGTGGAAGATTAGACCCATCTGCTGGTCTAGCGGGATAATCTCGCTGAAGCCTTTGTAAAAGCCTTTCAGCGTTAGCCACGGTTTATTTTAGAGAGCTGGCTAGGAACCAGATGAAATCAATCCGCCTGCGGCTGCAGGCACCCGGTGTTCCCATGCCTCACCTGACCTCTTTGGCAGCAGTGAAAGCAGAGATCCAATGAGCCTGCAAAGGCCTCAGAGCTGCCTGGATCTGAAAGGACTGGGCTTCAAGAGGCTCCCAGCTGAGGTTTTCAAGGGAGAAATGGAGGGCTGGGGACAAACATTGTTTGCAATTGAGAAAATATGCAAATCCGCCTACTGAATGGCAGACTCCTTAGGGAAATGTACCAACAGATGACCTTATTTGAATGAAAATGTTTTGAACAACAACAACAAAAAAAAAATACAAAATTGTTTTTTTGTTTTGTGTCTCATTTTTGTTTGTGAGAAAGTCTCAGGTAGTCCAGGCTAGCCTCTACTCCCAATATAACCAAGAATGCCCTTGAATCCTTACCTTCCCACCATTTCCGACTGTTAGGATTACAGGCATCTGTAACCACATCCAACTGAAAATCAAACTTTTTTATAAATTTCTTTACCATATAGCTGAATCTATCTGAGTGGGTCTTAATATATAATCATTTTATTTGGTAAATATCAGTTAAACAACTCTGAGTATAAAGCATTGCCAGGCTCTAAGAACACAAAACATCTCATGTATGGTAACAGTGGGCAGATAGAAGAGACACAGAAAAGCAACTTGTTACAGCCAGGGTGCCCAGTGTCACATCTAAGGGGCTTTTGACACGCTGTCTCCGCTTCAAGCTTTCAAATGACATGGACCATGTGAAACAAATACATTTCTGGTGGAAATAAACTATGGTAAATTCCTTTTGGAAAACAGATTGGCAGTTTCTCAAAAGGTAAACACACACTGACTATATGAATAAGCAATTAGATTTTTAAGAATGCCCTGGGAAATATAAAAATATATGTCAACAAAGAGATTTGTGTTCAAATGCTCATAATATGTTTGTAACAGAAGTTCAACAACAGAGCAATGAATAAACAAAACTGTAATGTAGGTACACAGCAGACACTATTTTACAACAAGAAATAAAAGACCGATATATACAACGCTCTAGCTAGATTCCAAAAACATTATAAGTAAAAGAAGACCAATACAAAAGAGTATAGTCTTTGTTATCCATTTACTGAAGCTCTAGAGACACCAGGCTAACCACCCTACAAGATACAGGTCAGTGTTTATGTGTGTACTGGCCAAGGAGACACTGACTACGGAGACACGGACAAGTTCCAGTGGTAACTGAAATCTTCTATGTTCTGACCGTACTGGTGGTTACTTGTAGTATTATCAAAATTCATCGAACCATTTGTTTATAATTATTACACATTGATAACAATGACTTCTTTTTAAATAAGAAAATAATTAGTTGAATGATAGCTTTTATGTCCTCCTAAATAGGCCGATGCTTATGCGGTGGGCATGGCATGTCAGGAAGGCCAGACTGTTTTTGTGAGATAGTTGATTATACTGGGTAAAGATATGTCACTGTGATTGTTTAATAAAAAGCTAAGCAACCAACAGCTAGGCAGGAGGTATAGACAGATATTCACGACAGAGAAAGCTCTGGGAAGAAGAGGGAGTCACCAACTGCCAATGTAGACGAGGCCAATGTGTTCCTGGCTTTGCAGGAAGAGAGGCAAAGCCATGAACCGTGCGACAGCGTGGAGATGAATAGAAACGGGCTAATTTAAGTTATACGAGTTAGTTAGAAGCCAGCCTAAGCTAAGGCTAAGATTTTATAATTAACAAGAAGTCTCTGTGTTGTCGTTTTGAAGCTGGCTGGTGGGCAGAGGAGACTTGTTTCAGACTATAATGTACTCGGCTGCTTTAAACAGAACAGCAGCCTTAGGGAAAGGGGTAGTGGTCGTGGGAGGTCACATTCCATTTTAAAAAGAGAATCGTGGGCATGACAAACTAGGTCTATTATAAATGATATGACGTAGGGACTAAAGCCCATAGACTCAGGCTGAGCTGAATTCAAAGTGTATATATATAATATGTCTACATCCTTAGACAAATTGTGACGATCAAGAATGAATACCTTACTTCTCTGTGCTATGAGAATGACATCATCATCTATTAAAGACAGGCATGTCTGCATGATGGGTCTCAGCTCAGTTCATGTTGCCCTTTATTCTTATCCATAGCTGCGGTTTTCTTCCCAGGAGCCCTGTGAGGTAAGGAGGCTGGTACTATCAACTCCAGTCATATGGTTAATGCCCCGAGTGCTGGCAGAGCCGAGCTGGTTGCCGTCCCTGAACCTCCAGGGTTCTACTTTGAGGTACTGTGTCATTCTTCATTTCTACTCAGTGTAGAATGGTAGGACCCAGAAATCAGGTAAGCCACTGAGATGGGTACCTCTAGCTACTTCTCAGTGAGACCTAACCCAAAGGCTTCAGGAAGCACCGAAGGCCTTGTCCAGTGCAGTGCTGCCCACAGTACTGTTCATAGTACATTCTGGGAGCTGACTTGTTTACAGTGCATTCTGGGAGCTGACCTGTTTCTTTTTACAGCGAAAGAAGATAAAAATCAAAAGTTTGATTTTAGAAACACAAGCAAGAGTTTTGCATGGTGATCTCATATCTGTTGAATCTAAAAGTAAAAACTGTGCTTACATCTTTGATGTCATTGCTTTTCAGTTATGTTTTATTTTACAAAAGCGCCAATATGTTACAAATTTGATAATAGACACACAGAAGACAAAACCCTCGGTCTTCTCCCGCAGTGAGTTTAAGAATCACTGTCTGAGGGTGATAAGGATGCTTTACTAGTCAAGGGGTAAGACAGCAGGCAGAGGAGCAGGCAAGCATAGGGATGGGGGGATAGTCCTTTACCACTGGGCCATTTCTCTACATAGCTGATGAGGGATGGAAAAATCACTTAAGCTGATCTATGAATTAGAAAGCCACCCCCAGACTAAATTAATTCAAGGCTAACCTGAAAGATACGAGTGGTGAGGGGGGTAGGCAGTCTGCCTACTAAGAACCACAGTCACTTCCTGTTCCTGTTTTGAGTCAGCTCAGTCTGGCGAGCCCTCTCCACTCCAGCTTCCCCTCCACTCCCAGTGTCTTGGTGATTCCCACTTGACCACGGAGGGTGGCTCAGTGGGCCCTGTCCAAAGAAAGTTAGAGGCTTCACATTGGAGTGTTCCCTGGAGGACCATTTGATCTGGGTATGAAGACAGAGAGGATAAAAAGTTTGCCCAAGGTTACCTAGCCTGATCCCACAGGGGATCCAAGCTTCTGTACCGTGAAGGCTTTAACAAATGCACACAAATAAGGCTATGGGGACATATCTCCATTTATTCCAGTGGCTATGGATCCAGTTAGTTGGATATCTGGAGTCACCACAGTGTACGGTCTCAGGGACCCAAGTCAGAGCTATGTGTACAGTGCTATGCCAGGCAGCCATTTAGGGAGAAGGAAGTCTTGGCTGTGGCATAGTCGTATTAAGTTTGGGGGCTGGGATTCTGATAAATCTCTATTAAAAGTGCATAGAGATAATATCACCAACATGCTAAGAAGTGCTAAGTGCCAGCAGACGCTCAGGTAGACGACTCAATGAACTCTCAACATGAACCTTCGGGTAGCTGCTATCATCCCCGTGAATTAATAAAACGAGCTAACTAAATTCATACTGCTAGTCATGACAGAGCTGTGAACTGAATCAAAACCTTCCAAATGCAAGCTCTTCTCATGGGCCGTTGGCAGGACTCTAGAAGTTAAAAGGCTCTGCTCCTACTGAAAGCACAAGAAGCAGGCTCCAGGAGAGGAAAACAGAGGGATACAGTTTCCTCATCTCAGTAGGTCCCAGAGTACCAGGACGGGGGGCCTTCACTCAGAAAAGGAAAAGCCTCCCTCAACCTTCTTAAATCTGTGAGCTTTCAGGGGAATGAGCATTAAAGAAGCTTCTGGAAAGGCCCTGTTCCTATTCTTTTTCTTTGTCACACTGTGTACTTTCCAGACTTGGTTGATTTGTTAAATATTCAGTCAGGGCTGGAGAGATGGCTCAGCAGTTAAGAGCACTGGCTGCTCTTCCAGAGGACATAGATCCAATTCCAGCACCCACAAGGCAGCTCACAGCTATCTATAACTCCAGTTCCAGGGGATCCAACATCCTCTTCTGGCCTCCATGAGCACCAGAACCACACGTGGTACAGGGCCATACATACTGACAAATGACCCTTACATATAAAAGTAAATAAAATATAAAAAATAATATTTAATATAGCTACTTAAGTCAAACCATTTATGTCTGAATGGTGTTCAGTAATATTCCAGATCTGCCCAAATGTGTGCTAAGTTTCCTAAGACTATGACAGCTGCAATGTGGCCATCACTGACACCTTTAAAATCTAGGGGGAAATGAGGCCAAAATATTGTTAGAGTGTGGTGGAGGAGTTGGGAATGGAGCTGAAAATCGTCTTAACCTTGCCAAATTTAGGAATGGCGTTGATTCATTATTTTTCAGCTTTTTTTCTTAAAGCATTGCATTTACTTTGCTACTAAAATATGACAGCCTGGTACTACAATGCAATAGTCCTAGTGAGCTGGTCTAGACTAGTCTGTGGAAGAGAAGTATGTCTCTCAAGGGCCAAGGACAATAGTCCACAGAAAACCCTAGATATGCCCATATTTGCTTCTCTCTTTTTGAGACAGAGCCTCATGTATTGTGGTGATACGATATTCTAAAAATATCTCCTACATCCTAAGAGATTAAAACTTTTGCTGTCCCTCACAGCCGAAGTTAATAGGCCTTGAAATCACTTAACACTTAAGACTGTGAGCCTGTTAAACCTGACTCTAGGAGAACAGTGTAACAACCAAACTTACTTGCCATCTGATCAATTCTTACAACCTAAACTAATGCACAGTTGCAATCTTAAATCATGTTCTCTTCTATGCCCCTGACCCAGATAATGCCTGTGCATCATTTGCTGAGAGCAGCAAACACAGAAGTTGAAAGCAACTTCCTGAAAAATGCCATAAAGGTTGAAAGTAACCATTGTGGATATTGGTTGATCTGGGTCAGTTGGAGCCAGAGACTTAATCCCATGTTAAACTCTGTTAAAGATTTTTGCCAGGTGTTCCTCATTCCTTTCCCCACATAAAGCTTTCTATGCAGTTCAATTGAGATCGAAGAGAGCTTTTAGTTAGGGAGATCCAGAAACCAGACACACAGTCATAGGGCAATCATCTGCAAGACAGACAGACACACAGAGACACAGGAACACACAGATTCACAAGTCAGCCTTCAACCAGTCTAAGGGACTGAGACACATACAGCAGACCAACAGAGGAAGGAAGGCAGACAGAGCATGAAGTAGGGAATTCAAATCTAGACTCTTTTGGTTAAACAAGGGGAAGTGCTTTTATTTCTTTCCTTGATGGGATACCAATGCATTATTGGTAACTCAGAATTAATCACTAACACACAGTGTAACCTAGGCTAGCCTTGACATTGAACTTCTGACCCTTCTGCAGAAACCATTCCACCCACAGCCACCTCCCTCCACCCTTCGGTGCTAGGATTACAAGCATAAGCTATCACGCCTAGTTTCTTTAGTGCTAGAACCAAACATGGGCCTTCACGCATGCTAGGCAAAATTGTTTCCACTTGAGCTACATTGCCACATTTATTTCAGATAAAAAGAAAGTTGAATCATTGTCTTGAAGACTAAACATTATTGCTGAAATAGGATCAGTCATGATTTTTCAAATGTCTTGTTTTTATAGTAACACTAATGGTTCCCAATTTCCATCGTGTAGTCCAATGCAAATTTGTATCTCAAGTTACTGCTTCAACTATAACAGCAGATATTATCTTCACTATAGAATTTACAGGGGAGTCCTTAACCTTGATATTTTACTGATGCCTTCTCTTTTTGAGACAGGGTCTTATTACATAGTCCTGGCTGACCAGAGATCATCCTGCCTCTGCCTCCTGAGTGCTGGAATTAAAGATGTGTAAGACCACACTCAGCACTGAAATCTTCTTAACTGAAGTCTTCTTAACCCATGGGCAGTCACCTTACACTCTAAACACATGTTCTGTATTTATGTGAAGGGATAGGTGAATGGCATTTTATAGATAATTGATAGAGATAGATAGATGGATAGATGGATGGATGGATAGATATAGATAGATAGATGATAGATGATAGATAGATAGATAGATAGATAGATAGATAGATAGATAGATAATAGATAGAGATAGATGGATAGATAGATATGGATGGACAGATGGATAGATGGATAGATCAAACTTCAGCATTTGTGCCTCTTTTCTGACTATCTCATGTCTGATTGAAGAAGGGAGATAGCTAATACAGCAAACTTCTAGGAGGAGGTGGTTCATAGAGCTGTCATACATAAAGATAGATAATAAGACAGATGATAAGATGAGAGAGATGAAACAAATACACATGAAGATATAGAAACACACAGAGACTGATTCTAGAACAAATAAATAAACAGAAAGATTCCTAGACATGGCTATTTTCTTGCTGCACATTGCCCAGAGCCCGCAGGCTTTTCATCAGCTCTCCATGGACCACCCCTCCCTCCCAGTCTCCCAGCACCTACTTGATGTGCTCTGTCTGTCCAGAGCCCTCGATGGTCTTGGCTCCCCACCGCTGCTCCTTCTCGGAGATGTCATTCTAAAACGGACAGCAGGCAACGTCATCAGCAAGAAACGGGCTAGATTGCAAGGAGCCTTCCAGCTCACCCTCCCCATCTCCGTCCCCTGCATTAGATGCTGCTTCAGTCAGAGTCTCTACTCTCACTCCCAGCTGCATTTATCCTAGCTCAACCCACATGAGAATTAAAGTTAAGCTAATGATTCTTAGCTTACTCTGAATCACCCACCCTTTCTTTCCTCCTTAGATCTCTCGGGACATCTCAAATCAAGGACCATAGGCCAGAAGAGTCCCAGGTTCAACTGATCTTCAACTTCAGGATGGAGTGACCTAGTCCCTCAATTTCACTACCAAATGCACTCACACCTGGGCCCTTCTATGTTCAACACCAGTTATCATGCATTCCTAATAATGTCAGCTAGTGGTTCTGCTGATCTGTCTCACCACGAAGACTATCCTAATCTCAGATATTCCTTCCTAATCCCTCTCAAAGGCCAGAGTGGCTGAGGTGTCCCACACCCCATGGTCCCAGCAAAGTTTCTGTCCTACTCACCACAAAGTCAGGGTCTGTATCCCAGTCATCACCTTGGGTCTCCACGGAAACAGACACATCATGCCCCACTACAGACTTCCACATCTGAGGGCGACAGACAGTGGAAATAATTAGGAATGACTGACAGAGGAATCAAGAGGAAGGATGGTCAGAATGGTGAAGTCAACTAACTACACAAGCAATCCAATGTTTCTCTCCATTCTTAGAAGGAAACAAGAGCTGAAACAAAGCAGATAGAAGTTCTAGGGAGAGTTCTTAGAAGAGAAGGGAGTGGGAGTTATTTAAGATTTTAGAGTGGTCTGAGTCCACCCACATCTGGAGGGAAGTCAGTGCAGATGTAGGCAACCCTGAACAACCTCTGTCAACGTGCCGTGACCACTCACTGCATCCACAACTTGTAGTACTTGACAACACCTTCTGCAGGATTGGGGTGGTATTTCCCTCAGATTTCTCCATGGTTTCCTTTCTAGTTGTCAGAACATAAATGAGTCCAGGGTGCCTCCTGTCTGTAATCTGCTTAGCTACATTGAAATTGTTTCACCTGCCCATGGGATACTGTCCTACGTTCTCTCTAAGACACACTCACAGAAGAGCTGTCAGGACAGTTGGCTGAAAGACCCACACTAGTTGATGCAAGGGGAAACATTGATGGGAATCACAGTTTCCTAAGGGAGAAAACACCAAGGCTTTATGTTTTAGCACTCAATTGAAAACACTGTTCAACTGTATTTAAAGATACATATATTCAAACACCGCATGAAACAGATCCCCTTTTGGAACACATGTGGGATTTACCAACCAAGTAAGCAAGCATCGCAGGGGTCTTTGGAGAAAACTAGTTTGGCAGGGGAGCAATCATTCCTCTACTGGATACCAGTGTTTTCCTGAGCCTTGCCAAGGGAGTGTGAGGAGGAACTGCCTAGTCACACTGTGGGCTTCTGAACAGTGGTGTGGCGAGGTAACAAGGGGCAGTGCCCATCTGCTCTGGTAGTCTTTGGGATTTCCTGGCTCCGCTCTTACCTACTGGCTGGCAAGTCCCTGCTCCCCCTTCTTTCTCAGGGACTTCCACCACCAGGAGGCCATTCTGGTGTTCACCACTGTTTCCCAAAGGAGACACTCTTCAGTTCCTATCTGCAGGACTCCATTTAGGCCCTAAGTCTCCACTGAGATGCACCTGGAAACCTCCACCCTTGCCTCTGTTTCCTAACAACCGCAGAAGATGATCCCTGGGGAAATCTGAGGTAGGTGAATTAAAGATCTGCTAAGGGGCAGCTAGGGAAGTGGTGAGCTAACCAGGCCAAGGGTCACTTGAGCTGCTAAGAACATTGCCTTCCTTACTTAGCAATAGCTACTGATAGGGGTTAGCACAGGTAAAGATGACCCGTGAACCACATCCTATGGCCTCTCTTTGACATGGCCTGGCTCTTGCGCTGTTCTGCAACAGAGTGAAACTGGAAAGGAGAAGTCAACTGTATTCATGGGCAATAAGGAAGCAGTGAAGTCTGATGGTCTCATCTTCTGTCCTATCCCCTGCCCCCTGGCCTCAGCCCATCTCTCTCATCAATCTCACATACCCATTTTTAAAATCAAAATAACTTAATATGCTTGCACTGTTGATGACTCATCAATAAGGTTGCTAACTTGAAGCAGAAGGCTGGAGAATAACCCGGTGAAGATAGCGAACGGCAGCACATCCAGTGCCTGAAGACAGTGTTGACTTATGACAACAGTCCATAGACACCTCAGTAATGTGACAGCCCCTGTGGGACCCCAGCCAGTCACACAACACAGAGTATGTACCTCTTAGCCAGATCCTAGACCAAGCACCTCACAAATACTAACTTAAATACTTTGACAACTCACTGATTCCTGTGATTTTGTTCCCCAATGTTAAATAATGAAGGGCTTAGCATAGCTGCCTGTCTCTGACACCCTGGGATTCCCACAAACACAGAGTTACCCCAGCTGAATAATCATGCCTGCATTGTCCCCTCAAAGCACTTGGCTCAGCACCAGTGTTCACGTGGGTTAATTCCTGTTCCCTTATGTCCCCATGTGCATTTTGTGCCCCCATAGACCATACAACAGTCCTCATCTTCTGTGGGACTCCTTTAGCTTAGTGCCCGGGGCCAGCCGGCCCTTAGAGCGGGATGTGTAGATCCTCAATAGAAGCCAGGGCATACTTGGCTGGGCCCGCGGTCCTAGATGGCTGATCAATCACGTCCCTGAGTGCAGGCCATTTCCTTGTTCCTATCTTCCCATGCTCATGGTCAACCACTGTACGCAGACCTGATGGCCATCACAAGTTCAGCACCAATTAGCAAACTAAGTGCTATGTGGATTTCTCTTCCACACTACCCTGTGCCCCCCAAGTCTCCCAGAGCTCTGAGTACCCACCTTCACTACTGTTTGTTTGAGCTCCCAGCTCCGGCTCTTCAAATCCTCACCCGGCGCCCCCACCAGCTGCTGCCACTTCAGGGCAAGAAACTGAGCAGCGGCTCAGTTCCGTTTTCAGGTTTTCTGTCATTTCCTGCCACACTGTCCTCACAGCTACTTCCTGAAGTTTGAGTCAGTTCCTTAAGCTTTAGGTACTTAAAAGGGTTAAGTGTTTCTGTGTCTAGTATTTTGAAAAGTTTTTGCAAGTCATGGGATAGTTATAAAAGTGACCACATCCGAGCCCACGTCCCTAAACAGTTAAGACACGTTCAGGAATGCTGTAGGACCGCTCTGTGTCCTACTTAGGACAGTTGCATCTAAGATAGTAAAAGAATTCAGAACAAGTCAGAGGAGGGTGTGGTAGCAAACATCTGTGATCCCAGTACTCAGGTGAAGCCTGGGCTACGACACTGTTGTAGAGGTCTGGTCTGAGGGAGGAAAACAAAAACAAGATTTGATGTGGGCTGGAGTAATCAAGAGAGGCTTACTGGGATATTGATCTGTATGTGAATCTTGAAGGGCAAGCCTGAAAAACACCTCATTACCTGTAGCACTTACAATGAGGCTCACACAGAACTGATGTCAAAAGCATAACTCCTAAGAAAGGAAGGAGGAAGTCCTAGCTTGTTGGGAAACTGTGTGGAGCCTGAGCTCACTGACAGAAGTCTGACTCCAGATGAATTCCTCCAAGAAGCAGGAGCTGTGAACTCTGACACACTCCCTGCTGTTAAGATCTGAGACCCTTCCCTTCTATCTTCAAGTTGGACTTGCTCAGGTGACTTGTTTGGGCCAATGAAATAAACCCTTTCTGAGGTGAAGGCCACTGCGAGTTTGGAGGCCTTTACAGTTGGCTGCTTTACAAATAATCCCCCGGGGGACTCCTCTGGCAGCCTGGGGCCCTCAGTGACAAAGAGGATTCAAAGAAACTCCCAAGATCATCCTAAGACTTTGATATTGAATCTGACCCAGGCTCTTCTTGGAATTGTGACCTGATTGCCCTAGAGATAATGAACCCAGAAAGGGCCCCAGACTTGTTTCACCAGTCTTGGACTGAAGAGAGCATTTCTGCAGGAGAACAGAGTATTTCTGCGGGAGAACAGAAAGCTCCTAAGGTCCCTTCCAAATGGACGCTGAACTTGGGACATTTCATTTGTTCTGTTAAAGCTGTTTTAAAGTAGAGACAATGTAGAAAGGGGAAATCTTTTAGTTAACTTAGAATGCTAATCCAATGTCAGAATATTAGAGCAGACATTCTAACACATCATATGGCAATGCAGTTCTCTGGAGAAACCATAGGACTTCAGAGATGAGACCGAGAAAACTCATTTCCCCTTTACAGATACCCCACATTCGTCCCTTGAGTGGAGTGTAGCACGCAGGAATAGCTTTGAAACCAAAGAGATCAAGTTCGAAATCCACTTGTACATTGAGATAGCTGGCCAGCTTTTCCCAAGCAGCAACTTCATACAAATGCGTAATTATACCCACCCTACCTTCATGAGCTACGATACCCCTGCACTGCGTGTCCTAGGAGACTGATTTGCTGTTGTGCTGTTTTCTCCTGAGACAGAGTGCCGCTATGTAGCGCAGGCTATCTTGAACTTACTATACGGACAAGACTGACCCCGAACTTACGATCTCCTGTCTCAGCCTTCTGAGTGCTGGAGTTACAGGCTAGTACCTAACGTTTTCCAGTGTTCTCTCAGAACTATACACAAGGCTTTGGGACTTCACCGTGGCACTCTGCTCCTTTAACTCAGTCTCGGGATGGCTTTCTTCCCCCACCTCGTCTTCTTTGGCTCCAGCAGCTGAGGCTAGAAGGATGCTCACAGCCCTCTGGTCACTTCTTCAGGTGATGAGCACAGAAGGGAAGACATCGTGTCCACAATGAGAAAGGGGAGGACAGTCACTCGTGACCAACACTCTCATGTCTGGATCAGGTGTTTTGTCTTCTCTTCCCATTGCCTCAGCCCTGTTCGCAGAGGCAGATGACAATGGCATTGAAGACAGAATAACTCACACCGCATGCCGTAGCTCAGGGGTTCTCACGGCTAGAGGTTGTGATGCTCTGGCTCCCGAATGGCTTCAAGGACCCCTATGGAGGGATGCACCAGGCCTTGTGTTCTAACCTGTCCTCACAGCCGCCGCTGTTGTTATGGGAACTTTCCAAGGAGATGCAGATGGGTTGGAAGTGGGAAGGCTGTTCTACAAACTACAATTCTGACATTAGAGATGAAGGAATTACAAGTTCTGAGACCTGTAGTCGAGTGAGGAGTTTATAGATGAACTGTGAAACACAGGATGAGGAGGACATGAACCATCAGTAAGTAGATGGGTTGCAAGTAGTGGCACTCGGGTCCGGGAATGGCAGAGTGAACACAGAACCCGCTTCCATCCAGCGCCACTCTGGGTCTGAAACAAACAAAACAACAAGATGAGGAAGTCAGCTCCACCTGAAGACACTTTCT
>NW_026067944.1:23158640-23198060 GCF_014885135.2 Alexandromys fortis | reverse complement strand
AGAGGAGTGGGGGGAGGGGGAGAGGGGCGGGACGAGGGGGAGGGAAATGGCAGGCTGGGAGGAGGCAGGAATTTTTTTTTCAATTAAAAAAAAAAAAGAAGCAGGGCTAACGCTCTAAGCGGATAGCCAGTCTTTATCAAATGCTCGGCAAACAGCGAACGACAATACCTGCAGAGCTTCGTCCTTCTGCTGGAGCTGAGAGTCCTTCTGGCCAATGACGTCTTTCAGCTCCACCACTAATTTCTCGGCTTCAGCCAGGTGTTCCAGAGCATCATCTTGCGTGCTGTTATTCAATTCCATGCTAGATTCCTGGTGTGATTCCTGGGATTCAGACCGAAAGCAAATAAAAATAATGCCCGGGGGAAAGGCAGTGACTCCCCGCAGGGACTGCTACATCCTCACCTCAATCACTGGCCAACTCCTCTCTTTTGAAACTGAGCCCTAACTAATCCCACAGCAGTTATCCTTGCCGTTACAATATAGTGTTTTGTCTTACTTAGAGGATTTGTTTTAAAACTTCATTTATTTCTCTTATATATGAGAACTGTGTATGTATACCTGCAGGCCAGAAGAGGGCACCAGATCCTCTTACAGACGATTGTGAGCCACCACGTAGTTGCCGGAAATAGAAAACTCAGGACCTCTGGAAGAGCAGCTAGTGCTCTTAACTGCTGAGCCATCTCTGCAGCCCCAGAACTTTTATTATCCTAATTTTATCCAAGAGGAAAATAAAGGGAGGCCAGGATTACATAGTAAAAAGTGGAGGGCTGGAGATGTGGCTCAGCTGGTGGAGCAAAGGCCGCGCTTGCACAAGGCCTGGCTTCAGTACCCGGTCCTGTATCAGCTGTCATGGATGGGTAGCACACACCTCAGACCCAACACTCAGAAGGCAGAGTCTGAGAGATCAGGAGCCCAAGGTCATCTTTGGCTAGCGACAGAGCAAGTTGGAGGCCAGCCTGGGAATACCCGAGACCCTGTCTCAAACAAAACAAATTAAATTAAATAAGTTATTTGAAAATTAAAACAAAACAAAAACCCTTAAGTATTTGGTTTGCCGCTTGTCTTTGAAAAAGTTAATGGACTTCTTTTGAATCCTTAAGGGTTGGAAAATACAATGCAAACTACAAGGAAGGCAGACAGATTTATAGAAATAAACAGAGGTTTTCAAACGAAAATGGTGCTCCAGCCCCATATACTCTTTACACTTTCCCATGGAACAAGAGCTGTGTCCCTAGGAGGAGGAAGGGGAGGAGAGGGAGGAGGACGGGGAGGAGGAAGATGTTAACAATAACTTCTTAAGACAGTTTGGTACTAAACTCGCTAAGGACAACAGAGACTCATTTTTCCCAGCTCATCTACACTTGGTTTCTGTCCCCACAGCTCTCGGACTAATAGTCCTTAACAGAGGATCGTTTACAGAGTAGCAGTGTTTTCTTAAACATCACTTCTCGTGCATGAGGGGGACTGCTCACCCCCCTCTAGCCTAGGGTCTTCTCCTCAGAAGAACACACAATGGAGGTCTTGTTACTCTGGATCTGGACAAAGTCACTTACAGCTTCTAAGGGAGCTGTCATGTTCTGTTCAGCCTTATATCCTGATAATAACAAACAACATTTGTTAATCATGATAATCGGCTCAGCATCTCTGAGAGTGAAGTAGAAAAGGAAATGCAACCATCAGTAAAAAACAGGCTGCTGGAGGGTAATTAAAGCAGACAAGAGCAGCTAGACATTTGTACCCATATCACCTCTGTGAGAGCAGGGACTGTCACTGGATTCGGTGTGCAGCCAGCTGTGTGCATGGTGTAGCCACACCCTGTTCTGCTCAGGTGCCATATTGTAAGCACCATCACTAGGGTCAACTTGAATAATAAAATGCAAGAACACAATCTTTAAATACAAGTATGTCATTGTTAAGTATGTCTCAAGGGCTGTCTTTAATGCCTTATTTTTTTCATTGATAAACAAAAATCTTAAGTTTTCCTTCTCCCGGATTGATCCTTTTCTGATTTTCGATGAAACCCCAAGACTCAACAAAATTTCCCTTTTCATGTGTTCCCTGAACCCTGTTTTCGCATGTAGTTTTCCTGACAAACCATGTGGTGTCAGTGGAGAGTCACTATTCAATATGTAGTATAAAAAAATTATAGTAGCAAATCAATATCTGCTTGTTCTGCACAGAAATAGAAAATGAAACAAAAGGCAACATAACAGAGAAAAGGAGATAAAGCCTAGAGCAGAAATCAGGGAATTAAACCCATGAAACAAAGGCTGCGCTCAGAAGAGCTGCCCCCAAAGCCCCGATGCTGAGGATTCAGGGCCTGTGCACCCTTTGTAGTCACTCTGCCACTAATCCACACTCCCAGCCATCTTGATCCAGGATCAAGGAAGTAAAAGCGGTGTTACGAATACACATCGCTTCAAGCCGGGCCTCCTGGAGGCAAGAGTTCTACCATTTGGGTATACTTTCAGCCCCTGAAACTTTTGAGTTATTTTCCATTTTTCTCCCTACCTATTCCAAACCGTCTCACTTTTTCTAACAGAACATTTCCGGAACCTGACCCTTTACAGCCATTCCGACCATCCAAACCTTATCAACTCATGTTCTGGAAAGGACTCTACCCTGTTAGAAACTCCTCCGCTGTCACCGTGCTCAAATCTGGAAAGCCGTCCTTTGTGAGCTTGGAGAACTTCCAACTATCTCCCAAAGCGAACGTGTTTATTATCCATGATTTCAAATATCTGTCCCAGCCCCAAAACGGTCCTCTCTCCACAGACCAACTGCAGCGCTTTAAATAAACCAGGCAACTACTTTCTCCAATCGCCTAGGGCTCACCCTCCTGTTGGCATCCCTGCGGCGGAGCGACAAACACACCCCCACACTGCCAACCCCAGGTTTTTTCCTCCAGAACTCCCTTCGAGGTTCCTTCTCCTGCGAACACCTCTGACTCCTGGATCAACTCTTCCCTCCTCATCTTCCCAGCCCATTAGCACCAGCAGGATCACGCGTGGGCCTCCGACTGCGGCAACAGCGTCGCCCTTTGCCTAGTCTGAGTCCCGCTGCCCCCGCGGGGCACAAAGTTTGTTCGGGGCCTGAGCTCAGGGATGGGGCAGGCTCCTTCCTCGCGTCCTCGGCTGCGTGTCCAGGCTGGCTGCCACCGGCCGCTCGGACACGGGACCGTGCACGCAGGACTGGCCGGCTCGCCCGCCTCCGGGGCTCCCCCGGGGAGACACGACCCTGCCGGCCGCCTGGGTGTCTGCGCTCCCGGGCCGCGTACGGCGGCGGCGGGCACTGGACGGCCACCCAGGCTGCGCAGGTGACGGTGGCGGAGCCCCGAGGGCCGGGGCGGCCGGCTGAGCGTCGCTGCTGCCGGACGTTGGCCTAACGGAACTGTGTACCGGCCGTTACCATGGCGTCCAGCCACGTCTGTCTGTAGCCTATAGCATCACGGTGGCAGACACCGATGCCCTAAAACCTTCTGCTTCCTCAAAGTCGAACCAAGGGATTCTAGGGAGGAGAGGCATGGCGGATGATTGTGTTTTGGGCTGTGACTTGGAAGAAGATCCAAGAAGGACGAGAGGGTGGGTAGTCTGCCAAGATCAGGGGTTTGCTGTGTAGTTACGGAGTTCCGGTTTACCCTAATTCCTTACCTACTGCTAGGGACCATGGCCCAGGCTTTTGAGGAGATTTTGGACCAGGGTCACCAGCTGCTAGTATTGGGATTTGTGTGAGAACCAACCCGGAGTAGGACCTGAAACTTGGTTTAGTATGGCTTTTTAGCTTTGTGATGAAAAAAATGAGAGCCAGAGATACGGCTAGTCAAAGATAACAGCAATTTGGCAAAGGTCGGACTACAACCTGATGTCGCAAGGCATCCTTTGCTGGTATCGCTCAGGATGAGAGTGTAAGAGACAGTGACCAGTTGGGAAGTGGCGCTTCAGCTGGGATAGCAGACAGAGATTTAAGGGCTCAGGCGCTGGGAAGAGTCAGTGAAGAACTCCAACAAGAGACAGAGAGCACTCAGTGCTCCTTCACCCTAAAAGGCCGGCCGGCGGCGGAGGGGGCAGACACCTAGCCAACTCCTCATGATTTTAGACATTCTTCGTAAGAATGTTACTATGAATTTATGGAATCTCATTATACACCAAACACTCAGCTTGCCCACTATATTTGCAATCTCGACCTAAGGATCACACAATCTTGAGGCTCAAATAGTAGCTCGGTGAGGCATCTCTTAGCTGCTTATTTAAAGTTGTACATTTACTATATATATTTTGCAACCTAACGTAACTATCTTATTGCCTTATCACAGTTTATTATAAGAAATCCTGAGGTTTCTGTCTCTTTTTATCTCAGTTGTATCTCCAGGTCCCAGAATAGTATATAGGGGGTACTGAATGTCCCTTGAAGCAATATTATGTGTGACTATCTTTAATTTAAATGCAATATAACAAGCTTCAAAACACTGGCTTATACAAGGTGTTTGGGGGCGGGACAGAGCCAGGATAAAAGGTGTATTTTATCTCTTTTTATACATACCTACACTTAGCCTTAGATCTTTCGGTTTTAAGGTCTCTCCTTGCAGAAGTTATAAAGTTATCTAGCTGGCATGGCTCCACCTTCTCTTGGATGGGTCCAGACTGGTCATTCCCAGAGAACTGCAGTGAGTACACAGGGAGTGGAATGGGGAAATGTGGAGAGGTCTGAGCTGAGCTGAGCTCCTTAAAAGCTCCTTCAGACATCACTGAAGGATGGAAATGGTTTAAAATGCAACCCAACTGCAGCACCCTGACTCTGAGAGAGTGTCTGGGATGGCAAAAGGTAATTTAGGAATTATCCAGGTGTGTGGCACCTGACTTTAACCCCAGCACTTGGGAAACAGGCGGGCAGATCTCTGAGTTTGAAACCAGGTTGGTTTATGAATGGAATTCCAGGCCAGTCTGCTGAGTGAGTCAGTCTGTGTCTCCACTGTCTCTCTCAAAAGCAAATAATTGGGAATTGGCACCAAATGGGAGTGAAGACCAGTGAGGGTAGGCTTCAGCACCATGTGTGGATTGACATTTGACAAAAATTATGTGAACCGGTAGGCAAGGAACATGTTGCCTATATAATATGGCATGTCAGTTTATGCAAAGACATTTGAATATTATTCTGAAACCAAAGAGGTTTGCATCACTCAGGTGTCTCTCGGAGAGTGATCATTTTGGGTTCATGAGATGGCTTCCTAGGAAAGGCTCTTGCTGGAATCTATATGAAGGCAAAAGGAAAGAAACAAAAGTTGTCCTCTGACCTCCACTTGTGCTATGGAAGTCATATGCACACATCATACACAATGATAATCCTTATTTTAAAAAAAGAATGACCATTTCCCTTATTCCAAGTATAGTGAGGAAAAGTTGAGGGGGGAAAAAGTCCTATCCTGCAGCACACAGGTAATATCGGAGAAGGAAGGCTGAGGAGGGAGGGGATTAAAGTGCAGGGGTGGAGATTGTCTGGAGGAGAAATAACGAAGGCAGAGAACCTATGTGGGAAGGGGCATGGGCGTGGAGATGGTAGGAAGGGGTCAGGAGACAGCTAACCACACTAAGATGTACGGGAAGCCTGATGGAAACCACTACTTTGTAAGCTAATTTTTAAATATATTGGTTTTCTAAAGTGGAGTTTGAAGAGAGATACTTTGTGTGGTGGACAATGCTGTTCACATGCCCATGGGTTCTTCAACAAATCCCAGAGCTAGGTCTGGGATAGTTCCCTGTGAGTTATTAGCCAAGGAGGGCCCAGAAACCCAGAAAATCCAAGCTTCTGCAGTTGTGCTTGGTTGTCCATCAGAACTGGATGATGAAACTGTATTGTAGAACATACACACTTTCATCACAGGACAGAGAAATCAAACTGGGTCTGACCTGGAAAGTGGCTAGTCCGCCTACAGCTACTGGGGGAGAAAAGGTATCATTGGTCTCAGCCTACAGTGGACGCTGCATGCATCAATACTGGCCTGCTACACAAGGTGCTCACTGGGGCAACAATGACATTAATGTTTTGGGAGTTACCAACCCCTGTCTGGTTGGATATCAGGCATGCTCTACAAAAGGGAATTCATGTCTGGCATTGTAAATCTTGTCCAAAAGTCCTTAGCTGGGAAGGTATAGACACTAGGAAGGGGGGGGGTGGTGTACATGTGCTTGCAGGTTCCTGGAAGTCCAGGAGAGGGTGTCAGATTCCTGGAGCTTAAGTTACAGGTGACAGTGAGCTGCCCAACACGGGTGCTGGAAATCAAAGTTATGTGTGCTTAAAGAACAGGAAGTGCTTTAAAGAATAGCTGAGCCTTTCTCTAGCCCCAAGACACCATGATCTCATCTTTCAGCAAGTTCAGTGACCAGATGGCAGAAGTTCTGAAAGCATTTGGGGATATGGAATACTAACTAATCTTGCTTTATCACAGCGGAAGAAGCTCTAATAACTGGTGAAGACTGCTGGCCATTGCTTGGGATGCTTAGCTTAGTTTGGTAGAAAGTCCAGTTTAGGCAAAGCACTGTATGAGGGATGGTGCTTGAATGGAAGCCATGTCTCTTGCTATCTTCTTGGTGGGGAACGGGGTATGTTGTTCCTGCTATAGCAAACCTGACCCTAAAACTGTGGCAGCAGCAACAGTGAACCAAATAATAAAACCCCTTTGCTTTTGGAGCTGAGGAACTGGAATTTGAACCTAATGCTTATTTAAGTTATGTTCCTTGGATAGTTTTCTTTGTATTAAATAAAAACCTCAACCTTAATGTCTGCGTAATTTTCGCTTCAAGGCAGGTTCTCTGAACTTTCAGGTCTTACTGATCAACAAGGAAAGGCCTTCACAATAAGAATCTGACAAACGTGTTAACTTGTTTCCCTGCTTCTCACTTGGGAATTAGAAGAATGGCTGTCTGTGTTACCTGATTTAAATGTAGAATGGGTTTTTTTTGGCACATTTAAAGCCAAATTTGTTTGGCAAATCTTCTCATTTCCATTTAACTAATGTTTATTAAGTGCTGCAGGGGCTATAAACGGCAACCAATGTGGTGTCTGCCTTTGAGCTCAAGTCTAGCAGGAAGGTTCGGGAGAGTTCTGGAAGTGGCCTGAGGGAGTGCAGGTGGAGGTTGGGGGAAGAACATTCGCCAAAGCCTGGGAAAGTGAAAAAGGTGAGCACTGGACTGGGCCCGGAAGGATGCAGAGAAAAGCACTACATGGTGATGCTGGTGGGGAAGAGAGCGTGGCAGAGAACAGCACAGTGCGTGACAGTGCAGAGAAGCAAACTGGATTATAGTTTAGAATACTGTATTTTACTATAGCTGTGTTATACTACAAGGACATGTGTAATTACTGTATTTTACTATAGCTGTGTTATACTACAAGGGCATGTGTAAGTACTGTATTTTACTATAGCTGTGTTTTACTACAAGGACATGTGTAAATACTGTATTTTACTATAGCTGTGTTTTACTACAAGGACATGTGTAAGTACTGTATTTTACTATAGCTGTGTTTTACTACAAGGACATGTGTAAATACTGTATTTTACTATAGCTGTGTTATACTACAAGGACATGTGTAAGTACTGTATTTAGTAGGCTTTCTATTATTTGACTTGACTTTTAAAATCGAAACCTGAGAAGTATGGAGTAGCCAATCTGTGCACACCCCATGGGTGGCATAAAGGTTATTGTTGATCAGTGAACCAGAAAGAATATAGAAGCAGAGATTAGGGATTTACAGACTGGCTTGGGCTAGAAATTCTATTCTAGAAGCTAAGTACATTGGACCACACACTCCTTTCACAGCCAGCTGTCCCCACTGGTCTTAATTACTTCATTATGTGTCAAACTACCATGCAGCTCAATTCTTTACTTTCTCTAAGGGGTCACCCAGCAACTGTTTGCTGATGAGAGGGCTTAACTCCATACCTGGTGTCAGATGTTCCTCTCTCTGGGCTGGTGCCTCATGGCAACAGCCTGCTGTAGCAAGGGACTGTGATCTCAAATGTGCACAGGGAGAGGGAGCCATCACTTGAAGTAGGGGAGGCAAAATTGAAGACAAATGCTATCTCTTCTTTTGAAGAGAACTTATCCCAGTTATTACTTCAAAAACAAAAAGAATTCTTGTTGATTTCATTTTAATCAGTGTCATAGTTAAGTTTCTATTGCTGTGAAGAGAAATGAAGACCAAGGCAACTTGCAGAAGAACAACTTTATTGCCACTCACAGCTTCAGAGGGCTAGAGTCCATGACCATCACAGCAAAGGTCGTGGTAGCAGGCAAGCATACACGGTGCTGGGGCAGTAGCTAAGAGCTGACATCTTTCTCCAGAAGTAGGAGGTAAATGGGAATACCAGGAGTCTTTTATTTAATACTGTTTTTCATGGTTTTGCATAATAACAAGTTTTATAAGAAGCAGTTTACTTGAGGTTTGAGAATTTTGCTAACCTTTTCTAACCAGTAGGAGTTATGTAACTAAAAGTACATTGAACAGTGGAAGCTGGGACTCGGCTCTAAGTTTATGCCAAAACTTCAGTCTAGACAGAAGGGGTGAGGGGGTGATGGAGGTGCCCATCCCTCCTGCTTTAAACTCTACACTCATGCTGCAGGGCAGCTCCTGCAGGTGGACATCCTGCTTCTGACAGATTAGCTCAGGAACTGCAGACCATACTTTCTGGGACCATTTTTTCACTTTATTCCAGTAGCTGATTTTTTTTTTTTTAACTTTACCCTTCATTATCCTTTCCCATTAGGGTAATTCATAGATTTTTTTTAAAAAGTCTTTTAATGTATCAAAGTCTTGCCACCGCTTCCTAAGAATCAAATATTGGAAAAACATGAAAAACAGTATTATAAGTCTTTACATATCTTTGTTTCTTTTGGGCTTCTTGTTTAGCTGAATGTGGATTTTAAGATAAAATGATGATAAAATGATGACCTAAAAGTTTTTGACTTTCCCCTAACTTCTAGCCTTGCTGTGCAACTAAAGCACCATTATGATTCTGGTACCTCAAACAGAGCCCATTATTTCACTCTCAGTTTTTTTTTTTTTTTTGCCACAATACCTTGGTACTCTCAAAATTTGTATTTTTTTTAAAAATTCTTTCACATCTTCTTGTGCACAGAGTAGGTCTTTTTCATCTTGGAAGCAAACATCTTTACGTTCAGGGAAATTTCTCACACAATCTCTAGGATTAAAGTCCCCATTTTATAGTTCCTGCCAGTTGGGGGTTCAATAATCCAGTTTTCTATTTTGTTACTGACTCTATGACTAGTTATTTGTAGATTGTCAACTTCATCTTCTAAATGTCTTTTTTAGTTTCTATGTTCATTCAAATAATTTGCTAAAGTTTTGAGGTGGCACCCTGTATTTATATAATCGTCATTCTCTGAGACTTGACTCCTAGAGGCATATAGTGCCATTTAGGTGACAAAACGTGCTTTCTGGGAAAGATTTTTGCCACCACAAGTATTGTTTATTTATATAAGGCTTAGCCAGCAAAAACATGCCCTCATGTTGTTAAGCATAGTTTAAAATTATTTCTTCCAAATTTGTGTCATAAAATATTGGAAAAAAATCTTGAGAAAAAGTAAGTTGTGAAAACTTGTGTCCACGCTAGAAGTGGAGATCAGATGGAAGGAGCTGAAATAAAATGACACGGAATGAAGTCCAGGGGTCAGATCTGGACACGGCACGTGGCCTAGGACCATGCACTCCTATGGCGTGCACTCCTACTCAGTGAAACTGCAGATACGTGTGACTCTGTCCCCCACTGCCTCCCGTACTCAGCTCACCAGTTCTGTGAGGTTTTGTTATCATCGGGACTGTTTGATGGCATCAGCCTTAGGAAGAACATAACCTTGGAAATACGTACGTGACTGAAGTAAATGGCACAGGCGTTTTCCGATCAGCATTGCTTATATAGCTGTGCGATCATGTGTGTGCATGCCATGATACACTGTGGAGGGCAGAGGACAGACAGCTCTGGGTCTTGGGCCTTGCTTTCTACTTTTTTTTTTTTTTTTTTTTTTGTGACGGGTTTCTCTGTAGCTTTGGAGCCTGTCCTGGAACTAGCTCTGTAGACCAGGCTGGCCTCAAACTCACAGAGATCCGCCTGCCTCTGCCTCCTGAGTGCTGGGATTAAAGGCGTGCGCCACCACCCTATTGACTTTCTACTTTAAGAGGTCGCTTTTGTTGTTTCCTGCTATGTGGCTATGCAAGCAGGCCTGTGGGTCTCTGGAGATTGTCTTCACCTCCTACCATGCCACAGAAGTACTGAATTCGGGATTACAGATTGGATGCATTGCCTCTACCCCCTGCCCTGCTTGATATGGGTTCCAGGTACTGGAACACGGGTTCTCACATTTGCATGCCACTCTCCCAGCCTGGCATTTTCTTATGGTAATGGCATAGCTACATGTAGCTAAGAACTGAAAGGGAAGTTTGAATTCTATTTCACAAATATTTCAAGTTTGGAAAAGTCAGAATATTACAAGAGTTACAAAGATCACTAGCCTGAGATGAGACTTGGGGGGGGGGGGAGTACCTCAGGGTTTGTGTGCTGATTACTTTATAAATGCAGAATGACCATGTATGACACATGGTTGGGACTTTAAAAAGTGGTTCCCATCGTGTGCGCACTGAATTCTGTCCTACTACACTCCAGAAGTGATCTACCAGTACAGAAGCTCACTCCATGGAGCCTCCCACTTCCCTTGTAGCACCATCTGCACCCAACTGGGCACCTCGGCCACCCTGCTGGTTCTCTTATCAAACACTTACCTTGTGTGGGCTGCATTCTCACTTTGTGGCAAACTTCTCAAAGATGACCTTTATCCCCCAAACCTTGCAAAGATCACAAAGCACTACCTGCTGACTCCGGCCGAGTCAGCCCGAGAGCAAATGCAGCTGTGCCCTCTGCTGCAGGAAGTCAGTTTCAGACAGATGTGCACTGCTTCCCAGCTCTGTGCTTCTCAAGGGGATCTGCAGTTTATACAGCTTGTGAGAAAGATCTGTCAACTATACACAATTTTATGACTCACTCATAAAGTAAGGATGGAGCCAAAGCAATTCTACATTTTCTTAAAAGACCTGAACAGTATGAGCCTGACTTACTGAGCAGAGGGAGAACTAAGTCTCGGGCTTTGTGTTCATGCTCTCAGGACACTAGTGGGCCCATTTTCTGGAGAGCCTGGCTTGCTGAGATCTGCAGCAGACATTTTCAGGTGCCTCCTTTCTGCATTTCTCAGAACCAGGGGCCACAGAACTCATCCCAGTAACCCAGTCTTCATTTTCAGCAGCTGAGGCGGGACAAATAATGTGCATTTAAAAAAACTTCCCCATTACCACTCTGTGTTGTGACTCCAATACCACAATGAGGAACACTGGGCTGGCAGGGGACATCTGGAGCAAAGGGAGACTCCTTATCCTGGGATGGGAATGGTCACCACATAGCTTTCCTAGAGAAACCTGCCTGGTGATTTCTAACTTTTGTTAATGTTTTTCTCAAATGAAGTATTAGACAAGATGCTGAGAAAGTAAAACCTGAAATTGTCACGATTTAAAAAGAAACAGTAGTATTGCAAGAAAATGTCATTCCTTAAAGCCCTCAGAGATGTTACTATTACTTTCATTTCTCCTTATGCAGCTATGAATGCCAGGTAAAACCCAAAAATCCACTTGGTGAAGGCCCTACCAGCAAGACGATGGCATTCAGTACTTAATCAGGTAATCATATCAGTAGTGGTCCACACGGATGTGACCGGACACATTCACAAGTGTTGGCATAGGAGGAGCTTGTCTGAAACCCAGTGTCTTGAATTCTGCAGCCCTTGAGAAGAAGCTAATAGATGTACTTATTATAGTTATCACTGCTTTTCTTCATGTACGTTTATATCAGGAAAAAAACTAATCTACACCCCAAAATATAGTACTCAAATGTTTCCTTGCATGCCCAGAATAATGTCCATCGAGTACATCAGAGAAGGAAAGTTATGAGATCTGGAAAACTATCTGCACAGTCCAAGTTCCAATTCTCAATAAAAATCTATGTGCAGACAAATTTGCATAATTCTAAACTATATCAGATCTTGGTAACTTGACAATTAATAGTTTTGTAGAAAACTAAATGAGGCTTTTGAAAAAGTTAGAACAAGGTATGCTCAAATCTACTCAAATCATGTGTCAAAGATGCAGCTGAGTACGTGAAGGATGATCAACAACCTTTTCCAAAACAAAACAAACTTTCAGATTCAGGCTTTAGCAAGAATCTGTACATCATGTAAACAATACCGAAATGCACATCCCCACCTTCTTCACCATAACACTGTAATACTAAAACTTTATCTAAACAACTCTTCCGTGTGTGTTGTTTCTCCTCAGCTGACTCAAGAGTGAGCAAGCCAATTTCCATTAAGTACCAGTCTCAATGGTGACTATACATTCCAAAATTAGGTAAGCACAGTGAACTTGAGCTGAGCATCTTTCTATCTAGAGAGATAGAAGAGGTGTCACTCTTAAATATATCGACACTTAGAACCCATTGGGGTGGTGCTGAAATTTGCTTTAACTCATACACCAGTTCACTCAAAATCTGTTTAATTTGCTCACATTAAATTTTATACTATGTTGAGCCAGGCACAAACATTAAAACTGCATACCTTTAATCCTGGCACTCTGGAGGCAGAGACAGGAGGATCTCTGTGAGTTTGAGGCCAGCCTGGTCTACAGAGAGTATTCCAGGACAGATTCCAAAAGCTACTGAGAAACCCTATCTTGAAAAACAAAAAACACCCAACAAACAAACAAAAGATCATTTCTACTATGTTGCAAAAAAGAGGCCCAAATGTGTCTACAAATCAGCACTGCAGATACTAGTGCAACACCTAAGATATTGCTGAGATTTATTTCACTAGTGACAGAAACTTAGACTGGAGTTTGTTAAACCCTTTCAAACATTTTCAGCCCCCAGTATTTAATGCACTAAAGAAATGAGGTATCAGGAAGTGGGCAAAGAAGTCTGCAGGCTGCTTCTGTTGTAAAGCATTTAGTTCTTCAGAGTTAAACACTGAACCCAAATCATGCATTTTCCTCATGCAGCAGGAAGAGAGGCCATCTGGACCGAAAGACCCTTTAATTCAGACTCTTACTCCGAATGCAAAGGCAAACAATATGTTAAAAGGACACGGTATAAAAAAATTTGTTAGAGTTCAGCTGTGTAACTGAGATACAAGATTTACTTAAGCGACTCCCTCACAGGTATGTCCCACTACCCTAGCCTTTCTGTGACGTTTCAGACTCAGCACTTTATACAAATCCTTTCAGAAAATGTTAGACACAGGTAAAACAATCTTAGAAATAAGGCTGTAGAGCGGTGATTCAGAGGCAGATAATGAAAATACAACATAAAATGGTGACACCATGACCAACTTCAATGCGTAGGCAGGTACTTGCCCAGCAAAGCTCAGTGCTGTCACAACCACCCAAGAACTAAATCCTACTACTAATCATGAAAGGAACTCGACACCCTTAAAATGCCAGAAGGGCTCAAACCCCTGCACTATGTTTGTTTATGTCTTTTCTAGAATATTCATATAGTAAAAACATTGCGGTCCCTCATTCATCCATCAGGTTGTATTCTGGGTTTGGTGGGTGACAAAGTACCAAATGCCATATTCCTGCTTTCATATAGCATAACTCTCCTTCCCTTCTGTAGGAAGGAGAGACAGGCACATTAAATAAATATGTAAATTACCCAAGACAGAAGGGCTCAGCAGAAACAGGGGCTCTTTTAGTTGAACAGTTTTAGGGAAGGTCTACGTGCAAAGGTATCATGTCTGCTTAGAATAAATTTTGAGAAGAAATCAACTGCAGAAAAGTCTAGAATAAAGGGTCTCTGGTGAGGTAGAGGGAAAAAAAGGTGCAAAGGCCCGAGGCAAGACATACTGTAGTTTTGGTTGTTAGTAAAGGAGAAGCTGTATTCTGACAATAACGGGAGATTGCTGGGGAGAACTATGGAGGGGGTAATAACTTGCATTTTAAAAGTCTCTGTGATCTGACAGGGAAAGGAGAACGTTAGGAGGTAAGAGTTAAGCAAGGACATCAGCTGGGAAACCTTTCCTAGTGCAAGAGATGCTTGTGGCTTTTCCTCTGGGAAGTAAGGGAAAAGGAAAGGAAAACTATTCTTTGAAATAATCAATTATGGAATTGCCACACACTAAAGAAAAGGACATTGTTTCATTTCTGGTCCTTCAGCCCACCTCTGACCCACCAAAGAAGGTATGCTTTTGACCATCCCAACCAAGTAAAGGGTTTTGCAGATTACCAAGGAAAGCAATCAGTTGACAGAAATGGCTACAGAACTGCTACTCTGTCACTAGGGGAAGAAGAAACTTGACTCTCAATTCAAGTTCATCTCTAGAAAAATTAGATATATAAATATATTCTGAGAAAACTAAAATCTTTCCTAGTTTCCAGTCCTCCTGTTATCCCAGCCAAGTGTCCCTCGCAGCTCCAGTAATATGGAACATGCCTAAACAGCTTCTTTGCTCCCTTAAAAATTGTTTCTACCATACAAGGAAAACATAGTATTTTCCTTAAAATGATCTATATAAACAATTATAAGTCTGAGAAGTGAATATGCTCAGCAAATTGCTAAGTACATATTAGCAGCAAGCTGTGTAGGGAGGACTGGAAATTTAACTCTTGCCTCAGCAGAGCAGAATGGTGCACATTGTCCAGATCACTCAGGAAACACCTATTTGAATTTTGTTCACGAACACAAAAATACCAAGCCTCTTAAAAGATGCCTGTACAAGACATGTGGACATCAAGAAGCTGCTGAAACTCTTATAGTACTGACTTGCTAAGACAAATGCCAAGGTTTTAAGTCCTAGGGTCATTGGGTTTCTGGGTAAGTATCAGATCCTCTATAATTACTAGTTTTCTCTATTGCTTTGCTTCACTCGGAGTCATCTTTACACTGAACAGCCTTCTATCTGTGAAGGGTGTGAACAAGGACATGAAAGATCTAGTAAACTAAATAAGCTCTTTTTCCTCTTAGGCTACATCAAAGCCGTTTGTCAGGAACCCGTCCAGTTTGGAGAGATAGTCGGTCATACCCAAACAAATTATGCCCAGTGGTATGAATGTGGGACCACAATTCCTGGGAAATGGTAGCTGCAGCACAGCTGTTTCCAAAGTACTTCTGGTTCATTATCACAAAAAGAAACAAAGAACCCGCTGGAATCCTATGGTGTCTGTCACCCCCTCAAAGCTATTTGTTTATTGTGTATAGAAGTCCGCAGCCTGACAGAAAACAGCACTAGATGTTTATTATTAGGAAAGATTACTGAGAAGATTTATCAGGTTTACAAAGTCATTTTAAAAAAGCAAGATATTAACATTAACAGAGTAACATTTTTAGGGAAGCGGGCTCCCTATTCTTGATATTTTAAGAGAACATTTGTATATTATTTATCACAATGTTGTAACGTTTTCAGATACTTTTATAACAAAATTAATGTCAAAAATCTTTAATATGCTTTATAGAAAGTGTACGTGTTATTGGTGAGTTAATCCCATAAATCTCTACTTGGTTTAACTTATTGGATCAAATAATCTTCAGCATAGACATGTGAGAGAAAGTGGTTCTAATATTTAAAATTATGTAAACTTCAATTTGTTAGCATCAGATGAACAGATTTTTGAGTTTAAATAGTTACGTATTCATGCTAACTTCTCCATAACCTATCAGCAAATTACTGAAAAGAAAAATCTATTTAATTTTATCTCAACCAAACAGCTGATAATCTGACATGTCAAATGATAAATTTTAATTTTTTTATTCTGTACCCATAATACTACATCTAAAAATACTTTCTCAAACTCTTCCTTTTAACATTGTTTTGAGCGGCTCTATGGTTCTTTTCAAGCTGTATGTAGACTGAGTGTACAGTCAGCATGGAAAGACAACTCATGTGAGATGCTATTGTTGTAGAGGATATACTATATATTTACACAGTAAGGCCATGAATGAATGGATCAGAGGTTGTTTTGTGACACTGTTTACTCAGCTTGTAACGAAACTCACTCATTTTCATGAAAAGAGGGGCACATATTTTTGGGAGTGAGCAAGAATATTATTGCCTGCCCTGAAAAGACTTTTCTCTATGTGTATCTTTCAATACTCTTCAGTTTTATCAATGCTACATTTTATACTTTCCAAGCAAATATAAACTCTGCAATAAAAAGATGTAGGTTTTTAAAAAGTGATTTTTAAAATGTTCTGAATAGTTTGCCAATATGTAAATATACCTTTATCTGCATAAGGAAAATCAGAAAATTAAAAGCTACCAAACCCCTATTGTGTTTACATTCTAAGTCAGTCTAATATGCCATATACATTTTTCCCTGAATGGAAATCAATTTCATAAATTTTATTTGAAGACTATATACCAATAAGATGTCAAGTTTCCTTATGCTTGAAATAAATTACAAGACCATTATTGGATTCAATCACCTTTATTAGCCTATCAATGTTACATTTATACATAATGTCTAGTCGTCTTCTCAAAGGGCTCTACTTTTAGTACATCATGTTAATAGTAAATAGCCAAGTGTGATGGCTAAACCTTAGCCGAGCTTTTTAATATCCTCTGGGAACTAGAAAGCCAATCATTTTATACGCAATAGTGTTCCAAAATAACTAGGAAGCTGCTACAATTTTAAGCAGGGGAGGAAACAATGTTCATTTTGGTCTTTTTTTGTTTGTATTCCAGCAAATTATATTTTCAATTAACAGCAACAATGATATCATAAAAATTGCTCTGCTTTTTAAATTTTTGAACTTCAATACAGTACAAATTGAAACAAAATAGTATTGTAGTCTTTTGGGAGGCAATTAGCCATCAGAGTGTGGCTGAACCTCCTTATCGATAACCGGGTCCAGGTTGGGTATAGCCCTGACCAAAAGGAGGACGGTTACGTGCATAAGGGTTAGGCCCACCGGAAGGAGGGGTCATGGTACCTGCAGGAGATGGTGTAAAACCTGGTCTGGGTTGGTAAGCACCAGGCTGGCTTGGAGCCATTCCAGGCTGAGCACCAGGGGGCACAGTGTAATTAGCAGGCTGAGATGTCTGGGTAGTGTAGGTTTGTGGAGGGTAAGTGCTGGCCTGGTACTGTTGTGGTTGAGCAGGTAGTTGTTGTGGTTGACCAGAAAAGGAAGGAGCCGGTGCCTGGGAAGTTGGTTGTTGGCTATATCCCTGGAACTGCTGAGGTTGTTGGGGTCCAGTCTGCTGGCTGTAACTGGCTGAAAAAGCAAAATAAGTAACATATGTCTTGGTTCTTTAGGTGAAAGTTTTCCAGAGAATCAGTCTTACTGCTATGGACCAAAAATGATTAAAAATTTAATAAATGTATTCACAAGCATTTACATAATAAGTCCAGCACAAAATATCAAGGCCAAGTAGTTATATAAAATTTCCAGATAATTTTTAATCCTATATTCTAAAATTCAAGTTACTGTACACATCTTTTACAGTTGCTCTGAAACTAAATAACCCTTAAGCAAATTCCCATTTGCACATAATTCTTAGAATAGATTCTCAAATAATAAGTGAAAGAATTATGCTTTCTAGGAAGACAAAAATCATAAAAGCAAAGTTCTAACTAATCAGGGCTGGAGGGAAGTCCTATTTAACAGTACTACATGAAAATATTAGCGACAGGAACTTTAGAAATGAAACAATGCTACAAATACACCACATAAATGAAATGTTTTGAAGTATATTCACTATAATACTTATGAATAACTTAAGAATAATTACTAAGTACCATTTTTACATTTCTTAAAATCTTTTATTTTGGCATCTGATACTTTGCCTTTACAACTCAAATTTTGACTTAGTATGGCATAACAAACAAAGAAACATACCACATTGCCCCACAAAATCAACATCTATATTCATTATTTACTAGGATATAATTAAAAATAAAATCTGCTTCACTGAAAAACTTTTATTCTCTATCATGAAACACACCTGCAGCTACTTGCAATGAAACCTCTCCATTGACTGGAATCCTGTCAGCATTAAATACCAGATACATAAGACAAATATTAAAATATGTACAACCCTGCATTTAAGAAAAAAAAAGGATTGAATGAATTTGAGTACATTCTGAACTCACCTTGAACCTGGGCTCAAAATTTACTTATGAAAGAAACCTTTATGATATAGTCCATGAACAAAACTGGAAAAGGTCAGAGGGAAAACTGGCAAACCAAGTGTCAGTGATTGGTCAGTGTCACTACCACCAGCACTAACTAGTCTCCATGCAGAGAAATTAGCTGGTTATTTCCACAGTTCTCAAAGTCAAGGGAATAGGACTAGTGGATCAGAAGTAACAGGAAATTTGAAAAGTACTAAATTTAACTCAGTGAAGACTCTGACTAAAACTTCTAAGAGAAAGCTTAGGAATCAAGTTTCTAAAACATTTTACTCATGGTAACACCCGAATACTGAATTAAAATAATTTATGGTAGGATCTTAAGTATCATGTAACGTCTCCTTTCTTCTATGCAAAGCTTTTAGAATTGTGTGTGTTTGACCCATCCAAAGGCCAGAAGAGGGCACAGGACTTGCTGATTTCAGTGGTCATAAGCTGCCATCACCGTGGATGCCAGAAAGCGAGCTCTGTTATTCTGGAAGATGGTGAGTGCTCCCAAACTCAAGCCAACTCTCCAGCGCCCATAAAAATTTTCAAGTGTAGCTTTTTACTGTAAAATTTTGGGCAACACTTTTATACTGAAAATGACTGACCCATTTGAAGGGGACACAACAAAACAAATGTCTTTTCATTCTGCAACTGGAATCTAAACTTTTTCTTTAAACTGAATCAGGAAACACCCGGAGTCTTCTCTATTGCCCAGGAGAGGAAACATAAGTAGCAGTCTACTTAGGCAGTCATAACACAGCAGCACTTCTCTATCCCATCTACTTGTCTCCACTGCTGCACCCTCAAAACTCCCAAAAATGAATGTGACGTCAGGTGAATACTATCACAAATTGGAAGATATAGGTTTTTTAAATCAATAAAACAAACAGCTACAATCACCCCTAAAATATTGATCACTCTGCTCTACACTGGAGAATATAAAATGGTCTAAGTCAAGAGAACAAGGTTCTGTTCCAGCTCCCTCAATCTCATGTCTTGAGTGAGGAGGACAAAACCAGTGGTCCTCATCCTGGCTATACAATGACCTGTGATGCTTTTAAAATAACAAAGCCCAAGTCCCTCCAAGCAAGATAAAGTCAAAAGGAGTAGGACTCGGGAAGAGGGTTGAATGGATCTCCTACATCAGATGATGACACCATTTCTTCAGCTCTGGCAGCCTATTATTTCTATACATAGATAATTTGTGCCACAGACTTTATTTTTAATTTAAAAGGACAACACTAAAAAAAAAATGACATTTTGCTTCTGCATGTGTTGTTATATTATTGATATATCCACAAATACTTAAGAGTACCCTAGAATTATTGAGTGATACAGATAAAGAAGAAAATCTTAATTTTTTTCTCAATTTGAAGTTCTCTAAGAGATTAGATTATTAATGTTACTAAAACATTTTTATACTACTGATTATTGCAGAATCACCTATATTACGTCATATTTGCTCACTGGAAAAAATGCTGATTTGATAAAAACACAACAATTTAAATGTAAATAAGTACTGCTTCCCCTAATAAGTACTTATCACCTATTATGACAATGTAAGTATTATAATAAATCAAGTACTAATAAGAGAGAACTTAAAATTTAAATCAAGTACTAATATGAGAGAACTTAAAATTTAGAGAATATAGAAACAGATCAAAAGCTGCAAATTAACTCCCTTTAGCACCTGCTCACCTGAATACTGAACACCGTACTGCTGAGGAGGAGCCTGAGGTTGCTGTGCCCCGTAGCCAGCCTGCTGCTGGTATTGTTGGTACATCTGACCTATGAAAGAAAAAACAGACAGAAAACGAAGATTTAATTTGGAAGAGAAATATTTGTAGGGCACCTTTACATTTCCTCCCAATTATAATACGTAAGCATACTGAGTAATAATATACAAAATATAAATTATACTTTAAACGTCTATGAAGACAAGAACGAGTAATTTAAGAAGTGACTGCTTACTCTGCAGTAGGTAAACTGCTAAGAAGGTTAGCTGGTAGCAAGGTTTTTTCTGATGTTACTCTAGTGACTACCACTTCATAAACTCCAGAAAACATATTTTTAAAACAATATACCATCAGGTAAGTAATCAGAGAAAGGGAACCAATACATTGCCATGTAGTTTCACACACATATCCTTATGTTAGCAATACCTATCTGAAGATTCATAGCACTTTTCTCATTACAAGTCATTTAATTTTTAGCATCTATCAAATTATACAGAGGAAGAAAAGCACTGGCTTTTGAGTAACATTGTTCTTTTATTTTCTTAAATTATTTTCAACATGGTCACTCACTGTGTAATATACTATACTGTATCATCTAGGGATGTTGGCGCCACCTTAGTTTGTATATAGATGCTCTAAGGCGGTGTTTCTCAACCTGTGGGTTGCAACCCTCAAAGACAGTAGGAAAACATGGATATTTACATTACAATTCATAACAGTAACAAAATTACAGTTATGAAGTAGCAACAAAATAATTTTATCACTGGAGGTCACTAAAACACAAGGAACTGTATTAAAGGGTCAAAGCATTAGGAAGGTTGAGATCCACCACTCCATGGTGTTTACACAAGGCCAAAGTTATCTAATGACACATTTCTCAGGAAGGTATGTTCTGCAGAATTCTGTGTTTTTCAGTGTGGCTCCTCATTTGCTGATCTGAGATCCTTCAAACATACCAATCAGCCCATTTTAAATACTAGGTTTTCAATTTCATGATTAATAAGCTATTTTGAAACTATTAGTTTAGTCCAATTTTCACATTTTTTGTTGGATCAGTGAAAAGAAAAAAAAAAATCACAACCCGGAGATTAAATTACTTATTGAAGACACATAACCTGGAGAGAAAGAAAATTAACCTAAAATGTACTGCTAACCAAATAATCAATCTACAATTAAATTAATTTAAACTAAAATTATGCCTCATCATCTCTATTTAAAATCTTTCTGAGTAACAGAAAATATACAGTTTTTGGAATGCAGAGTATAAAGTCATTTCACCCCACCATCTTTCACTTTGTGTTTATATTTCCTTAAACATTTTCATCCTCTTTTTCTAATTTTCAATAGTCAGAACCATATTCTAACATATTATTTGGCTCTATGACACCAAATCACACCATGTCAATGAAGAAAAACTATTTTACGTTTCTGTAGACAATGGGGTTACTACCTATGTATATGGATTGCCATTACCAATAATGCCTCAATCAGTACATCTGAACATGTCCCTTCCCACACACGGGCTCTGAAGGCTATTTTACCTTCAATCTGACCTGCTTGTGTCTGAGCTCCTGTATATGGAGGCTGCTGTGGCTGAACTGCTGGCGGGTGCGCTGCTGAGGAGGAAGAAGCAATACTGTCAGGAGTCCCAGAGCGGTCTTCTGCTGGAGCACTGGGTGGCCCTGGATGGTCATGAAAAGTCAGTTAATTATCCTGTCCAAGGCCTTTCGCTAACAAGCACAGCTAAAAGTACAGGTTAATAACATTAAAAATAAAATCACTAAAAAAATAAATCAAATCACTACACAACAATCATATCACCAAGAATACACTAAATTTATGTGCTCTTTTTCACTTTGTTCCAGTCTTTAGGATGCAAAATCAAAATAGGAAATCATTCTCTACAATGTGTGAAATGCTAAATTCCTGAGTCCTAACCACCCATGTCAAAATCAATGCCTCCTATCTACAGTCAACCAAAAACAGTACTTCTTTCTTAAGCAGGTCTCTACTGTCTATAAAGTCAATGCAATCATCCTGTTTATATTCAGGAGTCCAAACATTCACTTTTCACATGTTCCTCTTTTACTTAAAATAACCCACCCTATAGTTTCATAAGATATCTAATGTTTTGGCCTCTACTTAGCACTATTCCTCCACTCTTTATGATTAATTACAACAGTCACATACTTCAATGACATTCTTTAAAATCTAGTTACAACCCTAACAAGCCTATTGTCTTATACTTTATTCCCTAGTCAATTTCTCTATGGCTTTTATTATGAGCCACACTGATTTCTACTTTGTTTTTCTATACAGGCTCCAGTTTCCTGAAGACTAAGAACTTTGGCCATGCTCTGGTTCTTTTGTGCTTCCACAATGTCTAGGACTCTGCTGACACGTGTTGTCAATCAAATTCTGCTAGAATAAGGAACACAGAAGCGAATACAGAAAATCTAGATTCTCTGTACAGCCCTAATACTATGACAGTCAAAGAGCATATTTTTCTGAAGACAACTACAGATGGTTTACTCCTTTAAGTCATTTTAGCAATACAGAGGAGTGACTTAGAGTTTGTGGAGTTCAATTGCTTAAGCTGCATTGCCAGAACTAATGGTGACTGCTGGTTGGGCAGGTTACAGTATCTCTCAGTGTCACAGCCTTTTAATTATGTATCACACACTAATTCTGACTTCAAGGCCACTTGAAGAGGTTATGAGTTAAAGAGAGCTTACAGTAAAATCTTCTAAAAGCAATTACCACCTTAAAGCTTGATTTAAATCCTCACTATCATTTCCTGAAAGCAGTCTCTAACTGCTCTAGTGTTATGTCCTCAGAATTTATAATGGTTTAAATCCAAAAAGTCACCAAAGACCAAGTACTAAGGTTGATGAACTCTTGAGAAGTATCTGAAACAAAAGTGCTTGGATCTCATACCTGGATTACCCCCACTGATAAACTGACAGTTGAGTGGGCTATTAGAAGGTAAAAAGGGAGGGGGTTCTTGAGAACAGGTACTTTAGGAATTTATCTTGTCTCTAGCCCCCCCTTTACATGTTCATTTGTCTCCTGACCACCATAAAGTAAACAGCCTTCTCTTATACACACTCAGTACCTGTGGTGCTTTGCCTTGTTTCAGGAGCAAGCTAATGGAGCCAAGGGATCATGAACTGGGATTACTGGGACAAAACAAACCAAAATATATTTCTTTCCCCTAAGTCAGTGGTTTTCAACCTTCCTAATGCTGTGACCCTTTGAAACAGTTCATGTTGTGGTGTTGTGGTGACCTCCAACTATAAAGTTATTTTGTTGCTACTTCATAGATGTAATTTTGCTACTATTAAGAATTGAAATGTAAATATCTGATATACAGGGTATCTGCTATGTAACCCACAGGTTGAGAACCACTGCCCCAAGTTATTTTCTCAGGTATTCTGTCACTCAAGACAACAGAGCTAATATACCACCATTTTAGGCATATGATTTGCTGCTGCGGGACAGCGGTCTCTTATCCTGTCACTGTATTATTTTTTTACAAAGATGCTGATTGGCTGGTAGCCAAGCAGGAAGTATAGGCAGGGAGACCAGGCAGGAAGTAGAGGTAGGGCAATGAGAAGAGGAGAATTCTGGGAAGAAGAAATCTCGGTATACAGTAGTGACCCAGCTGTAGAGGAAGCAAGATAGCAAGATGTGACTGCCTCGCTGACAAAGGTACCAAGCCCCATGGCTAACAGGGACAAGAGTTATGGGCTAATACAAGCTATAAGAGTTGATAAGAAGCCTGAGATACTAGGACAATCAGTTTATAATCAGTGTAGACCTCTGTGTGATTTTTTTGGGACTTAAAGACTAAGGGCAGGACAGAAACCTCAGTCAACAGTTTGCCCCTTAACAGCCATGTACTAATGAGATTACTCTGGGCTTTATAGTAATGGGAAAGCTGATTACCAGGTTAAAGTGTATGACTGACTGGTTTACCACCACTTTACTTGTGTATGTGGTTGGACAAGGAGCTGGAAATGAAGGTGAAACTCCCTGTCACTGAAGAGGTAATTACTTGCAACAAAATAATTAATTATAAATTCTGCTCAAATCTTTAGCCACTCACTCATCTGTTCCAGGAATGGAGGTAACTCCAAGTGGGCACGGAAAGAAAAATAAAAGGGAAAGAAAGAAAGCAGGATCTGCTGCTTAAAAAAAAAAAAAACAACAAAGTCAAGCCGGGCATGGTGGCGCACGCCTTTAATTCCAGCAGAGGCAGGCGGATCTCTTTGAGTTCGAGACCAGCCTGGTCTACAGAGCTAATTCCAGGACAGGCTCCAAAGCCACAGAGAAACCCTGTCTCGAAAAAACAAACAAAAACAAAAAAAAAAACAAAGTCACTGTCCCCCAGTAGTTTAAGTCTGGAAGGGCAATCACAACGTTCTCAAAAAAGACAATAAAAACATCAGAAAAGCACAGATACAATAATGAAAATGCCCGCTTTACAACTAAAAACTGCAAGATAGACAGAAACAAGAAAATCTGACATATTTTATAAAACAGGAGAGCAGACAATAAAACATGAAGTGCTCAAACAATAAATGTGTGAGAAAGATCCCCAAAGAAAAACAGAAATAATATTGACGAAATGATAGCCAGAATGTAAGAGGAAAAATAAATCACAATATAAGTACTGTTTTAACACTAAAAACTTATTTGCATAAATAAATTAGCCAGAAATCTGTTTAATTTTAATTTCCTAATTTCAGGAGACAACAAGACCTATCAAATGAAACTTAAATCCTATTAAAAAACTGAGTTTTTTTTTCCCCCCCCAAAAATCTGAAAACACTGCTGTTAATGAAATCTAGCTAAAACAAACAGTGGTTATTCATTAAGGTGGAAAGAGAGTGCTACAGACTGGAAAGGGTGAAAGAAATCTCTTAGGGGGTGCTGAAATCATGTAGTTCTCCATTTTCTAGGAACTTAAATACTTTTAAAAATATAACTGGCTGAACCCTTAGGACGTAGTATTTTGCTGTATCCAGGAAAGAAGGGAGATAAGGATACACAGGAAAAGGAATTGACCTACCTGAAACCTGGTCATCTGTTAATCCAAATGCTGACATGACATTTTTGTTGATTTCATCTTGGTTTTTCAGAGGATCAAAAGCTGACATACTTGCTGCCATAACCTGAGTAGACTGTTTTCCAGAAGAATCAGAAGCAGCAGGCTTCTCTTCCCTGCCATCCACAGCATCTGTAAGTACAAAGGAGTAAGCAAGTTTATCTCATATACACTCAAAAAGGCATAAAATTACATGTGTATAAATACTGTCAGGAATATTAAGAGTGAGAATTTGTGAGTACAGAACTATAGAATGTTTTACTTTCTTTATATGTATGTGTATGCTTCAGGAAAACTGAGTAAAAGGAAATACAAGATAAAGAGCAGTTTTTCAAAAAGAATTGTCTCTTCCCACTCCCCCTTTTACAATTACTAGATGAAGGAAGATCAAGTTCTAGGTCAGCCTGAGCTGCACAGCAAGACTGTTTCAAAAACAAAAGAAAAAAGAGAAAAGGAGAAAGAAAACTATCATTATTATTAATTTTAAAGCTCCTTAACAAACACTATCATTTTTCATTTTACTTTTTTTGGAGTCCACGCTGGCTAATCTTTATATCAACTCGACACAAACTATAGTCCCTGAGAAGAGGGAGCCTCAACTGAAAAACTGCCTCCCTAAGATTGGCCTGTAGGAAAGTCTGGTAGTTCTGGTTTCTAAAACAAAGTAAGCTGAGCAAGCTATAAGCAACAAGTCAGTAAGCAGCACTCCTCCATGGCCTCTGCACCTGCTCCTGCTTCTAGATTCCTGTTTGGTTTGAGTATCTTGCCTAGAAGTTAATCAGTGGGCTATGATTTAGGATATGTAAGCCCGATAAATTCTTTCCTCCTCAAATTACTTTTGGTTACGGTGTTTCATCACAAAGTCACAACACCAATTCATATATGTGTGTGTATGTGTGTATTCACGAACATGCATGTGGCAGTCAGAAGACAATCTCCAGTGACATTTCTCAAGAGCTGTCCAGCTTGCTTTTTGAGATAGACTCTCTTACGGCCTGAACTCACCAATTGGCTATCTGTATATCCCTGGCTAGCCAGTGATCCCTAGAACTGCCTGTTTCCTCCTCAACAGTCAGTGCTGGGTTAGGAACACACAGCATTATATCAGGAAGTTTTCTGATTTTTTTTATAACATGAATTCTGGGGACTGAACACAGACACTATGTCAAATACTTTACCAACTGAGCTATTTATCCAGCCCACATCCCAATGACCTGCAAACATATGGAAGATACCCAGCAAACAGAGTAACAAATGTTTTATTTTGTAAATCTTGCCTAAATTTAGGATCTCAACTCTTATGTTTTGTCTACTGCTCTACTATTAAAATAGAAACCAAACCATTTAAAATTCCTTATCATCTATAAAACAACACAATTTTGCTATGTATCTTATTTATTAAAATACTCATATAAAAATGTGTTTACAATGTTCTTCAAAATAATACACAAAGTGACAAAGTATAAATGACATGATTCTAACTTAAGGGAATTCTTCACATTGAATTTGGATTCATTAGTTTTATGTCTAGTTTGATAGATGCATTTGTACTATGCCCTTGTGTCTTTTGTTCTACTGCTATGAAGACAGACATCATGACCAAAGCAACTCTTAAAAAAGAAATTGTTTAGCTGGGGGCTTTCTTACAGTTTCAGAGGGTTAGTGCATGATCTTCAACAGCAGGAGGCAGAGAGGCACAGCATTAGAGCAGAGCTGAGAGCTTTTGAAACCTCGAGGCCCACCCACAGTGACATACTTCCTCTAACAAGGCCACACCTTCTAATCCTTACCAAACAGTTCCACTTAACTGGTTACCAAGCATTCAAGTATGTGAGCCTATGAGGGCCATTCTCATTCGAACCACCACACCTTGTGAACAGAAACACTTGAGAATAACCTGAATTTTCATGAATAATAACCTGGGATTAAGAAACATGATACCAAAAGCAAAGCCGATGTATATGTACACTGAAAATATGTTACTTTTATTGGCTCATAAATAAAGCTTCTTTGGCCTATGGAAGGGCAGAATACAGCTATGAGAAAAAAAAAAAACAAGCTAAATACAGGGCGAAAGAAGGCAGGGTTGAGAGAGGCACCAGCAGCAGTTGAGGGGAAAGATGTCAGAGCACTTACTGTAAGCCACAGGTCACATGATGATACACAGATTAATAGAAACGGGTTAATTAAAATGTAAGAGCTAATTAATAATAAGCCTGAGCTAATAGGCCAAACAGTTTATAGCTAACATTAAGCCTCTGGGTGGTTATTTTAAAAGTGGCTGCAGGACCAGGTGGTACAAAAAGCCTCCAGTTACACGAAGCTTCAAAAGAGTAATCATTTCTAACCATTTACTTAATTAACAAAAAATTATTTTTTTGTTATTAAGAAAACAATTTGAAAATATTGTAAATGGATACAAAGCTTACCTAAAATTAAGATCTTTTAAACTGCATGTGTTCCTCAAAAACCAAGGCATTACATCCCAAGAGCAGCATTCCACACTAACCTTGCAAATGAATCCCCTTCATGCTACTACTACCTCTTCTAATCTACTTCTCAAATAAGCCAAGCCCACCAGGAAATACAATATAGCAGAGTTCTATTTCTTAGAAAGGAATGTAGGACACTTGGGCAACTGCTACATGACAGTGGCTATGTTGACTGAATTTTGTCTGTCCTTTATAATCTTTGACATGGTTATATAAATGCTATGTAAACTGCTGCATGAATTCTTTTGGAAGAATGGTCTAAAACGTTTTTATTCGATCCTTGATTTAAAACTGGGACTTTTAGTTTGAAAGGCAAAGTTCATGGCTGGGAAGATAGCTCTGGAAATAGTACTTGCTTTATATGGAAGAGGACCTGAGTTGGAAAGCCCAGGATCCAAGTAACAAGCTGGCCAGGTCCTGTAATCCCACTGTTCACAAGACAGGAGGCCAAAACAAGCAGATTCCTGGAAGTTCACTGACCAGCTAGACTAGCCTACTTGGTGAAGTTCCAGGCTAAACTAAGAGACTGTCATAAAGCAACAGGTGGAAGGTACCCGAAGAATGACACCCAGGTTACTTCTGACCTCCACATGCACATGCACACACATGCTGCATCTGCATGCACACCATCCATACACAAATATGTACACAAAAACAAACAAAAAAAAAAGCAAAGTTCAGAATAAGCAAACTGATTTACTCTGAAACATATAAGCCTTCATCACAAGTGTGCAAGATCATAAAGTATTTTAGTAAGTCTCATCATAGTCTGAAAGAGAGGTAAGATTAGAAATTACTAACCATCAGCAAATATTTATTGAGCATTTACCATTAACGTAATTCCATATGGCTAGAACAAGACAAGAAGAAAATTGTAGAAAATGGCTTATTTAAAACCTAATCAAATTATACAAAGTCAATCAAGGGGATGGGTCTATAACTTAGTAGTACGTGTTAAACCCTGGGTCTACTCCTCAAAGGAAGGAGTGACAAGGATCTAGAGAATCCTGAAGAAATAAGGGAAATCGAGGATGGATAGAATTGAGAAAGGTAAACTTCCAAAATTATTGAATCCCTGAGTCCAAGACTTTTGAGAGAGTATAACACGCCACTTCTCCATATTCTCCTTATGACCCTTACATATAGCTAGCCTGGCTTCATAACAAGTTGCCACTTTATATTTTAAACTTTTAAAATTATGAATAATCATTTACAAAAACATTTTTAGTGAAATAGTTAAGAAACAAAAGTTGAAGAAAACAGTTGATTTTTTAAAAAAAAACTTTAAATCTATGAAATAGTTTTAATTTCAAGCCATATTTTAAAATTTTGGTGCATAAACTACATCAGCTCCAAATATGTCAATAAGCCTTAAATTATCTTTACTGTTTATACATAGTACATGCCACCAGTAAATATAAAAGTTTTTCCTTTGCATATTTTTCAAAATTGTATTTAAAATAAACTCTAATACTATTTTAAAGTACTAATCTAAATTATTTTGTACTTGAAACTTGGGTTTTACTACATAAAAATCATTAAATCATTTCAATTCCTGAGATTCATTAGTTATCACACTACCAACAACTATTGCATGAACGAGTTTGACGAGCTGTCAGGAGTCACCACAGCAGCACTACTGACTGATATCAGCCCCACCTGTGCGTGTTCATGTTAGTCAGCACTGGGGACTGAATCTGGAGCACTGCACATGTCAGGCAAGTGCTCCGCCACCAAGTGACTTCCCAAGCCCTAGAGAGTGCTGTAAAAACGGGGTTCCAGACCCTGTCCTCCTACTGTGGAGTAATTCTGTACACTGTGAATATGTATTACTCTCACTGGCTAATAAAGTATGGACTGGCCAATAACCAGGCAGAAAACATTGTTGGGGAATATTATTTTAAGGTGTGTTGCTTTTGTTTATGCTGCATTTGTTTTAACTCTACAAAGCTGTGATTCTTTGTCTAAAACACCTGATAGTCTAATAAAGAACTGACAGCCTCTAGCAAGGCAGGAGCAAGGATAGGCAGAGCTGGCAGGTAGAGAGTATAAACAGAAGGAGAAACGAGGAAGAAGAGGAGCAAGCAACAAGAGATCAGGGGAGGATGTCAGGGGCCAGCCACGCAGTCACCCAGCCAGTCACAGGGTAAGAAGGAATGTAAGAAGTGAAAAAAAGGAAAAAGCCCAGAGGCAAAAGGTAGTCGGGATAATTTAAGAAAAGCTGACAAGAAACAAGCCACGCTAAAGCTGGGCATTCATTAGTAAGAATAAATCTTCATGTGTGATTTATTTGGGAGCTTGGCGATGGGCATCCCCAAAAGCCTAAAGAATAAAACATCTCACAACAACAAAAATAGGTGGGATAACCAAACTAAGGATGCTGGTAGGAAGAAAGGCAAAGTCAGAGAGTGGTCAGGAGACGCAGGGAGAAGATGAGCTGTATTAAGAAAAAGTACCAAGCCACATGGCGGTGAGTAGATATGAAACACAGGTTAATTTAAATGTAAGAGTTATCTAGCAACAAGCCTGACTCATTGGCCAAGCATATATAATTAATATTAAGACTGATTGGTTATTTGAGAATGGCTGCTGGCACAAGAAAACTCCACCAACATCCTCCCACAGCTCTATGATCCAATCCAAGAAGTAGTATAATGCAGCTTCACAGTGATCCTAACAGTTGTTGGATGCTGAAATGTACAGAAGCAAGAGCAAGAATAAAATACATTGAGTTTACCGTTTTCAGGAATACTAGTGGAAGGTCCTGGTTCTCCAGGTGGCTCTAAGCAATCCAATAAGCGATTCACTTTATTTCGAAGTTCTATCAGTTCTCGACGAAGGTATTTCACCTGACTTGATTCAAGGGGTCTTGGTTGGCCATTAACTAAAACAAAATCATTAATTTGCTTAATTTTAGAAGATAAAATTAGAAGAATACATATAACACACACTAAAGAAACAAGCAGCAGAAACAAGAAGCAGTTCTACTTTCCTTCATTTATTCAAACTTGTCTGTGCATGTAGAGTGTGCATGCTGGTGAGTGTTCCCATGGAGGCCAGAGGTTGGTGCTGAGTATTTTCCTCTATGGCTTTTTAACCTGACTTCTGGAGACAGGTCTCTCACTAAACAAACCACTCCTCACCAGCTGGCAAGATTGGCTGGGATCTACCTACACATGCACAGACAAGTTTGAATATTATATTCTTGAAATAATACAAAAACACAGTACTCTATACATAAAGTATTAGGACAAAATATGACTAACAAATGTTATCCAGCTTGCCTATATATGACTTAAGAAACAAACAGTTGCACTCAAAAGTAAGTTAGGTATGGTGATACATTTATTTAATCCTAACACTTGGAGGGAGTGACAGATGAAATCTTTGAGTTCAAGACGAGCATGGTTAACACAGGAATCTCAGGCCAACCAAGCCTACATACAGAGACTTTGTCTCAAAAACAACAGTAATCCATTAACAAATTATGCAGAGCTTATGAGTCAACATAATCCATCAAACCCTCTGCTTGTACGGGTACTAGGCAGAGGCACAAGTTAGTTACTTAATAATCATCAGGATTGTTTTAAAGAAGGCACATTGCATTTAATTACCCATTCTCTCAAAGTAGTGTCACAACGTGGAAAACACAAATTTAATTGTATTGCTTCCTCATTTCTAGATGTTCAAGATCCAGCCCCTTACCAGATGTTTTCAGATTTTGTCTACAACCAAATTTGAATCTATTTGATCTATCACTTTCTGAGAAAACAAGAGTTCTCCCATACTGATTCTGCTGATTCTCTGTAGTGCAGGGTTCTCTGAGGCTAAAGGATAATTCCCCTGCTCCAGACTCCCAAGTTTTCTGATTGACAACTTATGCTGGAGAGGATGTGGGGAAAAGGGAACACTCCTCCATTGCTGGTGGGAGTGCAAATTGGTACAACCCCTTTGGATGCCAGTATGGCAATTTCTCATAAAATTAGGAAACAACTTTCCTCAAGACCCATCAACACCACTTTTGGGTATATACCCAAAGTATGCGCAATCATACCACAAGGACATGTGCTCAGCTACGTTCATAGCAACATTGTTTGTCATAGCCAGAACCTGAAAACAACCTAAATGCTCCTCAACCAAAGAACAGATAAGGAAAATGTAGTACATTTACACAATAGAGATTTACACAGCAGAAAAAAAAATGACATCTTGATATTTGCAGGCAAATGGGTGGATCTAAAAAAATATAATATTGAGTGAGGTAACCCAGACCTAGAGAGACAATTACCATATGTGTACTCACTCATAAGTGGCTTGTAGACATAAAGCAAAGAAAACCAATCTACAATTCACAATCCCAGAGAACCTAGACAACAATGAGGCCCCTAAAAGAGACATGCATGGATGTAATCTATATGGGAAGCAGAAAAAGACAAGATCTCCTGAGTAAATTGGGAGCATGGGGACTGTGGGAGAGGGTTGAAGGGGAGAAGAGGAAGGGAGGGGAACAGAGAAAAATGTATAGCTCAATAAAACCAGTATATATATAAAATGATTGTTAATAAAGTTTCTGTATAGTAAATTATTTTAAGAACTGTGTTTTGTCTAGTATGTATGCATGAATCACGCATGTGCTTGTGCATACACACACTTTTTAACCTCTTAACTGTCAAACTTCATATAGGATAGACATTTAGTTAATTATATTTTTAAATTGTTTATTTCCAGCTCCCCTAAGAAACTACTTTTGTGTATGTGTGCATGGAAGCCAGAGTTTGACTATGTTGTCATCTACCACTTACTCTTAGTTTTGTAGTTTTGGAACAGGGTCTCTTACTGAAATTGGGGTTCACACTTTGGGTTAGGCTTGCTGGCTTCAGAGTCCCTAAGCTTAATGCTGGGGTTACAGGAACATACCACTACATCTGTTTTTTTTTTGTGGGTACTGGGGTTCCAAATTGGGGTCCCCATATTTCTAGGGAAAGCACTTTACCCACTGAGCCATCTCTGCAGCCCCTGACACTGCTTCTAACTGGTATATTGATCAGTTTATACATATTTTGTATTATTTATTTCTCTGTATCCTTTCTCCTCACCTTTTAGCATGCTCACTTTACTACCTTTTGTCCCATTTACGAAGAATTTCAAAACTTTCAGCAGTCATTCTTAAAATATAGACATACTTCAGTAAAACATTCTAAAGTTCACAATGGATTTCTTTCCAAACCAGTCCTTAAAGTTTTTTATTCTTAGGGGCTGGACAGATGGCTCAATGGTTAAGAGCACATTGCTCTTCCAGAGGACCCAGGTTCAGTTCTCAGCACCCACATGGCAGCTCACAACTGTCTGAAGATCAGTTCCAGGGGATCTGACACCTTCACACCAGTGCACATAAAATAAAGAAAATAAACAATAAGAAATATTTTTTAAAAATTTTGTATTCCTTTCATACCTTTCTTTACATAAAATTATTGCTCATTATTTCTGCCCTACTTGTTTTCCTATTTCTAGATCTATTATTTTTTTGAAGATCAATGTTTGATCTGTGCGTTTCACACACTTGCTGAAGACAACATTAAAAATTCTAACAAGTATCTACTGGCTTAGCAATCTCTGAAATGTTTTCACTTCTACTTTTTGCTGGAGTTTAGCAGACTATAATTTTTTTCTTAATCATAGGAAACATGTGATTTCCATTACCAGATTTAATTACTAAATAACACATCTAGTTAGGATTTCTATTTTTTCTTCCTCAAGACTTGATATGTCTCCTGAATCTAAAGCTTCATTTATTTTATATAATCTTGAAAATTTCTTTAGCTATGTTTTAACATACTTATACTCCATTTGGCCCTTTAGATTCTTAATATAAAGTGTATGTTTCATTCTCATCATCTCCCATCCTCTAAGTCTGTAGGGTTATTATGTATGTACACTTCATTCTTTCAATTTTATTTTTCATTTCTAAAAAATTATCAAGCTATGTTTTTAAAACTAAATTATTTTTTCATAGTTTCTTTTTCTTATGTACAATTATCCTTCTTTTAAGTTCTTAATAACTTTTGACACACATCAATTCTACTGACTGAAGTTTCCATCTTGCTTCAAGGTGTGTTCACTGCTTCTTGCTTACATGGACTACATTGTATATCTTACAGATCGGATCAGCAGTATATTCTGGTTATCTATGACTTGGGTTGAGATTCAAAAAGTTTTGCTTTTCTTGTGCTTTTTCTTTTTTTGGGCAATCTGCAGGCTCTAAAGACTCAAAACTACACAGATACATTAGATTTAAACAAAGTTCACCTAAGGCCCGTGGTAATAAATTCTTAATGGACTACTCCCAAACTGCCAACACCCCAGTCTATCCTTGATCTTTCCCGTATCAAGGCAAGAGTTGTTTTCTACAATATTCTTTTTTTGAAAGTAGAGCCTACTGAAAGATCTAGAATCCTTGACCTACACTGCCACAAAAACATGAAATGGTAGTTCTTATATAATGCAAAGTAAAAACTTCACCACGGCGACCAAGAATACTCCAAGTTTCAGGTTTTTATATTCAAGTATCTCCCATTCTGTCTCTCTCTCAGCCTCTCTCTTTCTGTTTGTTCGTTCCCCTCTGCCCCCAAATTTCACCTATTTTCTTTTAAATATTTATTTTATGTATGTGTGTCTGTATGCTATCTGTATGCCTCCTGGTATGGTACCCATGCAGACCAAAAGAGGGTGTCGAATCCCCAGAGCTGGAATTACAGGTGACTGAGCTGCCTAACACAAATGCTAGGAATAGACATTAGGTCTTCTGAAAGAGTAGCAAGGGGTTGGGGATTTAGCTCAGTGGTAGAGCGCTTGCCTAGCAAGTGCAAGGCCTTAAGTTCGGTCCTCAGCTTCAGATTAAAAAAAAAAAAAAGAGTAGCAAGCTCCCTTAACTGCTGAGTCATCAATCCAGACCCTTAGAAATCTCTACATTACATCTTATTTCAAAAACAAAATAATCTTGTTTTGCCTGAATTAAACTTTTACCACTTTTAATACATAGTTTCAAGTAATTCAATGTCTCCCAAGAATGCAAATATTTTTATTATGTAACTCTGAGTCATTAAAAGTAAAAAGCCAAAGCAAATAAAAATACATCAGGAAATAAATTCATTATAAAGTTTGCCACTCACCAAACAATGTCAGTTTCAGTATTCTACTACACTGAATTGCAAAGGAAAGGTCAGAACTATCAAAAATTGTTATAAGATCTCCATCTGAAATTAAAAAGAAAAATAAATTCAGATTTGCAATAGTAGTAAACCAGATCATACAAAAAACTTACAAAAACAAAACTACAGAGCACAATTAGAATCTCTCACAAGAATCAAGTATCATGTAATAAAGTTTTTTTTTAAAACACTAAATCAACTTTGCCTACAAATTCTATAAATATTTATCATATAATCATGAGAAAATGTAGAAAAAGTTAAACAGGGTGTGGTGGTATACACCTTTAATCCCATCACTAGGGACTAGGGAGACAGAGTCAGGCAAATCTCTTAGTTGAGGATAGCCTGGTCTACACAGAGAAACTCTGCCTCAAAAATGAATCAAACATATCATTTCTTTGCTTAAGAGGTAAAACAATATTACAAATTACTAGATTAGACTGAAAAATCTTTCCATTCTAAAACACTTAAATAGATTTACCAAATATGAAAAGAAGGATTCTCAAGGTTCAAATCCTTACTTTTAATAAAATATAGTATCACAAATTTAAGGGGATTATATAAATCAGTCACAGAGCTGCAAAATGGTTGACAGGAACCACTTCAGTACACCAGAGTAAAATCTTCTAGATCACTGACCATACGCAAGATGATTTTCTACAGAAAAATATATTCCTATGTAAATATATATAAAATAATGCATGCTGAAGAGTGAGATCATCTAGGATACAAACAGTAAAACTACTCTATCAACTCAAAGTTCCAAAAGCATTCACAAGGCTAAGGGAAGGATGAAACGAGGTAGGGGAGCCAGCTGCAAGAGTCAACCAAGGGTGCGTTCAAAACACTGGCGATGAATTCTGTCCTGAAGCACTCTACTATACCAATTTTAAAACTTGTTAGGCATATTTATTTAGAACCAATATGCCAAAATCCAGGCATAAACTAGGTACTTTGTAACTGTTTTTAGCTTTATAAGCAGATCCTTGTACATACATAAATATACACATATAGTACTCAATTCTCAGGGATTTTGCTCATAAATACATCTTAAAGAAAATAATCTACAGATAGATGCAAAAAGAGCGAAACTTCAATACCCAGTCTTTTTTTTTTTTTAATAGCAGTAACAGAAGGAGTATTTCTGTTGGAATGCTATCTATGTTGATATCTTATGTATTGGCCAATATGGACTACGAAACAATATGAGCAAATTAAAAGATTTCTTAAAACACTACAAAAAAAAAAAATGAAGGCTAGAGGGAGGCAAATAAATGTGGTAACTGCATATGGGGGACAGACTTCAATAAGGAGAGATCCCAAAGTGGGAACCAGGAACTACAACCCAACACGACCACTCCTATTTTTACAGGATAATCAACTATCAATGTCTTTTACATTTTTTAAGTTGTCAAAAATGACGGTAGCATGACAGAGGTGTTCTATGATATGCAAAGCTACAGTATTTATTATCTGATCCTCCATAGTTTGCTGACCTTTCACCAACATGAGAGGGAGACAAGAGAAATCAGTCAATCGTAAGGTCAATTTACAATGTGCTAAGTGTGAGGCAAGAGTAGAGGTCTCAGGTTAAAATGATTATTAAAATACTGAGTTGTGTATGGTATTGGGCAAAGGTCACTGGTAAAGTGCTTGCCTAGAAGTCCCAGATTTGGTCCCCAGGCCAGTAAAAAAAACATACAATTTAAAACACAAATTGAGCTATAAATTCAAGAAAGAGAAGGAATTCACTCAACGAAGGAATATATCTGAATGGTATAGAGGTGAAACTATGTATTTATAAACAGAGGCAATTGCTCAAGAAAGTAGAAAGGCCAAACGTGATTCTCAAACATTGGTTTGGGTACTCTCGGATCATACATACATCAAGGAGAATTTACACATGACCAGCGTAGCTGATCACCAGTTGATTTATAGTATGTAAGTTGCACAAAATAGGTGCCAAGAGAAGAATAATTTCCATTTGTAGCCCAGCAAAGCCATGTGACCTGGTCCTGAACCACACTTTGTATACAAATGGACATCATCTCAAACTCCAGCAAGTAAAAATCTCATCCTACTCTGTTATCTGCATGCTGGAGGGCAATGCTCAGGGTAAGCCACAGGATGAGAGATAACACTTCTTGATTTCTTGAAATGTTGAACCACTGAGGACTAAGGCTTCTAAAACAATAACCATCACAACTTAAAGCCAGTCCCCATAGAAATGCAGGTGTGAGTGATAAAAAGATAACCGGGAAAAGCAGTGCTAGAGGTATTAAAGGGTGATGCTGTTTCAGCAAGGACAGTACAAGCAGCAATGCTAAATGCTAAGCCCAAGATGAAACAGACAAAAGATAATGGTAAGAGGCACAACTGGCATTGGTAACAATCCGATAAAATTTCAATAGTAATGCTAACAAATTTGTAATGCTAACAAAGAAGTCTGATTAAATAGTCTGGTAAAATTTATCTCTGTAAAAAACAGCCATGGTGAAATGAGTCTAAGAGCACTGCACACAACAAACTGACAATCACATCAGCACAGTGCACTAATGCACACTGAGAACTCCCGCAACAAAGAAACTCCTCTAGACACGTGTGGAAAGCCTCGAGGCCATGTCAGTCTTGGACTACACAGTTAAGACCTTGCCAAAAGAAAAGAAAAAGAATAGAGATATATCTGCCTCAGTTTAAGCCAGCTTTCCCATATTTAGTTAGTAAAGAAATCCTCTCAAAAAACAAAACAAAACAAAAAAAAGAAATCCTTTCCCGTCCAATACAGTGTAATAATCCTTTCAACTTTGAATATACATGTGGAAATCTGAGCAGGAAGTCAAAGAGAATATTTGTAAAAAATGTCTTGTGAATATATTAGACACTCCCTTCCAATAATAAATTACATTTTTAATGAACAAAGAATTGTATAAACTTTGCAAACAGTAAATAAAAGTGGTCACTCATGGTGAATAGTCCACTGAAAAAAATGGGTAAAAGAACTTAATAGAACTATAATACCTAGACCTAAATCTAGCCTTAAATATGTTCTTACCTTCATCCTTATACTTTATTGTAACTTCATCATTACTCAGAAGTTTTCCTCTGAATACTCGCTGCATCATTAGCACTAACTCATCATAAGTAATATCTTCATTATGAATGGGAATTCGGCGGATATCTTCTCCAAGTTGAGCTTTGATAATTAGCTTCCCACTTAGGTCCAACTGTCCGTTCATGGTGGACTCCAGGATGCTCTCTATACACACAACGCTAGGGAAAAAACTGAAGAAACAGTTCTGATGATTAAACAACCAAACAAGTGAAAAGTACCAAAAACAAAAAAGTTACCCCTTAAGAAGGTGCATAAGAGCCAGGCAGTAGTGGCACTAGTGGGAGGCAGAGGCAGGAAGGTCTACAAAGGTAAGTTCCTGTACAGCCAGAGCTGTCACACAGAGAAACCCTGTTTTGGAGGAGGAGGGTGTGTATGTGTGCTAATCTTGTTGTTAATACATGTTCTAAATGGTCTGGAAGTATTTTATTACTAATGTAATTTCTATTATTATGTATAGTATTATTTTACTCATATACTCAACTACTTAACAAACAATACCAATACCACCTATCTAAAAATAAATTCCTAATTTTCTACCCCAAGCTGCCTCTCCTAACCTTTCACATCTGTTAGTGGCAACTCCTTTCTTCTAGTAACACAACATAAAAAAGGCCTTGCTGCTTCCTTTATCTCAACTTACATCTAAAGTAAGTTAGTACTACCACCACCTTTAAAATGTTTTGGGAATCCAACCAATTCAGTATCTTCACTATCATCAACATAATCCAATCCAACATCTGTCTGACTTATTTTAGAATTCCTCCAACAGTCTGCTTACTTACCTCCATCCCCGTTCACTGTATTTCCAACAAATAAATTTGTTCTGTAAAAAAATCTAATGCCATTCTACTTGGAACCTTCCAATGAATTCCCACAGAAAAAGGAAAACTTGGCGTCCCCAGCCTCTGTCCTAGTGTTGAGCCACATTTCTGACTTCTTTCTCTTACTTACATCTGCTACACCAGTGTTTAAGACTCCCCTCCCAACTCAAGGCTTTGTGCTTACTGTGCCCTTGCCCTGAACTCTTTCACACCCCTCACTGAACCAGATTGCTAGTTCCATGTCACCTGTTGGAGTTTTCACCTAACAATCTAAAAAAAAAAAAAAAGCCTTCTCATCACTATCTTCTCACCTGTTTTATTTTCCTCACTGCACTAAACACTATGAAACATTATTTTTTATTATATAAAAGTTACTATTTTGTCTGCTACCTTCCTAGAGTCTAAAAGAGGCCTTGTACACAATATTCAGACAGACAATGGCTACAAAATTGTCAACTTGTAACTCTAACCTGGGAGAGGAGGCATGTATGAACATGGAATTACAATATCCTATTTTTTCTAAATATGATCTCAAGAGTACTTTTTCTAATTTCCTATTTTGGAAACTCAATGAGAAAGGACAAATGAGTAACATTCTCCTGAGCTTTCTAACAAAACTCTCCACGATCAAGCTACACAACTCCATTAACCTGCCAACCCACATTCCCACCAATCAGAGTGGGTGTATCATTAGACTGCAGGCCTTCCTTTTTTTTTTTTTT